>NC_138177.1:90821217-91173615 GCF_964165515.1 Mesoplodon bidens | reverse complement strand
CCTGGGAACTTCCTTAGGATAGTAATTCAATTCTTCAAGTTTCCAAAAGTTTTTAATCCTCAACTTGTCTTTACCCTGCAGCCGATTTCTCAGGCTCCTATTGATCAAATTATAAAATGTTCTTACCCTTTCAAGAACCTTTCTAGATGGTGACTCACAGGCCCTCAAGGTATTTACACCTTGCGTTCTTTCATCATGTCCCAACTGGTTCAATGTAATTCAGAGAAGTGCTGTTACTGAGGTGCTTGGAGCCTGAGCAGAACTCTATCTTCAGTGCCGGCATAGGGTCAGTAGGCATATTTGTGTAAGACAAATGATTTTCACTGAGACTTTAGACTCATACCATATCATTAATTTTTTATACATAAACTTCAGTCCCATTATATTTGTTTTCCAATACAAGCGGCTCTCGATGCATACATTATTACACAATCTGCTTTGTCTCTTGTCTGAAGTTCTATTTCTTAAGACTAAACAAATCGATGCCCATTCAGATCATTTGTCTCAAAAGGGGCCACAGAAAAGTAATTACCAGGAAAGCTTTTGAAGGTTTTTTGTCATCATGGCTAATGTGCTATTTTTATGAAACATTAAAACTAAAAGACAGTGGGCTGATCAAATTTTGGAGGAAGTTGCACAGTGCTGTGTTCACCACTCACATCTACAGCAATATTTTGGGGAAAAAAAAAAACTACTAATACTTGGAAAGAGGCTTTGATTTCAAATCTTTTCAGGAGCTCTAACAGGAATTCAACCATATAATAGTTTTCAGTTCACTTTAATAATTATTAATATATCATTAAACTGACCCAAATAATTAAACAGAAGGAATAATAACTACCCTTGAGTATAAAATTGTCTTGATAAGTTAAAAAAGATAACTAATTTATATAAAAGGCTTTAAATAACGTTAAATAGAACCAAAGTCATTTTTTGGTTATGAAATCAATAATCAAGCTTCAGTTTATGTAAAAATCATGTGATAAAATGCCTAATGGTAGAAGGATGAAATAAAATTATATTCTAAAAGTTAATCTCTTATGATAAAATACTGCAATACTATTTATAAAAGAGCCATTTCGGATGCCAATTTGGGGTGCAGGTCCTAGATAACAATCTTGCAGGTTTAAACCATTAGGATACCAAGGCAACTTCCTTCCAATTAGGAGTGGCTGCAGCACCTAGGAGCAGCAGCTGGCCTAGATAAAAGAGCGATTAAACAGATAAGTAAGTGGGGATCTGCTTCGGTTAAGTATTAGAGCAGCTGAGGCTTGCACTCCCACTAAAGGAAAAGATGCAATAAACTGAAGTCATCTACTCCAGCAATATTTGCCTTCCAATGTTACTTTCTTTGTTTAAAACGAGAGGATGCAAAGCAAGCTATAATATTGATCAACGTCAGGGCAAGAAGGGGCCAAGAGGAGTTTAGCCATATATTACAGCAGGGAAAAAACACGAATGCCCCCAAAGGTTATAGTCTAGGACTAGACCTTCACGGTGGTGTACTGGGAGAAAGAAATGCCACTCTAGAATTATATTATCTTTGCAGTGACTGGCTGAGAAAGTGTCACATAATGGAGTTCATACCTATGCATTATTAAGGTTGGAAAGTTTTGGCAGCACACTTCAGAGTCTGTGTACATGTTGATCACTGAGGTTGCCATGGGGAATGTGAAGAAGTCAACTCAAGTTCAGCAAAAAAGAGAGTGGAATTGCCTGCTCTTTATATCCATGCAAATCCTCAAATGTTAAGACATAAACTAATCACCAAACCTTCAAGTCTGTGTCCAAGTTGCATAGTTTGTCTTATAAATATATATATAAAAAAAACCTTAAAGGACCTTTTATAACACTTGAAATGTACTTGAGTTAATAATCTGTCATTGTCAAATATTAATGAGAATGAATTTCTTCATTCAGAAATGAACTGCATTTTTACCAAGTAATTATTATTTTGAGGATGAATGAAGACTAGACAAATTTCAGGGATATAGATCATGAAATATTAAAGGTTTCTGAACCCAGAGGAGACAACATCCAAAGATGTAACTTCCACAAAAAAGAAGAGCTATTTCAAATGCTTAATGGTTAGTATTTTTACCACATTCAACACTGTCAAGGATTGTATTTGGGTTGAAATATTCCTATTTAGGAAAAAGCAGTAACAACTTCAGATTAAGCACCTTGACTTTGGACTTGGTACTAAGGGATAGATACAAAAGATGAGAAACACATTCCCTATGGTGAAGGAGCATATACTCTATAAGAGGAAATAAAAAGTGGCAGAGGGAATTCCTTGGTGGTCCAGTGGTTAGGACACCTCACTTTCACTGCTGAGGGTCCGGGTTTGATCACTGGTCGGGGAACTAAGATCCCACAAGCCGTGCAGCATGGCCAAAAATATAAAATAAAATGTTACAAACTTCCATTAAAACAAACAAACAAAAAAAGGTGATTAGAGGATGGTTATTCACAGTGCAAAACTCTTAAAAAAATAAAATAAAAATAAAAAGTGGCAGAGACAGTAGTGTTCCCCAAACAGTCCATGGGTTCCATTACTTGTCCAGCTCCCCTTATATAATTAAGTTGAGGCCATGTGACCAGTTTTAACCAATGGACTTCTGATGTTAAAAAATGGATTTGCTCACTTCCAGTCCATAGGTCTTAAGAGCAGCAAGCCCAGGAGCCATGTGTTGAATTCACAGTCACAAGATGGAACTAGCTCGGATCCCCAAGCCATTACTTAGAAGGGAAGAACCCAAAGCAAACAAGGCATGTGTGAAAAATAAACTTTTATGTGTTAAAGCCACTGGGGTTTTGGGTTTTTTAGTTACCACAACACAGCCTAACCTTGGCAAAGACGTAAAACCTACACACAAACTAATCAGAGAACAATTTAATTCAGATGACTACTGGGTGGACAGGATAAGGTTAAATGATTGACAAAGAGCTTGGAGAGGAAGAAAAAGAAGGGTAGATATTGGAACTGTAGGGAGAAGAGGGAGCATATTTCAGGGAGAAGAAACACTAAGAGAGAAGCAAGAATCCTAAAAATGGGACTGAATGGAAAGGGAGTAGATTTCTCCAGAAACAGAAGCATTTTTGTCATTAGGTGTTCCATGAGCCAGTTCATTTTCTTGCTACTTATTAACCTAACCCAAGTGTCCCTTGTCAAAGGCCTGATGATCAATGCTCAGGGCATGAAACTTAACTTGAATAAATACTAGAAAGGAATGCAAAGGTCTACTCAGTTTTCTATCTTTCATTCTTAAAGTATCAGCCAGGGATTCAGATCAGGTTTTTATTCCACTTATCCCACAACCACTCGAGCTCTAGTCTCTACAAGGGTAGAACCAGAAACTGTCCAATCCCCCACAGCCTCCTGCTTCTGCCTCTAAGACTACAGTGATTTTCAGGGCCCAGAAATCCTGGTACACCACAGTTCTACTCATTACTCTATTTGTCGGTCTGTCCACTCACTCATCTATCCATCATGGCTTCCCAGAGGTCAGAACATCAGTTCAGCATGATTCTTATCAGTGAGAGGCTCACCATCTAATTGAAGTTTGAACATTATTCTGTGAGGAATGGAAGGTATAGTGAGCAAATAAGTGACACATCAGACTTGATTTTAATAAAGATCATGTTGCAAATTGCATAGTGGAAGTAAAATTAACAGCAGGGAGTTTGTAGTTGTCCAAACAAGAGACAATGAGTTTTTGTTTAATCTATAGCAATACCGTATCAGTGGATATGGTATCTCTCTCCTAGGGAGACTTAGGAGGAGAACTAAGAAGAATAGGTAAGTGAATGAAGATGAGGGAGGCCGGTAAGTCAAGGCTGACACCCAGGTTTGGGTGAGTGTATGAATGGTACACCTTTAACTAAGACTAGGAATAGGAGGAAGTTGGTGGTGATGACTAAGGAGGTTGGTTTTACATATGTGAAATTTGAGGTCACTGCGGGACACCTGGGAACGGATACATGAGAAGAAAATGGAAATTTGGAATCCAAAGTTCAGGAGAAAAGCCTTAAGTGGAAATGGAGTCTTATCTACCTGGGTTTTAGGTTATGGCTAATGCCCGAAAAATTAATCAGACATACAAAGGATGACCTGGGGGATGTGGTGGATGGTTAATTGTGCCAGATGATCAAGAAAGGTCAAGTAGGGTAAGGCCTGCAATGTGATGACCAGTGGAAATGACAATTACAAGGTGGAGTGGAAGATTCTTTAGCTTTCATTTAGCTCCTGGGTTACTGTGTCATTTTGTACAACTAGTACCTCTTCGCCAACTGACTGCTCCCTTATCTATAAACCTGTCCAATGTTGAATGAAAATGCTCCACTTTTTGGGACTGTCTTCCACCCCAACTATCCAACGTTTATAACTACTTAGCCACTCCTGCTAGCCGTGGCTTTCTGGACCACAAGTGGACTTTTGACTCACACTGAACCAACTGGAATCTCTTTTTGTCTGTTGAGAATATAGACTGTGTTAACCAATGAAGCCATAAAGCTCTGTAAAGGTGGCGTCAATCATCTCAAATCACCTATGATTTAATTTTACAGGGGAACGTGGATTCTATACGAATTTAAGTTTGCCTTAAACCAGTATTATTCACTTGCTTTAAATTTGGCTGTTGGGATGATTTTCCCCAAAGTCAAGTTCTCTCTCAAGTTCTCTCCTGCATACAGAAGTCCCATTCAAGTAAACTATATTCTCCAGCCTCTGATATATCGTGTCCTTCCTCCTGCCCTCCTTCCTTACACCCGTTTTCCTCCAGTCATATCACTCATGGAAAGTTACCTTGCTGAACTCCTGCAAGCAATTACTCTTGGATGTCAAAATAAAGAACTGTGCAAAACTTAAACCAATATTGGGAATTGGGATTCTCTATAGGCTAGGTAACAGCCCATAAAGTCTAGCTTGTCCATGTCTTCAAAATACTACCTATTTTACCACATTCATACCAGACCCGCCAAGCTGAAACTCACACTCTACGCATGATCACTACCTACATCAGAGCAGGAAGGGGTGAGGTTGAGGAGAGGATATCATGACTTCCAACTTTCAGAGAGTATCTTTTTGGAAGTGAGGGAGAGAAGGCTACTGATAGAGCTGTAATGGAAATTCCTCTTCACTCTGAGGATAGATCCCTTCATTTCTAAGGGCTACCCACCAAATCTTAATCCAAAGGCAAAAAAGGGGAGCCTCCTTCATAATACTAATTAACTAACTACGAGCATTCAATGATATCAGTCTCTTAAAAATCTTGAGCAGGAAAGGACAGAAAGAGAAGAGAGGATGAGAATGAGGACACAGATGTGCAAAACATAAGGAGAATGGAGGACAACTAAGGATGCAAAGCAGAGAAAGAATCAAGAGAGCAAGGGAATTACGTTCAAAACTCCAAGAAGCAAATTTAGCCAGAGGTTTAAAAAAACTATTTCTTGCTTTATAATGAATTAAATAACAGAGTTTAGAGAACAATGCTACCTTTTGATGAATGAGTATAAGTAAGCATTATCTATAATCTGCAAAGAACTAACTGTTATTCTTATCTTATTTTCATACTCTTTCTGACTCAGTTTCCTCATCTTAAAATAAGAGGCCCTGGAGCTTAAGGTGTCTAAAATTACTTCCAGCTCTTAGACATTCCACGGGGAAAGGACAGGCATGGTCCCCAGAGATACCTGAATTTCTTGCAGCACATCTGAACATTTAAACCTAAAGACATTTGGTAGTTACTAACTTAATTGAATTTAAAGTGTTTTTTGTTTTAAAACACACACACACACACACACACACACACACACACAGATTAGAATTTCTCTTTCTTTCACAGAGAAAGCCAAGCACTTGATTATGTACTTGGGTTAGGTACTATGCATTTGACGCATCTGGCATGTATCATCACAGCTAGTTCACAGGACTGGTCGCCAGCCCAGGGGTTAAGAACAAACTCAGGAGCTGGCTTGTCTGGATTTGAATGTTAGGTCTACTGATTAAGCAACTCAGACATGTTTTTTATTTCTCTGTGCCTCAGTTTCTCATCATTGCTAAGATAAAAATAGCAATAACACAACTTTACAAAATTGTTCTAGGACTAAATGAGCTAACAGTGGTAAAGTACTTAGAGCAGTAACTGGTACTACAAATTTATTCAAAAAAACAAAAAACTTTTGAAAGCTAGGTACTATTATTATCCCTAATTTATAAGGGAAGAACCTAAGCCTTTAAAAAGTTAAGTAACTGGGGGACTTCCCTGGTGGTCCAGTGGTTAAGACTCTGTACTGCCAATGCAGGGGGCCCAGGTTCAATCTCTGGTCAGGGAACTAAGATCCCACATGCCGTGCAGCACAGCCAAAAGATTGAAAGAAAAAAAAAGTTAAGTAACTGTGGACCAAAGTCACCCAGCTAGAAAATTGTGGAGCCTCATTCCAACTCGACCAAGACTCCAGAGCTGATAGGCTTTAATGCCTTCTCATCCTGTCTCCTTCCACAGAGCAACTCATCCACCAGAAGAAGACACTGAACCAATGACTCTGGAACAGGCACTGGGAATATACCACTCTCGTATCTGGCTAGACCAGGAATTCCCAACTGTTTCCTACTGATTTGTGTGTAATGTAAAAATTTTAAGTCCTTTTAATGTCATTCTTGTCTATCACTTCAAAGTTTGGTGCTCACTAGTTTCTCTATACATATTTGCTCCACATCACAAAAACAACCAAAATGCAGATTAAAACCCATTCCTTTCAAAAATCGGTTTCTCATTATAACACCTTAGATGAAAATATTGAGTTTTTATTGTGTCCAGGCACTTTGCTAGGCATAAACATTAATTCATATGATCCTCACAATAATCTTCTAAGTTCCATTTTTCAGATGAATAAATGAAATGTTTACATATTTTCCCCAAGCTCATGCAGCTAGCTAAGAGCAGAACCAGATTTTCACTCATCTCTGCTTGACTCACAACCACTCTCCTACACTATTCCCTTTAGACTGAAAGAACCCTGACAACTATGGGGTCACTTTATACTCCTCAGAGACTGAAACTCATAAGACAGGGCTATGGGGTTTATAAAAATCCATTCACCTACTGTGAGCAAGTAACATGTTAATTGTCCTCAAAGAGATTAAAGGACAGAACACATAAAGATGGAACCACAGAAATTTAAGTGATAAATTGTTTCAGGTAGGCGATTAAATAATAATAATAATAATAATAATAATAATAATAATAATAAATATATGTAATATTTCTTTTGTATTTTATACCTTTGTAGATTGTTTCAGACCTTCAGAAACATTAGTAGGTGCTAATCTTGTCTCCTTTACCTAACAGACCTTGAGCAAGTTGCATAAGCACCGTGACCTCCATCAGAAACTGGGAAGGGCTCTTTTGAGGACTGAATGAGTCCCTGTAGGAAAGGCCCGGCCAGAGGCCCAGGCAGGGCAGGCACAGTGCAGGTGCTCAACTAATGTCGGGCTCTCTCTCCTTGCACTGCCCATGCCTGGCATTGAGAATGGCTCATGGGGCCCTGAAAATACATCTACAGAAGGAGCCGAGTGAGAGGAATGTGCTGTGATCTCAGTCCTCTAATAGGATTCACACCTTTTGTACGACTGCCTATTTTCTGAACTCAGCTCTGAAATGAGCTATTATCCTCTGTTTCACTCTTCTTTGTATTATCCAAAATAATTCAATGTCCACCTTTCCCTTTGGGAAAATCAAAGGTTGACATGGCTACCTTCTGAACTCAAGCTGTTAAAGATCCCTTTCTTCTGTTCAAAAAGTTTTACTGATTTTGAAAGGTCTTATTGATAAAACACAGAGAAACTCAGGGGAAAAGGACAAAGAGAAAGAAGAAGAAAGAGAAAGAATAAAGAGTCCAGAAAAGAAAGAGAAGGAAGAGAGCCCAAGAGGAGCAGAGAGAGGCAAAAGGCTACTGAATGCATAATTGCCAACAGTTTTAGAAACTGGCTCAGGTCACAATCACGGAGCATTATTCTTAAAAACCAAGGGGAAAATATTTACACAAAATCCAAAGGATACGTGCTCTTTGTTAAATGCTGTAAAATGACAATGTATTCAATTCATTAATTCATGAATTCGTCTGTGTAATGTTTACTCCTGGCAGCATTAGCATTTCGGAGATGAATATTTAAGAGAAAAAAGGAGAAATTCAAAGACAGAATTAAAGAACCATTTTGTTTTGTTTTGTTTTTACACCTCCATTTGTGTGTTTTGGCTGTATTTGTACAGTGTTGTTAAAATTTAGGGGTTGGGGTGAATGAAATGGGTGACATGGAACCTTCCAAGTCCCTCTTGAAGCCCTCAGCCTCCCAGGTATGTATAAAAGTCACAAGAATTTCCAACAATTTTCAAATTGTGCTCATAAACAATAGTTTCAAAAGGCAATGTTATAATAAACATATATTATGAGTAAATTAAGCCTTAATTATGTTTAGCAAGTTTTACGTTCTCATTAAAAGCAGAATCACAACAATAAACATGACTTACCAGCAGAATTAACTCTGCCGCAATTGTCTACTCTTCCCAAACATTCTTTGTGTGCTCTTGCACCACACTTAACACATAAATAGCCTTGATAAAATGTTCCCCTGCAAGGTAAAATTAGAGGGTGATAGGTTAAAAGGTGCGAAATTCTGCCTATAGGAAATCATTACTGCCAGAAAGCAAAACAAGAGAACACAGTGCTATGCAGTTCCCTTCAGTGGAGGGAGAGGACCTTCCTGGGTTCTGAAGGAACTGTCCAGGCACAAGGACAAGGAAGGACCTGATGGATCCAAACTCGTAGGGCAATATCCCCACTTGAGAACATTTTGCTGGGACCTTAGCAAAGTCTGAAACATTTGGCAATTATACCAGTTCCTTTAAACTGAAAACCAGGATCACACAAACTTACCTCAGGAGCATCTGGCAGACTTTGCAGGATGTAACCCGGTTGAAGGTGTGCATCTTGAACTCATGGAAATTGGAGTCTGCATAGTCTGGCCTTATGTTGGACCTGTACAAAGGGAAAAAAGTGACACCCTCAAGAAAGTTTCACAACAAAACCGCAGTCTAATTCATCAACATTACATTGGGTAGAGAGGTGATTCAGTCAAATAGGCTATTAAATATGCAATGTTTTCTAAGCCAAAGTATGCTTTGCTTTAAAATGTGCACCAAAATCTGGTTGTGTGAGAACCAGCAACTTGTAAAGATTGAAGCAACCTAATCCTCCTCAGCACTGAGTGTTCCCAGGGAACTTTACAGAATGGCCATGTAGGTCAACCTGTCAGGAAAAACATAAAACCTGCTGGATATTCACACTGTGTGATAATTTCTTTTCTCTAGCCACATCACTGAAACAGAAATGAGCTGCAGGGTGTGGGAGGGAGGGGAAGAGGGTGCTGCATATCCACAGGCTCCCTGTCCAAACAGGTATGTGGATTATGTAATTATCTGTAAAAGTGAACAAAATTTTATAAAAAGTGTTGAAACAAAGCCTCATTCTGATCATTAAAAACTTCCTCCTTAACAAACAGTCCACTTTCCTTGCAATCCAAATAAAAACTAAGCAAAATTATTTTATCATTTATATTATACACATATGCAAAAAAATACTAAGCATACTGCACAATGACATTCACCGTGTATTTACTCTGTGCCGATACTGTGATAAAAATATGATTTGTTCATTATATCTCACTTAACCTTCACACCAATCCTAACTGGTAGGCACTAATAATATCACTAGTTTACAAACAGGAAAACAGAGGCTTACATTAAAGTAAAGGAAATGGCAGAGCTGGGAACTCCAACCCAGGTCTGTGCTCTTAGCCACCAAAGCTATACTGCAAGGAGGAATTCAACAATATTCACCTTCATATAATTAAATTTTTGTGTCTAATAGGCATGTTGGAAACTGTTAAGTTTAGTCATTTCCAGAGGATTTTTTATATTATTCTTAATTTGTCCATGTCACCAAAAGGCAGAAAAATTAGGAAAGGATAAGTTAAAAACGAATACAGATCAGAGGTACACCTAGAAAGTGAAGATGATGTTCTCTGAGAGGTTACAAGCAATTTGTGAGACTGTAGGAAAAGTTTGAGATACTGATGAGCTAGGATTTCCCCTTTTATAGAACACAGCAACTCTCAACCACATTGGCGTAATGAAGCATAACACAGGTGGGCGACCAGGCATCAATCTCTGAGGTACCAAGAGAAGCCTTATGAAAAAACATTCACAAAGGCAATTGGAGTAGCAGGCAGTGTTGCAGAAATGTCAGCAAGGTCAGCCTTCCAATCCATCTGCTGAATATGAGCGAGCTCAAAATGAAATCAAATATTAGTGCCATCTGGGATTTCTCTGCTCTGTGCTTCTGGTGACCTCACTTTTTAGGAAAATGTTCCACTGCATGCTGAAAAGCATGGCCATTTCCATAGAGGCATTTTTTTTTTGTCACTGATGAAGAAGTAGAGTTCTTCTTCAGGAAGGGAAAAGGTGGGAAAAGATAATGATCTAGAAACAAAACTCTCTTCACATTGTTTAGAAAACATTTGATTCTTGAGTCCATACAGCCAGACGGGAAGGGCCATTGTTCATTTCTCTCTGAGCGTCAAGGTGATAGTCATAGAAGAATTGTCAAATAGCAGCTTCGGTTCCGGGAACTTGAAGAATTCATCACCCTGGAGTTTTAGAATAAAAGTGGGTCTCCTTCAGGCAGAAACTCAAGTAAATAGATACCAAATAGGTAAGAATTTAATTAATCTTAGAAGTCTGCCTGGGACATAGGTAGAACACCTTTCTCTTAGGGTCAACCCAAGTTGTGTGTGTGTGTGTGTGTGTGCGTGTGTGTGTACCATCATTTGTATTTAACACTTTCACCAACTAACTAGGAATAAGCTGACTTTTCAGAAGACAAAAGCTGAGAGGAAGATTACACTAAGAGGTTAAAAAGAAAAATCTTACATAAAGACAAAAACTCAGAAAATATTGTTAACAGTAGTTGCCATAAGTTAAGTGAGACCTGAAGTAGTAGGGTAGAATGATAGAAAGGAACTGTTGGAAGTTTTTCTTTTCTTTTTTTTTAACTAAAACTGCATATTATTTTAAAAATTTTAAATCAAACACTAAAGAATAAAAGTTAACTCTATGACCCTGCAACTGCTATTGAGACACTATAGAATATAAAAGCATAGTTGAGGGCAGGAATCTGAAATTAGACCACCTGGGCTTAAATCCTAACTTGCAAATCACTAGTAGGGTGTCCTTGGGCAGGTTAATAAGTATAAAACAGGAATACTAATAAAATCAAACTTGTAAAGGAAGGTAATTTATATAAAGTGCTTAGGACTTTGCCTAGCCCAGAGTTGGTGTTCAGTAAGTCTTGGCTCTAATTTATAAATTGCTGATTCAAAATCCACATTTATAATGATGTGATCAGGATAATGCTTTATAAGTGGTGAAAAGTCCCTTGATAGTCTTGGGAATTTCTAGAGGGTCCCCATTCTCCTGGGAATTTCATTGCAGGAAGGTTGTTTTATGTTCAGTGTCCTTGGGACCAGGAATCCATATATAATGATTGAAGCACAATAAGAAATGGGGTTACTCAGGAGAGGACACATAAGCAAAAAGCCCAGGGAATTAGATGAAGTCATATCAAGCACCAACTAAAGAGAACAGAGACATCAATACACATGGAGATGCAAAAATCAAACACAGTAAGTTGGCTAGATGTGAAGAGCTAGAAAGGCAGGTTGAAGGAGAAAAAGATAAAGAAACATCAGGTTTATAGATTTGGTAACAAAAGGACAAAAGTGATCAAAAGTAGAGTTTATTGCACACCTCTAATGTACCAGGCACATTAATTGACTCTTCATATATTTTTTCACATTTACTTCTCATAATAAACCTATAAGGTAGAGTCATTCATTCACTTCATATTTATTGAGCACCTACCATATACATAGGCCATGAAGCAGGAACAGAAAGAAGAGCCGTTTAGCTGGAGCCCGGTGGGTGAAGAGGGGCAATGTAGGAGATGTGTAAGAGAGGCTGGCAGGGCCAAGGAAAGAGTTGATCTTACACAGGGATTGACCTCACATTTAGCTGACAAAAAAAAAAAAATCTCTGTGGCTACTATGTAGAGAATTCCTCACAGTGCAGCAAGAGTGGACATAGCAAGACCAATTATGGGGTTGAGTTGCCTGTACATGATAACTGGAGATCCAATATAAGTCAGCTCACTTGCTTGGTCATGCAGCTATACAGAAGGGATTCCATTTTTGTAACCTGCTTTGATATACTACAGTTTACTTATAAGAACGTGAGTGGAATCTCATAGATTCCATTTCTTTTGCTTCATATAGGGCCCATTATTAATACAATTAATCAGTCAATCAAATATTTATAGAGTGAGGCATGTTGATCCTCTTAAGTCCCCTTATAACTACATGTTCTCCTCCAACTGCCCCCTCTTGTCACCTGGTTCCATGTGGGAGCCAAGATGAGGACTACACAGCTCGGCTCAGCCTAGGCATCCTCTTCATCCTGCAGATCTGCATTCCAACCATTCCTCCGGCATCTCAAATGCAGCACATACAAAACTCAACTCCATACCTTTCCTAACATACTTGATTCTTAAAAATAGAAACCCTGAGACTTCCGGGTAAGATGGCGGAAGAGTAAGACGCGGAGATCACCTTCCTCCCCACGGATACACCAGAAATACAGCTACACGTGGAACAACTCCTACAGAACACCTACTGAACGCTGGCAGAAGACCCCAGACCTCCCAAAAGACAATAAACTCCCCACATACCTGGGTAGGGCAAAGCGGAGAGATTCCTGCAAAGAGGATCGGTGCCGAGCGGCACTCACCAGCCCGAGAGGCTTGCCTGCTCGCCCGCCGGGGCGGGCGGCGCTGGAAGCTGAGGCTCGGGCTTCGGTCAGAGCGCAGGGAGAGGACTGGGGCTGGCGGCGAAAACTCAGCCTGAAGGGGGCTAATGTGCCACAACTAGCCGGGAGGGAGTCCGGGAAAACTCTGGAGCTGCCGAAGAGACGAGAGACTTTTTCTTCCCTCTTGGTTTCCTGGTGCGCGAGGAGAGGGGATTAAGAGCGCCGCTTAAAGGGGCTCCAGAGACGGGCGCGAGTCGCGACTGAAAGCGCGGAGCCCAGTGACGGGCGTGGGACGCTGGGGCTGCTGCTGCCACCGCCAAGAAGCCTGTGTGCGAGCGCAGGTCACTGTCCACACCGCCCTTCCGGGAGCCTGTGCAGCCCGCCACTGCCGGGGTCCCGGAATCCAGGGGCGGATTCCCTGGGAGAACGAACGGCGCGCCTCGGGCTGGTGCAACGTCACGCCAACCTCTGCCACTGCAGGCTCGCCCCGCACTCCGTGCCCCTCCCTCCCCCCCGGCCTGAGTGAGCCAGAGTCCCCGAAGAGGCTGCTCCTTTAACCCTGTCCTGTCTGAGCGAAGAACAGACGCCCTCCGGTGACCTACACGCAGAGGCGGGGCCAAATCCAAAGCTGAGACCCAGGAGCTGTGAGAACAAAGAAGAGAAAGGGAAACCTCTCCCAGCAGCCTCAGAAACAGCGGATTAAAGTTCCACAATCAACTTGATGTACCCTGCATCTGTGGAATACATGAATAGACAACAAATCATCCCAAACTGAGGAGCCAGGAGTCAGTGCTGTGCCTCTGAGGTGGGAGAGCCAACTTCAGGACACTGGTCCACAAGAGACCTCCCAGCTCCACATAATATCCAACGGCGAAAATCTTCCAGAGATCTCCATCTCAACACCAGCACCCAGCTTCACTCAACGACCAGCAAGCTACAGTGCTGGACACCCTATGCCAAACAACTAGCAAGACGGGAACATAACGCCACCCATTAGCAGAGAGGTGGCCTAAAATCATAAAAAGTCCATAGACACCCCAAAACACACCACCAGACGTAGACCTGCCCACCAGAAAAACAAGATCCAGCCTCATCCACCAGAACACAGGCACTAGTCCCCTCCACCAGGAAGCCTACACAACCCACTAAACCAACCTTAGCCACTGGGGACAGACACCAAAAACAACGGGAACTACGAACCTGCAGCCTGCAAAAAGGAGACCCCAAACACAGTAACATAAGCAAAATGAGAAGACAGAAAAACACACAGCAGGAGAAGGAACAAGATAAAAACCCACCAGACCTAACAAATGAAGAGGTAATAGGCAGTCTACCTGAAAAAGAATTCAGAATAATGATGGTAAAGATGATCCAAGATTCTATTTCCAAGATCCAAAATCTTGGAAATAGAACAGACAAAATGCAAGAAACAGTTAACAAGGACCTAGAAGAACTAAAGATGAATCAAGCATCGATTAAAAACACAATAAATGAAATAAAAAATACTCTAGATGGGATCAATAGCAGAATAACTGAGGCAGAAGAACGGATAAGTGAGGTGGAAGATAAAATAGAGGAAATAACTGATGCAGAGCAAAATAAAGAAAAAAGAATGAAAAGAACAGAGGACAGTCTCAGAGACCTCTGGGACAACATTAAACACACCAACATTCGAATTATAGGGGTTCCAGAAGAAGAAGAGAAAAAGAAAGGGATGGAGAAAATATTTGAAGAGATTATAGTTGAAAACTTCCCTAATATGGGAAAGGAAATAGTTAATCAAGTCCAGGAGGCACAGAGAGTCCCATACAGAATAAAACCAAGGAGAAATACGCCAAGACACATATTAATCAAACTGTCAAAAATTAAACACAAAGAAATCATATTAAAAGCAGCAAGGCAAAAACAACAAATAACACACAAGGGAATCCCCATCAGGATAACAGCTGATCTCTCAGCAGAAACTCTACAAGCCAGAAGGGAGTGGCAGGACATTTTTAAAGTGATGAAGGAGGAAAACCTGCAACCAAGATTACTCTACCCAGCAAGGATCTCATTCAGCTTTCATGGAGAAATTAAAACGTTTACAGACAAGCAAAAGCTGAGAGAGTTCAGCACCTCCAAACCAGCTTTACAACAAATGCTAAAGGAACTTCTCTAGGCAAGAAACACAACAGAAGGAAAAGACCTACAATAATGAACCCAAAACAATTAAGAAAATGGGAATAGGAACATACATATCGATAATTACCTTAAATGTAAATGGACTAAATGCTCCCACCAAAAGACACAGATTGGCTGAATGGATACAAAAACAAGACCCATATATACGCTGTCTACAAGAGACCCATTACAGACCTAGAGACACATACAGACTGAAAGTAAGGGGATGGAAAAAGATATTCCATGTAAATGGAAACCAAAAGAAAGCTGGAGTAGCAATTCTCATATCGGACAAAATAGACTTTAAAATAAAGACTACTAGAAGAGACAAAGAAGGACACTACATAATGATCAAGGGATTGATCCAAGAGGAAGATATAACAATTGTAAATATTTATGCACCCAACATAGGAGCACCTCAATACATAAGGCAAATACTAACAGCCATAAAAGGGGAAATCGACAGTAACACAGTCATAGTACGGGACTTTAACACACCACTTTCACCAATGGACAGATCATCCAAAATGAAAATAAATAAGGAAACACAAGCTTTAAATGATACATTAAACAAGATGGACTTAATTGATATTTATAGGACATTCCATCCAAAAACAACAGAATACACATTTTTCTCAAGTGCTCATGGAACATTCTCCAGGATAGATCATATCTTGGGTCACAAATCAAGCCTTGGTAAATTTAAGAAAATTGAAATTGTATCAAGTATCTTTTCCGACCACAATGCTATGAGACTAGATATCAATTACAGGAAAAGAGCTGTAAAAAATACAAACACATGGAGGCTAAACAATACACTACTTAATAACGAAGTGATCACTGAAGAAATCAAAAAGGAAATTAAAAAATACCTAGAAACGAATGACAATGGAGACACGACGACCCAAAACCTATGGGATGCAGCAAAAGCAGTTCTAAGGGGGAAGTTTATAGCAATACAATCCCACCTTAAGAAACAGGAAACATCTCGAATAAACAACCGAACCTTGCACCTAAAGCAATTAGAGAAAGAAGAACAAAAACATCCCAAAGTTAGCAGAAGGAAAGAAATCATAAAAATCAGATCAGAAATAAATGAAAAAGAAATGAAGGAAACAATAGCAAAGATCAATAAAACTAAAAGCTGGTTCTTTGAGAAGATAAACAAAATTGATAAACCATTAGCCAGACTCATCAAGAAAAAAAGGGAGACGACTCAAATCAATAGAATTAGAAATGAAAAAGGAGAAGTAACAACTGACACTGCAGAAATACAAAAGATCATGAGAGATTACTATAAGCAACTCTATGCCAATAAAATGGACCACCTGGAAGAAATGGACAAATTCTTAGAAATGCACAACCTGCCAAGACTGAATCAGGAAGAAATAGAAGATATGAACAGACCAATCACAAGCACTGAAATTGAAACTGTGATAAAAAATCTTCCAACAAACAAAAGCCCAGGACCAGATGGCTTCACAGGCGAATTCTATCAAGCATTTAGAGAAGAGCTAACACCTATCCTTCTCAAACTCTTCCAAAATATAGCAGAGGGAGGAACACTCCCAAACTCATTCTACGAGGCCACCATCACCTTGATACCAAAACCAGACCAGGATGTCACAAAGAAAGAAAACTACAGGCCAATATCACTGATGAACATAGATGCAAAAATCCTCAACAAAATACTAGCAAACAGAATCCAACAGGACATTAAAAGGGTCATACACCATGATCAAGTGGGGTTTATTCCAGGAATGCAAGGATTCTTCAATATACGCAAATCAATCAATGTGATACACCATATTAACAAACTGAAGGAGAAAAACCATATGATCATCTCAATAGATGCAGAGAAAGCTTTCGACAAAATTCAACACCCATTTATGATAAAAACCCTGCAGAAAGTAGGCATAGAGGGAACTTTCCTCAACATAATAAAGGTCATATATGACAAACCCACAGCCAGCATCGTCCTCAATGGTGAAAAACTGAAACCATTTCCACTAAGATCAGGAACAAGACAAGGTTGCCCACTCTCACCACTCTTATTCAACCTAGTTTTGGAAGTTTTAGCCACAGCAATCAGAGAAGAAAAGGAAATAAAAGGAATCCAAATCGGAAAAGAAGAAGTAAAGCTGTCACTGTTTGCAGATGACATGATACTATACATAGAGAATCGTAAAAATGCCACCACAAAAATACTAGAGCTAATCAATGAATTTGGTAAAGTTGCAGGATACAAAATTAATGCACAGAAATCTCTGGCATTCCTATATACTAATGATGAAAAATCTGAAAGTGAAATCAAGGAAACACTCCCATTTACCATTGCAACAAAAAGAATAAAATACCTAGGAATAAACCTACCTAAGGAGACAAAAGACCTGTATGCAGAAAATTATAAGACACTGATGAAAGAAATTAAAGATGATACAAATAGATGGAGAGATGTACCATGTTCTTGGATTGGAAGAATCAACATTGTCAAAATGACTCTACTACCCAAAGCAATCTACAGATTCAATGCAATCCCTATCAAACTACCACTGGCATTTTTCACAGAACTAGAACAAAAAATTTCACAATTTGTATGGAAACACAAAAGACCCCGAATAGCCAAAGCAATCTTGAGAACGAAAAATGGAGCTGGAGGAATCAGGCTCCCTGACTTCAGACTATACTACAAAGCTACAGTAATCAAGACAGTGTGGTACTGGCACAAAAACAGAAAGATAGATCAATGGAACAGGATAGAAAGTCCAGAGATAAACCCACGCACATATGGTCACCTTATCTTTGATAAAGGAGGCAGGACTGTACAGTGGAGAAAGGACAGTCTCTTCAATAAGTGGTGCTGGGAAAACTGGATAGCGACATGTAAAAGTATGAGATTAGATCACTCCCTAACACCATACACAAAAATAAGCTCAAAATGGATTAAAGACCTAAATGTAAGGCCAGACACTATCAAACTCTTAGAGGAAAACATAGGCAGAACACTCTATGACATAAATCACAGCAAGATCCTTTTTGACCCACCTCCTAGAGAAATGGAAATAAAGACAAAAATAAACACATGGGACCTAATGAAACTTCAAAGCTTTTGCACAGCAAAGGAAACCATAAACAAGACCAAAAGACAACCCTCAGAATGGGAGAAAATATTTGCAAATGAAGCAACTGACAAAGGAGTAATCTCCAAAATTTATAAGCAGCTCATGCAGCTCAATAGCAAAAAACCAAACAACCCAATCCAAAAATGGGCAGAAGACCTAAATAGACATTTCTCCACAGAAGATATACAGACTGCCAACAAACACATGAAAGGATGCTCAACATCTTTACTCATTAGAGAAATGCAAATCAAAACTACAATGAGATATCATCTCACACCAGTCAGAATGACCATCATCAAAAAATCTAGAAACAATAAATGCTGGAGAGGGTGTGAAAAAAAGGGAACACTCTTGCACTGCTGGTGGGAATGTGAATTGGTACAGCCACTATGGAGAACGGTATGGTGGTTCCTTAAAAAACTACAAATAGAACTACCATATGACTCAGCAATCCCACTACTGGGCATATACCCTGAGAAAACCATAATTCAAAAAGAGACATGTACCAAAATGTTCATAGCAGCCCTATTTACAATAGCCCGGAGATGGAAACAACCTAAGTGTCCATCATCAGATGAATGGGTAAAGAAGATGTGGCACATATATACAATGGAATATTACTCAGCCATAAAAAGAAATGAAATTGAGCTATTTGTAATGAGGTGGATGGACCTAGAGTCTGTCATACAGAGTGAAGTAAGTCAGAAAGAGAAAGACAAATACTGTATGCTGACACACATATATGGAATTTAAGAAAAAAAATGTCATGAAGAACATAGGGGTAAGACAGGAATAAAGACACAGACCTACTAGAGAATGGACTTGAGGATATGGGGAGGGGGAAGGGTAAGCTGTGACAAAGTGAAAGAGCGGCATGGACATATATACACTACCAAACGTATGGTAGATAGCTAGTGGGAAGCAGCCACATAGCACAGGGAGATCAGCTCGGTGCTTTGTGACCGCCTGGAGGGGTGGGATAGGGAGGGTGGGAGGGAGACGCAAAAGGGAGGGGATATGGGAACATATGTGTATGTATAACTGATTAAATTTGTTATAAAGTAAATTAATTAATTAATTAATTAATTAATTAATTAATTAAAATTAAAAAAAATAGAAACCCTTGTGTCAAGGGCTGATTTTCAATAGATGACTGCAATGGAGCTGCTATGTATGAAACCCTGAAGCAACATATCTGATTCTAATCAAATTCTGATTTCAATCCATCACCATTCACCCCATCTTCCAGCCAAGAAACTCAAGAGTCATGATGAATTTTTCCCTCTCCCTGAAACCTTCGTATATATTCATTCTCTCTTAACCTCTCATCTGTTCCAATTTCTCCTTCCCTGACACTGTGACCAATTTCTATTGATTCAACCTTAAAAATACCTCCTCTAAAATGCAGGTTCTGTTCTCTCTTCTCACTACCTAATTCAAGCCCTCAATATCTCCTAACTAAATTGTGACAATGAACTTCTTAATTACTCCATCTCCTACTTTCTCTGCCTATTTAAGGCCATCTTCCATACTATTCTCAGAATCATCTTTAAAAATGAAAATATGATATGTCACTCACTCCTTTGAATATGTCCACTGGTTCCTATTGCCTACAGGGATAAAGTTAAAACTTCTAGCAATGGCATGCAAAGTGTATTAAGCTATAGCTTTATCTACCTCTCACCTGCCTCTTCTTTCCCAAAGACTCACAAGCCATACACTATAGACACACAGATCTTCTCACATTTCTCAAGCATATTCTTCTCGTCCATAACCCTCGGTTTTGTAGTCCATTCATTCTAAATGTTTCCCCTAACTTACAACTGTTAACTTACTTAGTTACTCATTTAGGACCAGATTAAAAAATGTGACTCCTCTGATAATATCTTCTTTGAGTCTGCATGATAAAGACAGTGATTATCATATCATCTAGATTTCCAAAGTACTTTTTCAGCCTTCTAATATAATACTACATTGTATCATAACTACTTACCACCTGCTTCCAACAACCAGAAAGCTGTTCTATGCTGTTTATGTTTATATTACCAGGACCTAGCTCAGTGTCTCATATCTAGTATATATTAAGTTGATATTATTGAATAAATAAATAAATTAACAAATATCCCTATCTATATACTAAGTATTCTTCTACTTAGAGGGAAAAGGACTGAAAAAAGAAAAAGCATAGTCATCACACCCTCAGAAAGTTGTCCACTGAGTTAGAGAAAAACATCCATGAAATAACGAAAATTTATAATTAAGGAGCAAACAAATAAAAAGGGGAGATCAGTTAGTGGTTACATTAGTTAGAGAAAGTCAGTGGTATTTAGTAGATAAAGGAAAGGGGGAAAGTGATATAAGTTTTGGGGGAAAACAAGACTGAAAGTTCACAAATGAATATCAAGTGTTCATAGAACAATGGACAGATCAGGGCATCATCTGTGACAGTGTGATGGTTAATTTTATGTGTCAACTTGACTGGTCCATGGGTTGCCCAAATTTTTGGTCAAACATCACCCTGGGTGTTTCTATGAAGTTATTTTTGGATGAAATTAACACTTAAATCTGAGACTGAGTAAAGCATATTGTCCTCCCTAATGTGAGCGGGCCTCATCCAATCAGTTGAAGGCCCAAATAAAATTAAAAGGCTGACCCTCCCCCAAGTGAGAGAGAATTCTTTCTGCCTGACCACCTTCGAACTGGGGCATAGACTCTTTTTGCCTTCAGACTCAAACTGAAACAATGGCTTTGCCTGAGTCTCAAATCTTCAGGTTGAAGGACAAAACCACACCATCAGCTCTTCTGGTTCTCAGGCCTTTGAACTCATATGGACTATCTATGCCTTTGGCTCTCCTGAGTCTCAGCTTACTGACTCACCCTAGAGATCTTGGGACTTACCAACCTCCCTAAGTGCATGACAATTCCTTATGACATATAATACACACACACATATACGTACACAAACATATATATATATATATATATACACACACCTTATTTTATCTGTTTCTCTGAAGAAACCTCACTATTACAGAGATACTAGGAAATAATGTTAGGCAGGATTAGTGGGGCCAATTACCAAAGGAGGGTGTGGGAGCAACACCTAAGTTCAAATTTGTCAGCCTCCATAACATTTTCCTTGACACCCCAAAGCCAACTTAATATGAACCACCTAGGCTTTCACTAACTTTGAACAACCCCTAAAATAAATCACCACATAGCATTAAAAGTGCTTGTCTGCATGTCCATCTCCCTGCTGGCCTTTGTGGTGCTTGAGGGCAGGGGGCATGACTTCTCCTTTTTAACTGGGCTCACCTTTACAGTTATCAAACATTCGACTAGGAAAATAAGCTGCTAGACATTTATGGTTGATGGAAATCAGAAAAACATGCTTTTACTATAGCATTTACTTTATTTATTTTCAGAAGGCTGCCTTTGCCACATTATCAGATGGAAATTTGGATGGAGTACAAGAGAGATAAAGATATTTTTACCATGCCAAAAAAATTTTATCTCCCATATAAAAGAAAGCTGAAGAAAAACAATGATTAACTGAATTTCAATTAAATGTTATAATTCATATTTATTTACCTACATCCTCTCTTCCTTGTGAGAATATTTAATCTTTTTACAAGAACTAGAATGCAACTCATAGATACAAATATATTTCAGTAGTAAGTATGACAGGAGTCATAGTTATAGTCAGCTCTTATTTTAAAAATTTATATATTTAAAATTAACATTCTTCTCAATTTTAACTATAAACTGATATCTTTTAGTAATATAGTTTTAGAACACAGGAAGCAAATTTAGCAAAATAAAATAATCTGTAATGATCATGACTAATTAGAGTGGAAGATGAGAATCAATTTATGACATCATACTACCTCATGCCCTGTCAATATTACCAACATTCAAATATTCAGTTCATATCTGGGTGCCCACTCCAACAGGAAAAAAAAAATCACCATTATGGGCGCTGTGACAATTATGCAAAACACAAAATAGTTTATTTCATCACACTGCATTAAAAGTTAGGTGAGACAGCTGGCAGCATAAGTTAGTGCTTTGAAAAATACTTGTCTGAATGCAGCAGGCTTTTTTGTGCACCAAAAATACACAGAAAAGTAAAAATATATACACACATAGCTATATGTGTAAATATTGCTGAAATTCAGAAAATATACATTTTGACAAACAAATGCCGGGCATAAAATTAGTTAACTGTCCCATAAGAAAATGCTGAGCAATCTTAATTTTTCTATGTATTATTCTATTAAATTATTTTATCTTCTATGACATCACAAGATGATGCATCTCATCTTGCATCCTTCTATTAACCTCTATTACCTAAAAGGCAGTAAATTACTATAAGCAATAATACTTAATCTTGTTTTCCAGAGCAAGCATTAAAACTCATTTAAAATAATATGGATACTCTATTACCTTAGGGATACTTAGTTATATCATGTCTCATTTAAAATAAAATTTTTTAGGGATTTCCCTCATGGTCCAGTGGTACAGAATCTGCCTTCCAATGCAGGGGATGTGGGTTCAATCCCTGTTCAGGGAACTAAGATCCCACATGCTGCAGGGCCACTAAGCCCGCGTGCCACAACTACTGAGCTCGCACGCCTCAACAAGAGAGGCTGCATGCCGCAAACTGCAGAGCCCACACGCCCTGGTGCCTGTGTGCCATGACTAGAGAGAGAAAGCCTGTGCACCACAACTAGAGAGAAGCCCATGTGCTACAACTAGATAGAAGCCCGCGCGCCGCAACGAAGAGCCCACACTCTGCAACGAAAGATCCTGTGTGCCTCAACGAAGATCCCACATGCCTCAACTAAGACCTGACACAGCCCCACCCCCCAAAAAATAAAATAAGATAAATTTAAAAGTTTTCTGAATTTTAAAAAATTTTCTATGTATTTTATATATGTGTATATATATGTGTGTATATATATATATATATAAAACAATTTCTCAGACTAATAAAGAACCAAAAAAGCAGTGGATCATCTCAAGGGATGTCAAAAAAAGACATTTAATAAAATGTATCATGTGCTTCTGATGAAACTCTAAGTGAACTAGATGTTAGACTAGATGTTAAGGTATGTTTTCACAACACAATAAAGAATATTAAGCTAAAGACAATTGAAAACATATTTAAAACACTATCACAATCATATTAAAGTTTCCTGAAGTCAACTATACTACTCGACATTTTTCTGGAAGAGCTGATCAATATAATATGACAAGAAAAATAAATGTGAGAGATAAACATTGTTAAAAAGTACACAGAATTATCATTTGGAGGTAACATTATAGAGACTACTAGGAAAAGCCAAGAGAAGAAACTTAAAACTAATGAAACTAATAAGAGAAAAAGACATATCAGGTGGTGTCTGGAGAAATCCATCTGTAAGCTTCCAATGTTCTCCAGCAGTAAAATGCAGTAACACGTGTGTACTGTTTTTACCCAGCAAGATTCCTTGAGACTCATGGCTCAAGGATTTTGGGGGGGTTGGTTACACAGGCAAGATCAGCCACAATCATTAAAAACTCTCGGAAGGAAAGTAGGTGCCCATCATAAACCACTGTATTATTATTATTATTTTTTAATTTAGGCAGGCTAGCACAATGAAATTCAGTACCCCTGGCACACCAAATAACCTTACCACTTAGTACCATAGGGACAGGGAACATTTCAAAACCCAAGTTCCAGATGCCAGTCAAGATCTAAGCCTGAAAGCAGACTTTGCTAAAGATAGCAAACTCAAGCCTGCCATGTTAACTCTTTCCTGAACAAAAATGTGTAAGAAAAATCATAGCATAAAATGTTCAGGTTCTGGATGAATAAAATTTTTAAATTAACTGAGGGAAATAAAAAACATTCAAGTAAATAAAAGATACATATCAAATTCCTGAATAAGAAGCTTGCATATTTTATTATAAATACACTGTCTTTCCTCAAGTTAATTTATAAATTTAAAACAATTCCTTCCTCCCAAACCAACACATAGACACAAACATAAATATACAATGATAATTTTTTGAACTTGACAAATGATTATAAAATTCAACTGGAAGAATAAATATGTGAGAATAGTTGGAAAAGTTTTAAAACTAAGATGAATTATTATAGGGGGTATGTGGTAAGCCATCATAACCTAAGAGATACTAAAATGTCTTCTAAAGCTAGCATTATTAAATCTGTATGGGGCCGACAACAAAACAGACAGAAAGATCAATAATAAAGCCCTCAAGGGGATCACACATGTGCAAGAACTCAGTATGCAATTTTTGTGGCAATTTGTTCATTTATTTTTCCATTCAAATAAAAAACAAACAAACAAAAACTTAATATCTAATACCAGGCAGTGGGATATAATGATAAGCAAAAACAAGTAAAGTCCCTGCCTGTTTGGTGCTGGTAGGGAAAAGAAATATCTAAATAACTCTACAAACAATTGTGAAACTGCAGGAGTGACAACTGTCACAAAGAAAGATTGTATTATGAAAACTTACAATTTGGAATGTGACCTTATCTAACGATTATCACAGAGGCTTTCCTACAGAAACAATGCTTGAGCTGACATCTAAAGATGATCAAGAATTCAGGTGATGAAAATGAAGAATGTTCCAGACAGAGGAAAGATAACAGATTATAAATACATTTTAGAAAGTACACTTCCAGCTTTTTGAAAATGTTAAGAAAGGACATTTCTATCACCCATTTTATAACAAAATTAAAATTTAGGTAATTAAAGATTTATATTATTTATTTGATAAATATGTATTATATACCTGTGATGGGTCATGAATACTGCCAGCAATAAGGAATAATAAGATGGACAAAACCACTGACCTCATGGAGCTTATTTAAATGTCAAATTTATCTATAAATCTATATTTAAATGTAAAATTTAGACAGAAACCTGAAATTTGTTTTAAGCAAAAAATGAAAACATAAAAGTACTTGAAGAAAATACTGATGACTACTTACATAATCTTTAAAGGTAAAAAATAAAGATAGCTAGATTTATTTATTTGTAAAACCCCAAATTTTTCCTTGAATCAAAAACAGTAAAAATGAAAAGAAAAAGCAGGAAAATATCTGTAATTTTCATGATAAAAGATTAACGTCCTTGCAATATATAAATGCTCTTAAAATCTATAAGGAAAAAAAATGAACACTCCAAATGAAAAACTAGCAAAGAAATTAACAGGGCAATTTATTTTAAAAAAGAAATAAAAACAATTA
The DNA here is from genome assembly GCF_964165515.1 of Mesoplodon bidens. Taxonomy (NCBI): domain Eukaryota; kingdom Metazoa; phylum Chordata; class Mammalia; order Artiodactyla; family Ziphiidae; genus Mesoplodon; species Mesoplodon bidens. Next base: position 91,148,146 of record NC_138177.1, on the reverse strand, counting down.
ATAAATACACAAAACATATTTAAGTTACTAGTAACCAAAAGAAATGCAAATTTAAGTAAGATATCATTTCACATTAACAAACTGGCAAAAAAGAGAAAAGGAAAAGAAAAAAAGATAATACCTAGCATAGAGGAAGCTACAGAAATATCCAAAACCTTAAAGATGTATTAATCATATGACATAAAATTCTGCTTATTAGAAGTAATCATGAAGGGCTCATTACAACATATTTAATAATTAACACTGGAATTGATTTAATTAAAAATAAGGAACAAGTAAATTATAGCATATCTATAGATGGAATATTACACAACAATTAGAAATGATAAAGTGAACATACATATTAACCAAGAAAGATATCTGCAATATATTAAAGGAGAACAACTTTATTCCAAACTATATCCAGAACTGTGATTAATATAAGACATAACTGCTTGCTAACATACATGGTGAGTAGGTAGAGGCATTATGAATTATGAATGATTTTTTAAAATTTAGAGTTATCTGTGTTTTCTAAAGATTTTACAGTGAATATACATTATTAAATTTATTCCTTACATCTACTGTTTCCAGAGACAAAAAAAAAACCAAATACAACCATAACAATCCATAAAAGCTTTAAAGAGGTTAAGCAACTTGACTAAAATACACAGGTAATAAGTCATTGAACAGGGTTTGAGTCAAAGATTTGTCTCAAAGCCTGTGTGTTTAATCACTATGCTAAAAATATCACAAGGCAATTAAAAAGCAAAGACAAACTGAATGAAATGTTTGCAGCATATGTGAAAATATTCTTGATATAAAAGAAGCCATTACAAATCAATGATAATACAATGATGAACTGACCCATAGAAAACTTGGCAAAGGATATGAACAAGGAATTCATAAAGAAAAACAACTCATTGACAAGCCTGTAATAAACTATTCAGCCTCATTAGTAAATGTAGAGACATGGGAAGGCTACAGTAGACACATTGTTTGGAAACTGTCATTCCTGGACCCTGATCGCTTTTCTCTCCCCTTCTCACCCCCCTCAGGGGTATGACCTTTGTGATGCTGCATTTAGTCTAAGAGCTCATCATTTGTAAATATTTCCATGAATGGAAGCACACAGACTGTTAGTGCTTCCACATGGAAGGCTAACCCCAAGTATAGAAGGATAGTACTGCAGCATGAATTGAATGTTCTGGAATAGGCAAGATGCTGCCCCATGCAGACAAAGTGACTGACAGTTATGGGCCCAAGAAAAGCTAGTCAAACTATGGTGCATTTGTTCCTGCTCTATCTGCTGTCAATAAGACCCTCTATCCTTGACTAATTAAAAAGGATTCTATTCAGACTTCTTGAGTGTGAGGGGTGGGATGGTTTTGGGTTTTGTTTGTTTGTTGTTGTTGTTGTTTTTCCCCTGCTAAAACAGAACCCTTTAGAAAACCTTGGTTTGCAAAAAAATGAAAAATAAAACAATGTATTTTTTTACAGTAGTGAATAATTGTTAACAAGCTGTGTCCAATGATAAGGTACTGGACAAATATATTGTGATACTTCCACATAATGGAAAAACAATCAGCCATTTAATCATATCGAAGAAGAGTTTTCACAAGAAAACATAAATATAAATGTATTCTAGAGACAGTGTTCATGTACATATGTATATATGTATGTGTGTATCTGTATGTAAATATGTATCTCTGTTACCATAGAAAGGGATATAACACATACAGAAAAAGAGGAATTAGAACCAAAATAGAGTCTCATAGCATCATGTAATGTTCCTTCATTGTACTTGTAACAATTTCCTTTTTTACATTTCTTTGTATGATTATTTGATTAATGCTTATTTTCCCCCAAAGAATTTAAACTCCATGAGGCTGGGGCTGTGTCAGATGTGCCTATCACTGTATCTCTGGCATCATGCACAGTGCCTAACATACACAGGCATTCAACAAATGTGTTGATGTTTAATGGAGTATCAAAAGAAGATTAAATACATAAGAGTAAAATAAAGTTAGTATATAAAATGTATCCCAAAATAAAATTGATTAATTGTTAAACATGTTACAAATTTACTGCTATACTTCCTAGCAACCAAAGCAAAGAGGAAAACAGGATCACTTGAAAGATAATTGTATAAAGTTTCCTGGCACCAAAGTGTAAGAAAAATTGCTCTGATAGATTTTTATAGAAGGGACACTGTGTGAGATATATAGACAATGTCTTCAACAACATCCCTATAAATACAGTTGTATCCCTGCCCCTTCTAGCCCTTCTTAATATGAGTCAAGGGTATGTATAATGCTGAAGTATTGCTCAGCAAAAGCAATTCTATGGGGGGCCTTTCAGGACCTATTCCATCTATGCATCATCACTTAACAGCCATCAGCTCCTCTAAAATTAGATACCAAGTTTGGCTAGTCAAATATTTTTCAAATTTAATAATTCCAAACATGAAAATTATCTATAGATAAAACAAACATTTGTGCCAAATCTTCAAATACTAGACCTAGAGGTAGTAGTCCTTATAATTTAGAAGAAATTTCTGAAACAGATAAAAGGCTGTTATCTTAACTGACATTAGCTTATATAAATCAACTCTCTATGAGAACTGAAGACAGGTCAGATAAATACAGAAATCCAAGAGCTTAAAAAAGACCTAAAGTTCTTTGAAACAGAGACACCATTCCCCACACAGTCCCCCACATGCAGGACAGATCCCTGAGCTACCTGGGCAAAGGATCTCACTTAGTAGAGTGTCTCGTACACCATTAGAATCACCAAGTAAGCATTCAAGACTGTCCCAATAGTGCATCCAGGTTGTTTTTTGTCAAGTTACAAGCACTTCTGAGGTCTCCAGTTCTGAATAAGCATACTTCAACCAAGTAAAGCCTTAGCCAAAAATCAAAATAAGATCAATCATTTTTTTTTTTTTTTTTCGGTACGCGGGCCTCTCACTGTTGTGTCCTCTCCTGCTGCGGAGCACAGGCTCCGGACGCGCAGGCTCAGCAGCCATGGCTCACGGGCCTAGCCGCTCCGCGGCATGTGGGACCTTCCTGGACCGGGGCACGAACCCGTGTCCCCTGCATCGGCAGGCGGACTCTCAACCACTGTGCCACCAGGGAAGCCCAAGATCATTTTTTACCTCAAATTTAGGCTTTCCTATAAGATCCAAGTTAAGTCTCATTAAACAGTGTTTTCTTCCCCCCTTCTTTTGTTAACATGAAAAATCCAGAATAAGATCCAAATATTTATTTCCTACATTGTGAAATTAAAGCTACCAAACAGGTAATAGATAAATACAAAAGACTTTATTCATAAAATCTTTCAGTAAAGTATCCTAAATCCTTACCTGTTTTTTCACAATCTGTTCTCACAATACAGTAGCATACTAATGACACTGCTGGCTATTTGAAAGGGCAAAAAAATGAAAAAGAAACAGGTCCTTCAGAAACCAAGTTAAAAAAACAGAGTTCAGAAGGGACATCTTCACCTATTCCTAAGGATTCATAAAAGGAATGAAAACAAAGAAGAGATTTATAAATCACATCCAGATCTTATTCTTTGTATTCCAAATCACGTACCATTTTTTATCTAGGGAAATTAATAAATACTTTCAAAATACCAATAAAAATAAGATAATGCTTGGCTCTGAAAAATAGTTTTCTTATCTTCTATATATAGCACTTCTTTATCTCATTCAATGTTGACTTTATAGTCAATTTTAAATATACATCCATCACTGAATTTCTGTGACATCTCAAAGAAACTGTTGAATGAAATGTAAAGTAAGTTAAATCCATAATAAATTTAAAGTGGAAAAAATGTCAGACTACATATAATTTGGGTCTTTGTTATAAACTTGATGTGTGGCTTCTGGCACATAACATATTGATATCTCTCTATTTCTAGTCTCCTCACCAATCAAAGAACTCTATCTGTCATCCCTGATATAGAAGGAAGGCCATGGTCCAGGACTGGGAGACGGAACAAGGGTCACCATTTTTGGATCCTTTTCTATTCATCATTCAGATTTGTTCTGAGGATAAAGTAAAAGCACATATATGTACAGCTTATTAAATTTTATTTATTAAATGTGAAAAGCATTATACAAATGCTATATCTACTATTATTGTTAGTATTGTCATAAGTGACAAGGATACAGTGGAAAACCCTGAGGCCTCATAAAGGTAGAACAAAATAAATGATGACCTACCCATCACTATATCCTGAATCAATGGGAATAAAGCTCTTCTTGTATTAAAGAGTTAATAAATATATTAAAACATTTTTTTATTTGTTTATACAGTCAAATTAACTAAGTGCCTATGATGTGCCAGTCACTTTCTAACACTGGGAACACAATAGTGAATTTATCTCTCCCCAATCATCACGGACCTCCAGTTAATTTGGACTATCTTGCTTTACTTCAGTTCTTCCATTAAAATAGATTGTTTATGCTCTTGGCAGGCAGGGGCGGGGAGAGAGAGAGAGAGAAAGAGAGAAAAGGAGAGAGAAAGAGAGAGAGAGAAAAGCCATGCATCTCCCACTGTGTTAGCTATTCCATGTAAGGGATAGGTTCTAGAGAATTTGGATTTTCTCATTCTCTGGTCCAGTAAATCTGTAGCATAACTCAAACATTCAAGATAACATGGATTAGGAATGCTGAGTGGGCACAGTAAATTTAAGTTCTTGTAGCACATTTTAAATTAAGTCTGATAGTATGAAGTTTGCTGTTGGATTAATGTATTCTAGAAGCATATGGGGATGGAGATGATACTGCTGTGAAGTAGTATTTGGAAACAATAGAAGGAAATCTGAAAGGTAATCTGACAAGCTTCACAAGAACTTCCCCTTCAAATTCTATGATGATTATATATAAAAAAAAGAATTTTGTTATCAATACTCCCACTTTTGCATATAAAGCCTCTGTTTTACACTAAACTCCATGTGTAGAAGTTCAGTATAAATTAAGCAGGATTTCAGTACAAATTTGTCATGAACTGAGGCTACTACCATTTATCAAAACCAAAAATCACTCTTCAGCAAAAGGAAGGTTGAAGTGTTAAATATACTTACTTAAAAAAAAAGCATATTTATCATTAACATTACTGTGACATAACAGACAACTAATAAAGATTTTTAAAGTGGTTTGGTAATATTCTAGGCCTTATGGGACTTACAGGTTACAAAGATACTTGTCATCTCTAAGCTTGCCATAAAGTTGTAGAGACAAGACTCACACATTGACCACTTGTAAAGAAGGTAAGAACTTAAGCAGTTACAGAGCTAAACACAAGAACTAGAGACCAGAGGAGACAGAGTGTGAGAGGATGGGTAGCTACTGAGAGCCCCCATGCCAGAGCTGATATAACTACAACTTTTATCAGAGTAGGAGAGGAGTAACTGGTGTTCAAAGATGTAAGCTGGGCAAAGCAGAGACTTGTTCAGGTGAACAGCTTGATGCCCAGAGTTCTAAAGTGGACAAGAGAACCATTTATGGGTTCATGCTTCCAGACTAAGTTCAGGCACAAAAAATTGAATCAGGGCATTAAAAAAAAAAAAAAAAAAAAACCAAGAAGGTAACAGAAATCAAACAGACCTGGATGGAGGGGTGAGGGGGCAATGTGCCCCTTCAGCAGAATAATTAGAGTCAAATGACTAATCCCAAGGTACAGGCTGCTACTGTATGCCTTTTAAAGAATTTCCCAGAGCAGGTCAGGCGCTGCTAAAGGCTAACAGATGAGAACCACATGGCCAATGACCTTGACCAAGGTCTAGGACCTCTGGGAAGCTTTTAGCATTTGAGCTGGAAAGAATGGAGAAATCGCACTGAGAAGGCAAGGCATTCCAATGTCTAGAACTAAGCCAGGGTTAGACATAAGTGGGGAAAAGGCTGGATAGGTAAGGAAAACAGAGCCTTCAGAGGGTAGCGAACACTCCTGACCTTCAAGGAGAGAAACATAATGAAAGCTGTGCTTTCACCCGGCAGCAGCTGGGTAGAAACAAACACAGATGCACCTCTCTCTCTCCAAAGGAAAACACAACTCCCCTAATGGCATAAGGCTACCTGAAAGGAAGAGAAAACCTCAGGCTTCTAAAGTCTCTTCCTGAGCCTGAAAAAAATCTGATGATGCCTTGACATCAAACTACACAAATAAGCAGGAACCTCAAGGTAACTTTCAGCTTTGTCCCGCCACAGAGCAGCTGAGGGCCACTGCTCACACAACCTGCTGCTTTATGTCTCCAAGTAGTTGGGTGATGCTATTTCCCAAATGTTTCTGAAGAAAATGAATCCAGCCTGAGATTACTATCTGGGTGTCTAAAAGAAATGACAGCAAAAGAGGGTTTTGAGACAGCCTGTTTCTATTTTCAGTTGTGCTTAGAATATGCAGAGTAGCCTGAACCCAGCCTCATTCTCCACTGTGAAGTATTAGACTGATCCTCTACTCTGGCCTTTCCGATGAATGTTTTTTTTTGTTTTGTTTTGTTTTGTTTTTTCCTTTTTCCTTCAAAACTAATGACAGTAGAGAAACTCAAGAGTAAAATATTCTGCAAAGCACACTTTTCTCACTATCCTTGTCAATGAACTTCAAATTGTCCTGTGATTTGTGATTCTCTATCTTACAGTCCCTATCCACTATAAAATAATTTAAATTCCTGAATGAGGCCCGAAGCACACAGAACATTAAAACTCAAGTGGCTACTGCCCAAACAAAAATCAGAACAGTCTCACTGGCTGGAAATAGATGCATGTGCCAGTCTACCTAGAAAAAAGAAAAACACAACCACCCTCCAAAAAGTATCAAGACACTCTAGGAAATGGACTCAATTTCAAAAAACATTTGGGGCGATTATGCTTTGGACAATGCATAATAAAAATACAGTTAAACCCTTGAACTTACAGGGTTGCTTTGTGGGTAAAAGAGGACCTGCCTGAGCCAACAGAGCTCTCCAAGCCCCAACACTGGGTGAGGATCAAGGGTGCACAGCAGCATCAGGACACAGTTTCTTCCCTTAAGAGTTCCCCCACTGGGCCTTGCCTCGTCTCCCAGCCATAAGCATCACAGGCCCAAATTACTGCCACAACCTCCGCTCAGCCCCAGACTTGTGCCACTGCCCTTCAGGGTTCTATCCCCACACAGACTGGCAGAGGTGAGCACCCTATAAAAACGCTGAAGCCCCCAGCTCAGCCCTCAAGTCAGTTCTCCATTGTCTGCCACCATCCTCCATCTGGACCCCTCTTGCTTGTGTTGGTTTACACCTAGATTCTCCCTTTGGGCCTGGTCCCTTCACATATTGCCAGCTCAATGAGATAGTTAGCTTGGTTTTGATTTCTTTATATTCCCAGAGATTGCCTTTTGGCCTCACACATGAAAGCCTGTGGGAAATGACCAATCAGGCTCCCAGCCACTGTGTGCCACCTCTGGCCAGAACTCTGGCCTGCGTTCATCTGGAAGGAAAAACCAAAACTGTCAGCATCAGCAACCTCTAAATGCTTAGGATCTGGATGGAGCATCACGATAGCTGCTTCCAATATATTTTCTCATTTAATGTCACAACAACTCTGTGAAGTAAGTATTATTAACTCCATTTGTAGATTATAAAACTGAGGCTCAGAGAGCTTAAATAATTTTTTGAGGCTCACCTAACTAGAAAATCTAAGTGTCATGATTCAAATGTTGTCCAGTGATTTCCAAAATTAATGCTTCCAACCTCTTTTTTACATGACTTCGAGTTCAACATAAGAGAGAAATGTTAGGGGTCCTGGTTTCTGGGGCTTTCATCTGGACCATCCCTGGGATCACAATCAGAAGAGCAGTGCCAGCCCATGAGAGAGTCCCCAGCAGGGCATGGCCCTCAGCTTAGGCTTGAGGTCACACCAAACCCACTGAGCTCAGTGCTCCAACCACGGGTGTCTGCATTCTTACCACCCCACCCCAAACCCCAGGCCAATTCCCAGAAGGAGGCTTTCAGTATCACAAGGGGTTTCAGGGTGATGGTTCCAGCTTGCAAGCTGAAGCTATGCTAGCCACAGGGCACCAAGCAGCTTAGTGGGTCAGCCCACAATTTAGCAGACCCAACCCTACCTTGAACCTGAGGGTGCACTGGTACAATTCAACACTGCTGTCAGCCACCCTATACAGAAGGGCTTATTCTTTTCTTACCCCGAAAGGAATTTGGGAGTGTGTCTCTCATTTTTCCCTCTTTCTGTTTGTGGCACCACCATGTTTCCAATGTTGTAAAGTAAGAACAAAAATATATCTAATCAACACAGAGCTGATGTAAAGGGTAAAAGAGTTAACACACATAAAGGGCCCTGCACTGAACAGAGAGCCCAGAAACAAAACCACATACCTATGGTCAATTAATCTTTGACAAAGGAGGCAAGAATATACAATGGGAAAAAGACAGTCTCTTCAGCAAGTGGTGCTGGGAAAGTTGGACAGCCACATGTAAATCAATGAAGTGAGAACACACCCTCTCACCACAAAATGGCTTAAAGACTTAAACATAAGACATGACACCACAAAACTTCTAGAAGAGATCATAGACAAAACATTCTCTGACATAAATCATACCAATGTTTTCTTAGGTCAATCTCCCAAGGCAATAGAAACAAAAATAAATAAATGGGACCTAATCAAACTTACAAGCTTTTTCACAGCAAAGGAAACCATAAACAAAATGAAAAGACAACATACAGAATGGGAGAAAATATTTGCAAATGATGCAACTGACAAGGGTTTAATTTCCAAAATATACAAAGAGCTCATACAACTCAACAACAACAAAAAAACAAACAACCCAATCCAAAAATGGGCAGAAAACCTAAATAGACGTTTCTCCAAAGAAGAAATATAAACGGCCAATAGGCACATGAAAAGATGCTCAACATTGCTAATTATTAGAGAAATGCAAATCAAAACTACAATGAGGTACCACCTCACACCAGTCAGAATGGCCATCATTAAAAACTCTACAAAGAACAAATGCTAGAGAGGATGTGGAGAAAAGGGAACCCTCCTACACTGTTGGTGGGAATGTAAGTTGTTACAGCCACTATGGAGAACAGTATGGAGGTTCCTCAGAAAATTAAAAATAGAGCTACCATATGATCCATCAATCCTACTCCTAGACATATATCCAGACAAAACTCTAATTCAAAAAGATACATGGACCCCTATGTTCATAGAAGCACTATTTACAATAGCCAAGACATGGAAACAACCTAAATGTCCACTGACAGATGAATGGATAAAGAAGATGTGGTATATATATATAATGGAATACTACTCAGCCATGAAAAATGAAATAATGCCATTTGCAGCAACATGGATGCAACTAGAGATTATCATACTAAGTGAAGTAAGTCAGAAAGAGAAAGACAAATACCTTATCACTTTTATGTAGAATCTAAAATATGACACAAATGAACCTATCTATGAAACAGAAACAGACTCATGGAGATAAAGAACAGACTTGTGGTTGCCAAGGGTAAGCGAGGTTGGGGAAGGGATGGAGTGGGAGGTTGGGGTTAGCAGATGTAAGCTATTACATATAGAATAGATAAACAACAAGGTCCTACTTGTTGTTTAGCACAGAGAACTATACTCAATATCCTATGATAAAACACAGTGGAAGAGAATATTAAAAAAAAGAGGGTATATATGTATAACTGAATCACTTTGCTATATAACAGAAATTAACACAATTTCTATTGTGCTAATTTAGTTACACAACACTGGAAATCAATTTTTATACTCCAGTAAAAAAAAAGGGGGGGTCCCTGCACTGTGCCTGACACATGATAAATACAGAAGTGGTGAATACCGTTATTTTATTTAAATGTTACAACAAACACTGAGGTAGGTATGATGTCTCCATTTTGTGATTTTCTAATTGAGGCTCAGAAAAGTTCATGGCTAAGGTCATGAAGCTATTAATGGGCTGAGTTCTGATTTGACTCTTAAAGACTACCCAACCCTAAGGGATTTAGAAATTACTATGTAGGTTAGGAAGAGCAACTGAAATATCTTAAATCAGAAAATTACATCTCCAGCAGTAGTATCCTATCATAAGCTCAAAGGAGTCATTTATCTCACTTCAGCCTCAGCTCTAAATTATAATTCCTGGTCATGAATATCCTTCTTTCTTCCCCCCACTCCAAATCCTGTCTATCTCTGTAGTTTGGTCCTCACCTTTTCTTTAAGACTTTCCCAGATCACTGTAGCCCATATGATCTGTGCTTTATTTCAAATCATGTGAAACTTACACTTTATTGTTACTCAGACGCTCTAGTCATTCTTTTATTCAACAACTATTTATTAAATGCCTAATATATATCAAGCACTGTGCTGGGGAAAGAAAGTGCATGGCCCCTGGCCTAAAGGTCCTTTCAAACCAGGATGAAGATAAAGACACAAAAAAGAAGTAAATCTAATAAAGTATTCCCCAAAGGTATAAGATATGGTGGCAAATAAAGAAGAGATTGGTCGATCCTATAGTACAGGTGCGGGTGGAAGAAGGCATGAGAGCATGAAAAGAGAGCAACTGCCTGAGATCTGAGTCTTGAAAGATGAAAAGGTATTCCCTGGCAGACCTCAGGAGGGAATAGGTCCCAGGCCAGTAAAGAATACTGTGATCAAAGGCCTAGAGGAATAAAGGAGCCAAGCATGTTCTGGCAGCTCCCAGGAATTCAGTCTGCTTGCAGCACTGGATATGGTCAAAAACGAGGCTGGACCTGGGCACGAGCCAGACTGTAGATGCCATCTGTGCCTTCTCTGGGAATCTGATATTTTTCTGTGGGCAATAAGACAACTAAAGGACTGTACACAGATAATCAGATTATGTTTGCATGTTAGAAAGAAAACTGGCAGCCATGTTGTGGAGAGGGTGAGACCACAGGTGGGAAGACAGCTTTGGAGACCACTGCAACAGGCTAGGTAGAAGAGTCCGAAGATCTAAGCTAAGACAGTGACATCAGGAGTGAAAATAGGAGTCAAAATGAAAGATAAATCCAACAAGAGAGAGGAATGCCATATTGGAGATGGGCAATTTAGAAAGGTCACCCTTGCAAAGCCCACTGGGAACTTCTAGGTGGCTATGCTCGCAGCCAGGAGACCAGTTAAGAGGCTAACGGTAGCTTAAAAGACATGATAAAGACTTCTCCATGTTTTCCCTCCTCTTGATTCCACATGACTGGTGTCATCACTGGGCAGGGTCTTAACCTCGCAAATGGTTTTCTGAATCAAAGATGGCTGCTACCTAAACTGAGCTTTTCTTATAGATGGTGAAAAGTAAATAGAAGTAAAGGACATAAAGTGAAGAAAAGCAGGGGAGGCACACTGGAGTAAGTTGACAGGATCCTGAGGGTTTACTGACTTCACACCAAACGCTGGTCATACTGGGCAGATTTCAATAGCTAATCAGAGCCTGTTTCAACTATTTGGTTATCCCACAGGAATGTTTTCAGTCAATGACAATTTTTATTGACACATTATTTCTTTTCCTTATAGTAACAAGATAACTATACTGCCCTGGGAAGTATGTACTTTTAAATAGCAATTCTGATAGATGAAGGCAAACACAAAACTCCTTTGAATTTAGGTTATTGCTGGACAAAAAAAAAAAAATCTTTAATGAAAGATTTTAATATTATGCTATCAATATCCCTCTCTCAGAAATAAATGATGATGTGTGACAGCCTACCTTCAGGACAGTTGAAAAAAATCAATGATCTTTTTAAAATCTGAGCTCTGATATTTGCAAAGTGCTTTTGGTTCAGATGAGAAAAAGCAGTAGAGGAGTACACATTTAAATAGATAAATAAATCCATTTTAAAAAAAGAAAAAGAACCGCTCACAGAAGATAAACAAATCACTCCAAAGCAGATTTTATTAAACTCGACTCAGATCTGATCCTCACACGACAAGCCACAATTCTCCAGAAAGTCTCTCTGAGCTCTGATCGCAAAGGCGCACAACACACATCCTTCCCACGGAGCAGTACTGACCGCTAACGGCCAGTTGGCTCACTTCAGTTTCCCCAGTTATGTCTCAGAACTGCCTTTGAAGAAGTCACTGATTAAAGTAATCAATCAATTCTCTATGTACTAATTCTCTGGCTTCTTGTGCTTTTAATATCAAAAAGCCTTCCTCACTAAAAACGAAGAGTAATCAAGTTTCCTGGATCATACACTATCTGTGTTTTTTGATCAAGGGTTCACAGTTAATTTCTTTGGCTTGGCAAGTTGATGTGTTCTACTGAATCAGCACAGACTATCAACCTGATTTCTTTATTGAGGTTTTGAGTGTAGGCAATGCCTTCATTTATAATTAAACTAATTACACTACTTTTGAGTATTACCTTATCATCATTATAATTCCACAGATGGACCAAAGCCCACTTAGTGAATTTTCCTGATGGCTTACAGGATAAGTACACAGAATTTAAAGTATATTATCACCGTTAGGGCATGAAAGCACCAATCTTCTCAGAGGGACCACATTATCATTGTCCAGTATGTGCATTCATGCATGTTCTTGTAAACACACACATATACACATACACACACACAGAGTAATAACTGTTTAATGTAATTTGGAGAAGCAAAAGAGAACAAGCACAAGAGGAAAATGTCATAACTGGTTGTGCAGAAATAAAAGAGGATGAGATTCCACTATTATTTTTGTATCACAATTAGCTTCCACACTTCCCACACCTTCTTTTGCCTTTCACAAGGCTTCAACATATTCAACAAAGAGACTATACAGAGTCATACATAAGAGCGAATTTTCTAGTGGTGAAGGAAAAAAATAGATCACAAACATTCCTGTCTCTCTTTTAACTAGTGAATGAATTAAGTCCCAGAGAAGGAAAGAGTCTTGCCTGGGTCCCTTGGCAAAGTCAGTGGTTGGACTCGGATCCTGCCTTATCTATCTTCTCTTTGTCCAGCACTCTGAATTCCACCAAAATGTCTTCTCCCTTTGGTTCCTATTCTGTTTTTAGGATGATGAATATGATCTCCAAATTAATTCTCAGAATCTTTAAACCCTCTTTACTATTCATCATCAACATTATCCTCAGATGCCTTACCTTTCCTCCAAATTATTAAAAATACTACTAAAGCATACTACTAAATTAATCACTAGGCATTTAACCTCTAAACACCTTTATGAAATCAGGTTTATTGGCAACTTTACATAAATGTGAATTCTCACTTTACAAATGAATTTAAAAACTAATTGCAAATAGTCTACTAATAAACAATTAAAATTAATATTTGACTATTTCCCCCAATCAGTCAGATATTCAGATTGTCAACCTACCTAGTATATTCAAAATGGCCAGCAAGCCATATTTTAAATTAAACATAAGCCCATGGGATTTAGCCTTTGTGGGCTTTGCACGTTTAGACTTGTGTCAATAACAAGAGTCAATACAAACCTAATACTAAAACACTCAATCTCTTGAAATTTTATAAAACCAAGGCATCTCTTAAAGCATCAATACCCTTTTAGAATCATTTTTAAAACCCCAAATAAATTCAGTCTAAGGGGAGTTTCATTATAATTGAATATGGAATTGCAAGTTGGACTGTGCAACACATTAAACAATTAAACAAGCAAGAAGTTTAATTAAATTTCCAATTCACTTTGGGCTCACTCTGTTCTGCAATTATAACATTTCATAGTGGTGTCAAGTGTTCAGGAGTCAGGAGTGCCCTGATGAAAATAAATCTGCAGTGTCAGTGGTGAGCAATGTATTAATGCCAAATAGACAGTGCGATAATGGGTCCCGTTGCTGATATCCACTGGAAGATGGTTGAGTTTTCCTCTCTACCCCAAGTCCACAGGTCCCTAGATAGTGGATTTGCAGCTTTTCATGGTAAGGATATTGGGGAAAGAGGTAGACTCGCCCATTTTATGAAAAAGGAACCTGCTGATAAAAGATTTGCCTTGGAAGAAGAAGAATCGCCAGGAATTAAAGGACCTGGGATCTAGTCTAGTTCCTCTGTTTGCTACTCCTGTGGTTTGGGGCAAGTACCTCTGTAGACAACGTTACCCCGGGTCCAAATGGATACAAATTCTGAAGCCATCCAGTACATAGACATTTAAAGAAAAAAAAAAAAAACATAATCTGTTAATTGCTCTATCTATAAAATTGCTGAGGTTACAGGGGGATGGGTATTGCTCCTGACCTCTGTGGTTCCAAATATACGGCTCTTTATTACACTGCTCTGAAGAAAAATCTTCACAAGGAGAGTCTCACGTATATGTATTATGTACATACATAAATATGTATATGTAGAAATGTGCATAGGAGAAAAACACAAAATGTCCCCAAATCAGCTGTACTGAGGAAAAGGCTTAGCACAGAACTACTTATCATCTTGCACAAGTCTAATGCCACAAGCCAAAAGAATGCTGAGCTATATAACTAGATAAAAACGTGTTTGAAAAACAAAAGACACTAATGCAAGTCTAGGGCTCAACGTACAGAGTCATCATTGTCACCAAGCATCATTTTAATCTTGCTACTTCCTATCTTGAAGGAGTCAGAACAGTTTCTAATTCATCATTCCTGGTCTCCGTGGTATGTGGAAAATCCATTAGGTTGCTCTACAGTGTTTTTTCTAGTAAATCAAAGCCCTGCAAAAGAGTTTAGTTTTTTCTCACTCTGAAAGATGTTTAGGACATGATAATTAGAAAATGCAATTCAAACCCCGACCACAATTAAACAGGCGAGGAGTAGTTTCGCCTTAGTAAACTACATATGACATCAGGTCTATTTTGTTATGTATGAAACACTATTTCCAAGCCATCTAGTTTTTAAAATGCATGGACAGCAACAGCTTTAATTTAAGACGCTGGTGTTCGATATGTCAAAGCTCAAATATTCTCTGAGAAGGAGCCTTAATGCATATATATTATTAATGTGCTATCAGAGAACAGATCCCTGAGTAGATTCTGACCAACGAGTCATTAGTCAAAGACTACATAAAGCAAATTTGGTGTACGATAATAGATGAGAGAATTTTATTTCTGGCTGCTCTTGCTATCCAGGGAGAAAAGAAACAAGGAAAAATACAGGAATTCTGCAGTTTAAGGTTGGAAGATAGAAAAACTGGGTTTAATAAAACATCAGGTTTATTCCTTACTAGCCATTGGGCAAGAAACTCTTTGGAGAAAAGAATGCGGAAAGCACATCCTGGGACATGGACCTCGTAGGCTGAAAGGAGCATGGCTGGGATCTCAACTCCATCATGAGCTGTGTGGCTCAGGCAGGTTACTTATATCTCTGTTCCTTAGTTTTCTTATTTGTACAAACAGAGATAACTACCCCCCTCATGAGTTTTGGGAAGATTTATGAGACAAATATCAAAAGCATATAGCATTGTGCTTGGAATAGAATGTTAATGTCAGAAAATGTTAATTCCCTTATGGGATTGAAGCAAGGAAGGACTGAAAGAATAATAAATACAGAAGGTTTTTTTGTTTGTTTACTCTAACAAACTTTGTTAAATAAGACAGCATTATTTTTTATGAATTTTTAAATTTACGGAGCCCATTAATTTAGGGCATTTGTGACTTTTGAAATTACCTTCCTTTTTTTTTTCAAAGGGCTGGCTGCTTTGTGTAGACAATGATGTTACAAATATAAAGATGTGGATTGGACTAAACAATTAAACTAAACCCATTGACCACTGGAATATTCTAATCACTTTTGAGGCAGATAATCTGAGCTCCCAAATCTCAGTGTTTCCTCGGAGAAAGATGTTTAGAAGAAAGCCCGCTATTCTAATAAGCTACAGACAGGTCAAACACATGGTCCAGATAACTTCAAATCTGGCTCTCCCCAGGAAGAAGAAGCTATTCAATGGTAGTCCAAAGTTTATCCTGAAGGAGAAAAATGACAGGGTTTTCACACTGCGTTCATACCTCCAGTGACTTATGTAATACACAGCCACTGTTACCTAAGTACTGGACGAAAACACACACACATATTGATTTAGAACTCAACTTAATCCACCTTGAGAACTGGCCAGGGCTTAGTCTCAGACCATGAGCCTTCTCCTCCCCAATTCTTTTACCTCTAAAAAGGGAATTTAAACTTTGAGACTAAAATCACATAATGCAGATACCATCAAATCAAACAAAATCAAGTCTTTGCATAAACCATATTAGGCTCAATCCTATGATAAGGTGACCAAAAATTTTGCTATTAATTAACTTGTAAATTAAGACAATTTATTTTACTCTAAGGAAATTCTTTGAAGCCCAAATCATCCTTACTGTTAATATATTCAATGCTGTTTACTACTTGATTCCATCAAGATAACCAACTCTTACGGCATCACTAAAAAATAAGTAGAAAGTAATTAAGTTCTAAATTATATTTTTCATTGAGTGTGTGAATATACTACACATGAATACCTCTTGCTTATAAAACAAACTGATGGAAACTTTCATCTCTGCAGAACAATGGTAGGTATTCTTCCTATAAATGAGACAGCAGGGGAAAAGCTCTGGACTGAGATTCAAGACCAGTCTCTTTTTCACTTACTGAAAAACACACACAAAATACTTAATCTCTTCTCTATTTTTCGACTCTATGTTAAAGATAATATCTCCCTAGCTATCTCACAAAACTCCTTAATAATCAAATAAGGTATTATCCAAAAACACTTTGGAAACTATAAAGCACCATATAAGAGTAAAGAATTATCCCTATATGCTACCAGACTCTAAATGCTCTAACATGAAGGAATTAAAACCTGAAATCTTCTTTATAATACTCAGAATCAAAAAAAAAATTGTCATGCACAATTCAGTCAGAAGTCCCCAAACTTATTTCTGAACACCTTGAAAATTAAAATTGTCTCATTTACCTTTTTGTGGGAATGATAGCAGCTAGCATCATACCTTGCCTATAATATTAGACTGACATTAAACGTTCAATCTACCCATACCTTTATCTGATCAGATTAGCATTCTACTCAACTAGTTAATGAAAGAATTCTCCCAAAGTTTCTCTTCATTTATTCAAAGGGAAAGTATGTTTAAAACATGGACTTGGAGAAGAGCTATTCTCGAATATCTGAAGGGTTACTATATAAGGGAAAGAGTTAAGACATGTCCTATTTGGGCCCAAGAAGGGACGTTAGGAAGTTATACTTGAATAGACATGTTTCAATTCATTGTAAGGAAGAATTCTCTACAGTCAAAGCTAAACAAAGATGGAGCAAATAATTCCAGAGGTAGTAAGTTCCTCATCACGAGAGGCACTCAAGCACAGGCTACAATTAGAAAGAAGTTGTAGGAAAAGGCTCAGATGTTGGAATAAAGGAACATTAAACACCTCTTCAGAGTGTTTATGAGTTCATAAAACATTACAGTTTTTTAAGATCTTGATTATTACAAACTGGCATTCAGAATAAACGGGAGAAAAACCACCTTGAAGAAATTAATTTTTCTAAATTACGTATCAGTGGTAAATGATATTTTTCCTAATTATTTTAAGTAAAACATGCACATACTTAACCTACAACAGCTTACGTTTCCTAAATTAAAAGGAAAAGGCTTCAGTGCAAATGCCTTCCTTAGATCCCCAGAGGGCCAATAACTCTTTACAAATTTGCCCGAGAGCATCACATGCATTGGATTTTTCTATGTTCAAATGTCCAATTCCATTCTCCTTACATCAAAATAATGAGTGGTATAAACTATTTCATGTACCTTGCAATTTATCACTGTTTTGCATTGACATTATAATGCTGACTTGAAAATATAAGCCTTGTTAGAATGTAAACTCAGTGAGAGAAAAGAACTTGTCTTATTCATCATTATATTCTTAGTGCCTAGAATAGTTCCTGGGCATGTACGGGATGCTCAATAAATACACAAAAAAATAAATGAATACAGATATACAATATTCAGTCTCATTCAGTAATTGTTTCAAGTGTGACTTTCTTATCTCTTCAACCAGACTGCTACTGCTTACTATCCCATGAAGAAGAAAACTGAAGTTTCTCTCATTGTTCCCATTGTAAGGATGGCCAACCTTCAACTGCAGCTTATTTTGTATTGTGTAGCCCAAAGTAATCATGCCTGTGACCTAACAATTTCTTATCAAGAAATATCTTAAAAGTAGTACATGTGACATTAACTGTAATATTAGGTTTAGACTTATAAATTAAAGCTGGCTTACTATTATAGAATTCACTGATTATGTCATTTTCTTAGAGGAAACCATATACATAGTTGACTCACTACAACAAACGGCTCCAAAACAAACTATTGTTTGTGTTAACTTCTACATAACCCAGACAAGCTGGAGACAGCAGTGACCATCACTGCCCAGTTAAACTCTCCTGCTTGCACTGTTACTGTTCTCATATACGAAGAAGAAAACACAAACACACACACACACACACACACACACACACACAATGAATCAAAGGCTCTGTTATAAAAGCTCAGGGACACCAACACTAATTCAGCTGAATTTTATCTGCATTTAGTTTTAACCAGAGTAATGCTTGTTTGCTGATGGAAATTTTGATATCTATCCTTCATTCTTCCTTCTGCCCATGGCTTCTCCTTCCTTATAAGCACGCTCAGGAATGCCAGAAAAATGTCAGATAAGTATTAAATATAAGCTGAAAAAAAGGAGAGAGGTTGATCTCCACTAGGCAATAACAGAACAAGAATAGTATTTAATATTTACTAATGCTTTGTCATGCATGCAATGCTTTGGCATGTTTCTGGATCAAACAGGCTACTGAAAAACTCCATTTTATGACAGCTGTGATTTTTCTGAGCACTGTCCCGTGTCCTACTTCCTTTTATTGCTGCCAGGAAACTGTGGTTTAGTTCCCTATACTGACTTAACTGCCAATTTTGAAAGGTTATAGACAATACATTAGATTCAGGGAGAGTTGTGCTGGCTTCAACTTGGGAGATTAACGTGAATAGGTCAGTAGCATGAGGCTCAGCACAGCCTGGGGGCGATGGATCGTGTCGGCATGGATTTCATATCCATAAACAAATTCTTTGTATTAAAAACTGGTAGTGAAATCCTTTTAAGGAGAATGAATAAAAGGTTGTTTTTAGAGTGAATAATTTCTCCAAAAAAACAAAAAAGCATGTGGGCAGACAAATTCAGAGATGCTTTATGGATTGATACTTTGTTAATTATGCCTGTAAGGTTACCAGTTTCCAAGTAGACACTGATGGGCTTTGGACACTGAGAAAATGCCAAAGCAGATGTCATTATAGTCAAATGTCACCCCCCCACCATAGCTCATCCAGGAAGGCTCACCCTTGGACCAACTCTTGACACCACCATAGCCTTCCTTCACCCCTTCTAATCTTCCTCAGTGTGCTCTCCAAAGAGGGAATTTCAGGGTAAATAACAGGCACAAGTGTCATTACTGGTAAGAAGAAAATGCTTCAAGAGCACAAAGAGCCATCACTGACTAGAAAACTATCCTTGCTGATGTGGTCAACTATTGAGTAGAGACAAGTTTACCATGTTGTTGCTACTGGACTGGATTCTTGGGGTCTCATAGTGCTTTCCAATAAACCACATAATAAAACTTAATGAAACCAGATACCTGAATGGCATTTTTGATATTCAACTGGTCAGTACAAAATAATGCCAAATACATATAATTCATCCAGGTATTTTTGTTCTGGTTTTGGTGGAGTAGAGAACATTTTGAGGCTAAATCATCATGATGACCTAAACAGGAATTAGTGCTAGTGAGAAAATCACACTTCTACAAAAAGCCACAGCATGGCACCAGTATAGCTGAGATCCTTTTGTGGCAACACATAACTCACTACATTCCCTAGGCCTGAATCATCATCTCTCTTCTGTAAGGCAGGGGTCGCTAACTACAGCCCACAACCTATCTTACTGGAATACACCACACTCACTCATTTATGTACTATCTATGGCTGTATTATTACTATGATAGACTTGAGTAGTTGTGACAGAGACCATATGGTTCACAAAGCTGAAAATGTTTACTTTCTGGACCCTGTTCTACGAGATGGAATTCACAGTCTCAACAGGTACTTATTTATATATTTGAGAAGATCCCAACGGATCTCCTAACGAAGAAGACAAACAAGAGGAGGGAGAGGAAGGGAAAGGAAGAGGAGAGAGAAGCAGTAGTACCATTATCCTAGTAGTACTGGCAGTAGTAGCCAGAGCAGCAGTAGTTTGGGCTTGCTATAGAATTTTCTGATTTAGCTTCATGTAGATATTGGGGGAATCTCCATCTAGGCAAAAATATAAATAAAGTCAGTCTATTTTTTTTATTTACTTATGTATTACTTACTTATTTATTTATTTAGCTGCGCCGGGTCTTAGCTGCGGCACACAGGTCTTCGTTGCCGCGTACAGGATCTTTAGTTGCAGCATGCGGGATCTTTAGCTGCAGCATGTGAACCCTTAGTTGAGGCATGCATGTGGGATCTAGTTCCCTGACCAGGGATTGAACCTGGGCCCCCTGCATTGGGAGCATAGAGTCTTAGCCACTGGACCACCAGGGAAGTCGCATAAAGTCAGTCTTTTAAATTTGCACAATAGAATGTCAAATCTGCTGCCAAACCTTTGACATCATAAGCATGGGTCTCTCATCAAACAAAAACAACGACCACTTCTCTTGAGACACTCACCAGATTTTTTAACCCTGAATTGATGTGTAACACAACACAGCTTTATCCCTCCAAATCCAGGGATGGCTAGGGGAGGCACCCTCTCTCTGGCCTGACCAGCCACCCCCCAGAGGAGAAACAGTGAGGTCAGGTCCTGGTCCACTGCAGGGAGCAACATACGGTGGGGAGGGTCACACTCCAGGTGTCACTGAGGGTGTTAAGGAGACCAGGGAAATGGGAGAGGGAACAGGCACGTGAAATGAGTCTCCCTTGTGACGCCCATCAGTATCACAACATGTAGACGCTGATTGGACTTCAGGGGCAAAACAGAGAAGAAGCAGAGCTGCTCTTCTGAGTCTGACAGGCGGAAAAAAATTGAGCAGCTCAGGAATCGGGAGTGTGGACAGAGAGAAATATGAGGAAGTAGGTGGCTTTGAGCACCTCAGACCTTAGAACCAGTCTAAGTTCTATATCCCCTACATCTCCTAGAGGCAAGGAGGTCCACGATTTGCATATTGTTCTGTAGTTTTTAGCAGAAGTACAGATTAGATCAATATTACTTGAAAGAATCTAGGTGATGTGAAAATTAGCCATCCTGCTTGGTTCTCTAAGTTCATCTAAGCATCGAGTCAGACTGCCAAAAAGAAACATACCTAGATGGACAAAAAGAAACATAACCTGGAAGCATCAGGTAGGTGTCTACAAAAATGCCTTTAAAAAATTGCAACCTCATTTTTGAGGGTTAATTTAAGAAAAAAAATAATATATGACATCAACTTCTAGAACTTCAAAAAAATCTAATGCTGCTCGTGGAAAACATGTTTTTCTGTATCTCTTACTTAAGGATCCACATTATAATGCCTTCTTATCATACCAGTGAAAGTTTCTTTCCCTCAAGGACTGTTGTATTATTTTGTGAGACAATAAGAATTTCCTAATTCATCTTTTTTTTTAATTGACCTTATTGTCAGAAAACTTAAGAGTAGAATTTCAGATTTACAATAAAAATATGATTATCTACGATGTGCCAGGCACTGTGCTAGGATTGATCATGCATGTGAATAGCATTGACAAGATCCCTGCCCTCCTGGTGTTTTTAGTCCACTGGGAGAATAGCCGTGAAATAGACAGGTAGATCTAATGGTAATGCCCTCAATCCAAGGGCCCAGGCAGCTCGGCCTTGGGGCATTAAAGGTACACATAGGGCAACCAAATAACCAAATGGCAATTTCATTCTTTACTTAGCATTTCAAAGAACATCAAAAGGATATAATTCAGAGTCTACAGAAATGCATTTCAAAAGTCCCTTTTCCCCTTTCCAAACCCCTCAGAGCCCATAGCTATTCCAGAGCCTCACTCATATCAAAACCCAAAACTTTCTTTGCATTCCCAGACCCATGAAGCTTTCTTTTTCCCTTCTCCCAACATTATCTATGTATTCAATAGTTCAATTTAGCTTCTCTCCTAATAAGCAATAAAGAATCCTTACTCTTTTGGAGGAGAAAGACAGGTAAAATAGAGTAGGCAAATAATAGATTATCTTTAACAAGGAGGGGATTGTCGGGTCTCGGGAAGGCTATAAACACTAAACTTGGATAATTTTTGTCTGGCCATATAATTACAATTGTGAGAGAATACTAGGGAAGTGAGGTTACTCATTTAGCATAGTGGTCAGGAGAGATCTCTCTCACAAAGTGATATTTAAAGTCAAGATCAGTAGGATAAAGAAGCAGCTACCCAAGGAGCAAGAGGAAAGACCATCCTGGTAAGGAAACCTCACGGTTGAATGCCTGAGGCCTGTGCATATTCTCCAAAAACTGAAATGTACTCAATCTAACTACAGCAAACAGGTGTGTGCTGTGGCTGAAGAGATGGGTGGGATAAAACCATGTAGGGCCTTCTGAGGTCCTGGTAAGAATTTTGATATTATACGGAGTGCAGTAAATAGCCAACAAAGGGTCTTAAGTAGGGCAGGACACAGCAGATCACCCTGGATGCTTCTTGAAGAATGGACTGGTAAGGAGGGGGCAGGGAATGCAGAAGCTAATCAGAGATGTGGAAGGCTTAAACCAGGGAGGTGAGGGTGAAGATTACAAGCAAGTGGTCAGATTTAATCTGCAGAGATTGGTGAGAAACTGATTATATGTGGAGGGAAAAGGCAAATCTTGGCCCTCCATCTAATTATACTTGAATAGATGGGATTGGGAGGCAGAGACTATTTGGATAGAAATATTAAGAGTTCAGTCTTGAAATACAATCCACTATATATTATATTTAGAAGCTACAGTAATTAAATTCAATTGCAATAGCTCCCTCAGTGCTATATGGCCAGGGCTTCCAATAGCGTCTGGCAACAAAGCAAGTGCTTAGTAAATATTGGGAGAATAAATGCAATTTCCTCTGATAATTACCCCTCTGGTATTCAGAATCTCTGGGCAATACCTTTAGATTAAAACAAATTATACTGGATAAAATATAATTTTATATTTAAAATGTAAAAAACATACTCTTTGCTTTCATATTCAAACTCCAGGAGGCGAATTTCAAGAAAACGTTCTTATCTAGTGGAGCCTGAGTCTGCGGAGAATGCTTTGAAACATTGTTCTGTTTGACCTCTGATTATTTAAATTTTTCTTTTTAATTCTGTGGCATGTGTGCTTTCTATGGTGAGTGACCTCAAATTCCTTCTGGAAGTAAATGGGGAATAAATTAGAAAGACACACTGTGGCTCAGATTAAACGTGATTTGTGGAGTTTCATGGCTGCATTCCCGCCCCTCCCTCACCCCACTTGGAGAGCGCTCCTTTTCAGGGGTTCATCCTAGGAAACGAAGCTCAGGGGCTGCACCTCCAGATGACAAGGCAGCCTGGTCCCAGAGCCCCTCCCCAGCTCTAGAATTTCCATACCCCCTTTTCCTTCTCTTCTCCCCCCTCCCACTAGTCTTAGCAGCTAACAGATATATATCCTGGGCTCGTATTTTAGCAGACGTTAATGGTCTCTATGCTATTTTTCCTTAGGTAAGCCATGTGGCACTGTGCCTGGCATGTGGCACACAGTGAAGAAATCTTAGAGTGGTAATAATGGTATATGCATCTTCAAGGGGGCTTTCTTTATTCAAGGGACTAAATATAAATTGTTAGAATTTCAAGAATTGGGTCAAGTCAGTCAGAAGAAATTCCAGGCAAAAGGGCCTTTCAGTTCCCTTCAATAAATACTACAGAGGCTGGTTCAAAACCTGCCACTTGCTACCATATGCAATGCTTTTTTGCCCCTGTTCTACTTTTTCTTTCTCTAACTTTTCCTTTTAAAAATCGTATTATTTTATTACTCAATTTCTTTATTTTACCCAGCTCTGGCTTATTTCTAGAAAACTTAAGGACACTGTCTGATCCTCCAGGTCCTAGTCACAGTGAAAAAAAGAAAAAAAAAAAAAAAAGAAAAGAAAAGAAACCTGATTCCAGTTTTAGATAACAGGATTTGAGTCCAGGTGCTTATTTTAGCACCTTCCTGGTTAAAAAAAATGCTGTGAGCTAAGATCTTGAACTCTATTGTAAATGATATAGCACTGAACTTGTACAAATGTGCTGAAATACTCCTGCCATTGCTAGCTTCCTGAGCTTTAAAATGGGTATGACATGTTTATCAATTTAAATCTAACAGGAGAAAACATTAAAAACACTTGATTTAAGGGATTTGGGGGAAACACATCCATAGCTTCCTAACAATATTTTGAACATTGCTATGGGCAATGTTCACAATCCACACTTTCCAACATCATTATGAAAACTAGCCTAAGCTAATAAAATAACATTTGCCATCCTATTTCAAAGATAACTAAATGGAACTGTGGGAAACAGTGACAAAAAGCCCTTTTGAAAATAAATAAGAATAAATAATGTGTATCAATCAGGCTTTTAAAGATCTAAATGTATTTTTTAGAGTGGGATCCCCAGAACTATAGCTCTTGAACATTATTTGGCTCAAAAACTGTTCAAACAACCTCAAGAGCAATCAGTCTTGCTACCACTTCTTCTCACAGGGAAAAAAGAAAAGAAGACATCCTTCTTCCTCCCCTATCCAAGTGGGTCACTGCTGCTTTTCTCTCTGTGAAGCCTTTCTTCCGGAGGTTTGCCAAGTTTATGTGGTCCACTGCAGATAATGTTGGAAGTGGCTACGGCCAAAGAAGCTCAGAGAATAGGGCTACTGAGTGGGGACTGGGGTGTGCTTGGGAAGGACAGAGGTTGAGATTTAGGTCACCTCTGGGGAGATTTGAGTTTACCGGATACTTACTGTTTATTGGTATTCATGCTTTTCTATGGTCCATTATAATAGTCTAAATTAAGAGCAGCATTCTAAACTCCTTAAAGGTGATTTGCAAATTTTTTAAAATAAAAATGATCCAACCATCCTATAAACAGCAGAATTGCCATCTTCTGTAAATAGAACTGGCAAGCATTTCATCAGTCTTAAAATATCACCTCCCTTGATTTCCTGCCCCCCTCCCACAAATGCCTCCCTTTCCTTTTCACAGGTCCTTAAAGCAACACTCCAGAATGCTCTAGGGGGACTTACAGGGCCCCTGTTAATGCCAAAGAGACTGGAAGAAGCTGGTCTGTGGCGAGACACAAGTCTTACTGTTTATCATGTATTGTCATGAATGCTGCAGGATTTCTCAGTTTTCTTTTTCTCTATGGCTTATAGACTAAGAGTACTTGAACTTTAGATAATGGATAAAATAGCAAAATTTGAGCCATAGGCAAAGTCTTAAGCTTCAGGACTTACTTAGATTATTCTACTTTCCTGAGCACAAGACAAGCAAGACCTGTCTTACAAAGTTGGAAGCAGGACTTTCCTGCATAACAAGCTTCAAAAGAGAAAGGAGGAAATAAAATAATGGGGTATTCTGATGCTCGAATAAAACCCTAGTTTTATTTTGCCTAATTTTAATTTACATGCCATACATGGCATAATCCCTGCTTAAAGAAGCCCTCAACTTTGACTTTGAGCAATTCTCCAAGAAAGGTACTTCTACCCTCTCACCATCTGCATGGGCAAGTCAGTGGAACTCTAAAATACAAACAGAGTTTAATGGATGTTTAATTACATTGTTGAGGTGCTTGGATAAGGCTCAAAGATGAAGAACCCCACCCAGTTTCCCTGTGTGTGGTACAGCCATCTTTCCTGTGATGGAACAACTTAAAGCTACCCATACTCTTCCCTTATGTATATACCTGTAAGGCAGCGACTGATAGTTGCATACAGCTACCCATTTCTCCTTTCTTCCATAATAGGAGAACCTTGATTCATAGCCAAGCATAATCCTGCCCAGAATGAAGATGGCATTTCTCGGCTCCCTTGTCAGATGTGGCCACACGACTAAGTTCTGGTTAGTATTATGTAACAGAAGTTGTAGCATTTCTGCAAAGAATCCTTAAAAATGAGGATCACCTTCTGCTGCCTAGAATGTAGATTATATAGCTAGAGCTCCAGCAGCCATCTTGGACAACATGTGACCAACCTTGAGGACAGAAGCCATGCTGACAATGGCAGAGCAGGAAGATCTGCGCCTGGGTTCCTGGCAATACCCCAGAGATCCCAACCCACCCCTTGTCTACCTACCCCAGATTCTTTTCCATGAAAAAGAGAGACAAGCATCCATTTTGTTGAGTCTCTTGCATCCAGAGTTTAGCTGCTTGATTTATGGCAAGTGAACAAAATAGTAAGTGATGCACCTATCAATACAGTCCAAGGAGCCTACCTACTCTGGACAACAAATTTAACTTCCCTCCTCTACAGAAATTCCTTCACTCATGTAAGGATCATATGAACAGAACCCGTAAGAAAATACCAACCTAGCATCCTTCCCACAAGAGCAAAGGTGTGAGATCAGCTCTGCCTTTGCATATTATCAGCAACCCCAGCATCCTGTCACTCCATTCCCAACTGCTCAAGTCCAAATATTGCCCATCACTTGAAACCTCACTAAAACAGCACACTAGGTTTATGATGTAGCCCACAATTCATCAGAGACTGGGTGGAGGTCACCAACTTCCTCACTTGTGACCCAAACCAAAAAGGTCCCTGTAGAATAGCCATTTTATTGATGCATACAATTACTAAGGTCTTTTAATTATTATAATCAATAACAATAAATTCTAAAAACTACAATAGTATACTGGAAGATGTCCTCTGAATTTATAAGTCCCTATAGGTATATTAGGATCCTAAATACAAAACAATATTAATAATAGTGATAACAACAGATACCACTTACAATTCAATACCATATCATTGCTGTTGTACTATCTGGCCACCATTCTGCTTGACACATATATCTGGAATTCAAAATATCATTATCCCTATTTTAGAGGAGGAAACTGAGGCTCTGAGAGGTTAAACAAATTGGCTAAGACTATGCAGCCAGTCCATGGCAGGGGTTATTGCTGAACCCAGAATTGTCTATAAGCTTAAAACTATTTTAGCTGCACAATCTTATGTCTCAAAGTGTTAGAGAAAATAATCTAAGGAAAATCTCTATTTTTCTCCCCTCAGAACTACAATAAAATATTCTAATCCTATTTCCATTTTATATTAACATGAGCATTTCCAAAAACAAAGCAAAGGAGAAAGCAAACAAAAAATCTGATAGAATTTGTCTGCAAAAGGTAAATAATGCTAGAATACATATGAAGCAAATCACAGAAGTGTTTTTTCTTAATTTCACCTTTTGTAACAGTTTCAATTTCAGGGTGACCTATATGTTTCCATAACAAGGGTCATTATACACTTTTTAATCCATGAACCTCAAAACTGAAAAGAAACTCCTATAATGACACGTCCTTGTGTAATCACATCTATGTATACATTCCTTTTTAAACATGTCTGATTTATTTGCCACCTCTTTGTTGAGTTTCCACTTTAATAAAAGGAAAAAACACTGAGAGAAGGCAAGCCCTGAAAGCATTCACTGAATACGTCAAGCAATTTACCCAGAATTCAAACAATAAATGAGTTAAAAACAAACAGGAGGAACAAATCAATCTTTCTATTAAAAATAAGGTATTTGCATGTATGTATGTACGTGTGTGTATGTGTTTGGGAGTATTTCTACTTAATTTAAAGATATATATAAAACATGGCAATTACATTAAAAGTTTATCATTAGAATAATTAATATTTTCGGGGGCTGCTAAAAGCTAAAGAATTAAAATATGCCCATGAGAAGAAAGTCAAACAGAAGGTTAGAGCTCCCTCTTTCTTTTTCTTGAAGAAATTCACCAAAACATCTCTCCCAGGAGACGAAAGTTATCAAGCTGACAGCCTCATAGCATAGCACTCATGCTCAGAGCAGTGTTTTCACAGCCTCTGTACACATGCTACAAACATTAGAGTATGTTTATTGGTAGTTCATTGTTCATAAGAAACTTATGCAGTAGAAAAAAGCACTTTTAAAAGTAGAAATACTCACAAAGCCATTTCAAACTGTTCCAGCCACTTTTTCTTTAAATCTTTTGTTTTGCAATAAAATTCTAACCCATTTTGTCCTTGGATATGGATGAGGTAGAAGCCATAAGACCACTGTTAAAATTAATATTCCTCAGGTTAATAGGTATCATTGATTAATAACATCATGTTTCCAAATTCACTAACACACCACCATAATCATCCACAAACCACCCATAACATTATCATCAGACAAACTGTGAACAATCAACATTACTGTAGTCAACTTCATATCTAGAACAATTGCTATGCCAAGTGCATTTTGCTGCCTTGATCATTAGGGCATTAGAGATGATCATTATCACCTGTGGCACTGTCCAATTATTTCTCACAGAGGCTTGCTTCTAATTAGTCTCTAGAAACAAAAACACCTGGATGGATAAGCAGCCTCTCACATTAATGTATTAGCATACTTTCCTTGAATAGTCAAAGTTATGAGTAAATTACAGTTATTCATTTCCAAGAATTTACCTTTTTATTTTCTTTATCAGTTGTAGGATTGTTGGCTATTTTATACTGCTGAAGATCTATTATTTCCTTCATTTCATAGTTATCACCTTTCCTTTTACATACAATCACTGCCAAATCAAATAAGAAGATATGCCTGAGAGAGAGAGAGAGATTTATTTAAATGGTTTGGAAGCATGTGTGTTAATTCTTCCCAGGTAAAATTTAATTTATCCTGTGAGTTAAAGACAAAGGCAGTGTGCACATTGAAAGAATGAACTGTGTGTCCTGGCACTGCCCTTTACTAAATGAATCACCCTGCTGTGCCTCAGTTTCCACAGTTAAAAAATAGGCAAAATTATAATGAGAACAATATGCACACTGCAGAGTTACTGTCAGGAACAATGAAGCCATAAAGTGTTGTTCATGAGCTAGTACTTTCTTTCTTCCAGTTTAAAAGCTAAACATTTATGGAATAATATTAATGACAACAATAGCAGTCAACTTCTACTGATGTTACTAGGAGCCAGCCAGATTGTCTTGAGAGGCGTTCACCCCTTCCACAAAGATGACTCAATTTAAATCCTCAGGACCATCTCCTGAGGTACGTATGATTATCATATTCATTTTACTGGGGAGGAAGCTGAGGCTCAGAGAAGTTAGATAATTTTCTCAGGGTTACATAGCCAGTGGGTGCACAGCAGGATTCACTCTTGGGTCTACTTGTGGAACCTGCGCTTTTACCCTGTATGTTGCTCCATGTGACTTAATGGACAACCTAAAACACAAATTGAGTGGTACATGACCCAAGTGTAAGCTAGAGAAATTATGGTTAAATTTACATGTTGATATTTCTCTTCTATCTTACTAAAAGCAATGTAATTGGGGGAAAAACAGACCTTATAATCCTATCATCCAATACCAATATTTGTATCTTTTTGAAAACTCTCAGTCAGTGATTAACATGCATACATTTTTTTAAAACAATAATAATGAGACATTCACGTAGCTCTATTACTTGCATCACTTTCAAGGCCTATTTTCTGCGAGAGGCTAAAAGGATGTGTGTCTCCTGGGAGCTACCTTTAGAGCCTGGGTATCAAGGTGGAAGCAAGAGCTGATGCTGCCCCCTACTGGTTGACTTTCTAGTTTCCAAAGTTTCCAGGAAATGGCCATTTCAACTAAACAAATCAGTTTAACTACCACATAATTAGCTCAACTAATCTTTAAGGACTGCACCTACAAATTTCCCTCGAGAAAATCTCACTAAATGGCCCTCACTTGGACTTCCTGCTTAGGACATGTTGTACTGTTTTTAGTTCTTTTAAAATGCATACCAAACAATAAAATTAAATTAAACAATTGTGTTTTTATAGTAGTTGTCTATTATTGCTTTATTGCTACTCTCATCTTAATGTGTACTTTTTTTACTCTAGCTGACATTCTATATTTGTCTATTCCTTCTTAAGAACTCAAACTTAGGCAAATCAACAGATACCAGAACAAAGAGGGGAATACCTAACATATCTATATGAGAAATTAAAAAACCACAGATCGATCTGACCCCTTGTTTTTATTCCTTTATTTCACTCCTTTGTCTTGGAGGAACTGTTTTTAAGATTTTCACAATCTCTTGATCCTAATAACTTATTTTGAAAATAAGTACTGATCCTTCTCACCTTTCTTGTTTTGTATGCTTGTCTAGAGTGGTTATTCGAATTTCACCATCTCCCTGAGGTCGTCCAAAAAGCAAAACTGGTTGGTTCTAAAATATAAAATGTGCATGTCTCAGTTTTTCATAATCACATAAAAACAGAAATTAACATTAGTGAGGATATTTGCTAGGCACAACTATCTTATAACAACTTTTATCATTTTACCTTTTAACACACTTATTCTAAAAAGCTCAGGTCTGTATGATACACTTTCAAAAATAGCCTGTCCTCGGTCATCCCAGGAGGCATACTGAAGACATTAATTGATTTTACTTACAACTCTAACGGAGAAGTTAGCTACCAAAAGAGAGAATTAATTGGAAAAATGCAAATCACAAGGAAGTTACAACAACTAATATTTACTGAGCATCCACTGTGTGCTAGACACTAGGTACAGGACAAAATGACATAGACCCTGCCCTCATGAAACATACTGCTCAGTGGGGGGACAAATATTCACAGAAGAATATAATTACAAACGTGATTGCCATGATGGAAGAGCAGAGGAAGCATGCATATCTGGGGACCTAATTTGGTCTAGGGAGTCAAGGATGGCTTCCCTGAGCTAAGATCTTAAGAATGAAAATTTCTGACTTGATGATTAAAAATAATGAGCCATTTCCCCAGAGGCAGAAAATAAAAAGTTCTAAGTATTTATGAACACCTACTCTACAAGGTGCTAAAGGAAAAAGAATTGACTGAAAATATCACTAACATCTATGAGATTACTTTCTAATAAAAAAGATATGTAATTAATTAACTGTACTACAAGAAAGTATAAAAATAAATGTTTCCTATCTGTATTTTTTGCAGAAACAGAAAACTCCATCCTAAAACCCATATGGAATCGCAAGGGACCCTTAATAGGCAAAACGATCATAAAAAAGAACAAAGCTGGGATCTCACACTTCCTGATTTCAAAACTTATTACAAAACTATGGTAATCCAAACAGTGTAGAACTGGCATAAACACAGACTTCTAAACCAATGTAATACAACAGAACATCCAGAAATAAGCCTTCACATATATGGTCAAATGATTTTTGACAAGAGTGCCAAGACCAATTCAGTGGGGGATAGGAGAGGCTTTTCAACAAATGGTGCTGGGGAAACTGGATATGCACAGGCAGAAGAATGAAGTTGGACCCTTACCTTATACTGTTTCCAAAAATTAACTCAAAATGGATCAAAGAGTTAAAAATACAAAACTTTTAGAAGAAAACATAGGGGAAAAGGTTTATGACATTGGATTTAGTAATGATTTTTTAGATAGGACACCAAAAGCGCAGGCAACAAAAGATCGATAAGGTGGACTTCATCAAAATTTAAAATTTTGTACAAATAACACTATTAACAGGTGAAAAGGCAACCCACAGAATGGTAGAAAATATTTGCAAGCAAAAATGTGATAAGTATTGATATCCAATAATTCATAAAGACAGAAAGTAGAACGGTGGTTGCCAGGGGCTGGGAGGAAGGGGGAATGAAGAGCTTGTGTTTAATAGGTGGAGAGCTTCAGTCTTGCAAGATGAAAAGAGTTCTGGAGATGGATGGTGGTGACGGCTGCACAACAATATGAATATATCTAACATCACAAAACTGTACACTTAAAAATGGCAAATTTAATGTTTTATATATATTTTACCACAATAAAAAAACAGCTGTCCAGGCAATGTGCTATGGAATTACAAAGAGAAAGAATTAGGGATTCTTTCAGATTAGGGAAATATTTTTTTTTTAATTGGACCTTGAAGAAATTTGATAGGAAATAATGAAAAAAGATATTCTAGGCTTTGACAATATTATAATCAAAGGCAGAACTATAAACGCAACTATGTGAAGAGGTAACCAGAAGCTACTGTGATTGGAAAGGTGGCAGATGAGGTCCAGAGGCTACTGTGATTGGAAAGGTGGCAGATGAGGTCCTGAAAAGGGTACGAAGTAGCTGTATGTGTGGAAAGAAAGACAGACCAAAGATGTTTCAGGGAAAGAAGCAATAAAATTGTTCTACCAAGAAAAGCATCTTAAATCTATTCATTTATCTGTTTTCTCTCCCCACAGCTTTATCCAGGCCTCCATCGTCTCTCTAGAAACGACCTCAATGATTTGTTGACTGGTCTGCCTGATGAAAGGGTTTTCATGACACTTAAATCAGACTGTGAAACCCTCTGGTAAGAAGCGTTCACTAGCTTCCTACTGCAATCACTACAAAATCCCAACTCAGCGCCTTGCCCTCCAAGGCTGTGGTGTGTAGTTCTCCTGCCCCCACTCCCCCACTTCAGAGCCCACCCTTCTTCCTTTCACTCTCAATTTCCAGGCTCTCTTGTCTTGCTGCTCCTTGAACAGACCTGGCTCTTGCCCATTTCAGGGCATCTCACTTGCTATGGCTTCTGCCGGCTTCTTCTCTCTGCAGACCTTTGTGCCACTGGCTTCTCATCCTTCAGGCTCAGGTGACAAATGTTTCAGAAGGACTTTTTCTGAGCACCTTATCTAAACTAGGACACCTCTCACTATCCTCTGTTGCAGCAACCTGTTCACAGCATTCATCTCAATAGAGAGAGCATTTTTAGACTCTCTTTTTACTGCCTCCTCAACCATGAGACCATGTTGTTCATAGTTATAGCCCCGGCCCCAAGCAAAACGTCTGGCACACAGCAGTCACCCAGTAAATATACATAAAATGAATAAATTAACGGGACTCCACCATGGTTACGTATGGGGGTGAGGGAAGGAAAAGAAAAAAAAATGGACTCCAATGTTTAGAATTGGGACTGCTGCAGGGAGAGGCATCACAGTGTGATTAAAGTGACAGGGACAAGCAATGGCAGAAAGTCCCTGGACAATGATGTATCACAGGTGCCACTGAACGTTCATCCCCGTGGATGCTGCCAAACAGAAGTCGGAAAAAACCGAGAACAACAGAAACTTGAAGGTAAACTTTTTTTTTTTTCAAAAACAACTGCTAGAACGTCCCCCAATTTGTGGGTTAGGGAAGCTGGATGGAATGATAACTACATACCAAATTTTCTATAGATAGCTGAAACTGTTTAATTTCACGAAGGGTCTCATTATCTCTTTTCACTTCATTCACATATTGTGCCAAGTCCTAAAGAATAAAGAGAAGGGGAGAAAAAGAAGGCAAGATAAGATTAGACAAGAGATGAGCACTGTTTGAAAGAAAACACATCATTAATTTCATTAATGGTAGAAAGTTACCACTATAACTTTTCAATGACAATAAAATGAATGCCTAATCGAAGCTGCATCTCAAAAGCAATTTAAAACTGTCTGGAGTATGGCTGGGAAGACTGAAGCCTTGTCATTTACCACACCCCTGAGAAGAGTAAGGATCAAACACAGAAAAAAACAAAATATGCTGCCATGCAGAACAACAAAAAGGAAACCAGGTCGGGAGCGTGTAAATTCCAAACACTGACCTTGAGAGAATCACACTTGAACTTGGGTTAGAATAAGGGCAATCATGAAGGATTAGCCGGGAGAAAAAAGTAACTAAAAGTTAGACAATGAATCTAGCAGGGCTGTTGTCTGCATCCAGTTAAGCACCTTAGTTCCTGAGAGGGTTCAGTCAGGGAAGCCAGGTCAATTTCAAAGAGTTAATAAAGGGAAGTGAAGGAGAGGAGAGAAACCAGGGAGCATGAAAATGAACTAAAGAGCACAAACAATGCTGGCCCTGTTTCTCCATGTGCCTTCACCTATTTTAAAATGTCTTTTCTCAAATTTGAGGAAACATTAGCTAATCTTTCCATACTGTAACTTGCTATTTTTATTATATGTGCTCCAGATTTTTCCTGTTTTCTAGGTTTTCTTTTTTCCCTACCCTCTTATATTTATCTGCAACAGCAGGAACAGAACTCAGACAAAAGCAGTTCCTAACTCTGTTCTAAATGAAAGCCTGACTTTTCATAGGATATATCTATAAACGATTTCTTTAAAAATTGGAAACTTGATATGATTTTTTTTATAATAATAAATAATGATGGGCTGTTTCCTGACAGGGTACTAAAGTCAGCTAAACACAGAGCTAACACTGAAACTGGCACAAGGACACAGAGAAGTAATTATGCACTGCTCTGGGCAGAGTCACATTGGCATTTTGTTTTGACAACAAATATTTGTGTATGTTTTAAGCTAGGGACAAATATTATTTCTTTCAAAGTCAAAGTCCAGCATAGCATGGAAATCGGGGTTTTATAGATTCCCCAATATGTTCAAAAAGCCTGCCTTCATCTACTTCTAGTTCTTGATTTTCAGATTTACCTGAAATAGAAACCCAGACTGATCACCTGTACTGGTGCACAGCATCCAAAAAGGTAAACCTGGCTGACGTCCTCACTTGAGAAAAATAAGTCACACCAGTGTTCTGAAGTCATCAGCTAAACTGCTGCTTGCACAAGCCAATAGGTTTCTACTAGCAACCATAAAAAGAATGTAAAACAAAACCATTCTATTAAATCATTCCTGGTAGTTATGGAAATTGTCATACTTTCATAAATAATGAAAGTTATTTTAATATAACCTCTTGGTTTTATGTTTTTGTCCAACAATTAAGTCCATGCAAGGAGACTGATTTCAGTTAAAAATATCCAGCTCTCCCCTCCAGAAACAAACCTATGCAAATACTTATAATAATATCTATTAGCATATCATACATAGGTATTAACAGTTTATATTCTATTGTTTTTAGGCAAGAATTAGAAATACAAACAAGTTAAAGATGCATTCGTCTAACCTTCATTGCATCAAGAGCCAGTTTCAAATTTGCCTTCTCCATAGGATCAGTGGTATGTTTGACCAGCTCCTATTTGGAAGATATATTTTAGTACTACTTTCATCAAATTAAAACCAACACATAAGAAAACATTTTACAAGTAAACCATTTTTATGATTATTCTCACCATAATGTGATAAATCTGATTTAACTAAGCTCTGTTTTCATCAAAAATTTCAAACTGTAAGAAGACCAAATAGATATCAAAAGGACATGAGACAATGGTCAGAAAGGTTTTCCTTTCAAAGTTGAACATGAATTCTATCCCCCACCATCACACTGACACTCTTGCCAGATGTTAAGAAAGATTCCCCTCCTTGACAACTGAACTGATACTTTTTTCTTTTTTGGCTGCACCGCGTGGCATGTGGAATCTTAGTTCCCCGATCAGGATCGAACCCGCACCCCCCGCATTGGAAGCGTGAAGTTTTACCCACTGGACCACCAGGGAAGTCCTTGAACTGATACTTTTCACTTGCTATCAAACTTGGCTTCTCTATGGCTTTTGATTCTTACAACTCCATCTCTCCTTTGGCCTCAGGGACACCAGGCTGTTCTGTTTGTTGCTGTTATTTTTGTTAGTTCATCTTAAATGTTGCCTATTCATTTGCCTTTCATACCTTCTTCTTTCTTTGCACCTTAGAAATGAGTTATTATTCCCTAGATTTTCACCTTAGTCTTCTGTTATCCTTACATTACATACTCTGTGAATTCTATCACAACCATTGCCAAAACATCGCCTATCACCTAATGTGACAGTAACCCTCAAATGAATGTGCTCAACCCAGAATTCACGCCTGAGTCCAGACTCATATGTCCTATTAAATCGTTCTACCTGGGTTTCTCGCAAGCCCCTGAAATCCAGCATGTCCAAACTTCATGCACCTTCACCTGCACCCTTACTCTTGTTCCTGTTTATGTTTTACTGAATGGGGGCACCTCCATCACTTAAGCCAAAACCTCAAAGGTGCCCCTGACTCCTCCCTCTCTCTCACTATGTTCTGTTGTGTTAACTTTGACCCTTCCCCTTGAAACCTCCTCCACTGGCACTACCTCGGTTCAAGTCCCTGCTCTCTTTCAAATGGGTGACTGTAGTAGGCTTCTGATTCATCTTCTGACTTGCAGTCTTTCCTTGCTACAATCTAGTCCCTCGATTGACATCAGAGTTAAATCTCTAAATGTAAATCAGATCCTGTTACTTAGACTTCTGGGAGGCTCACAAAAGCTTCAGGTTGTCACGCATACCTCGTAGATGCTTCATGATCTGAATTCTGCAAACCTCTCCCAACTTCTCTCTCCACTTCCTCTCAAACAACCTATGCCCTACTTCTACTAAGTTAATTGCAATTCTCAAAATATGTTCTAATATCTGATCCCATTAGGCATGATGCTTTCTCTCCTGGAAAGCCCTTGCTCTCTGATCCACCTGTCAAATCGTCATTCTTCCTTCAAAGCCCAACTCAAGAAACACGCCTCTGTGAAGCTTTCTATGACAGAGGCCTCTTCTCAAGCCATAATTAACTAAGTCTTCATTTGTACCACCTCTGTACCTTCTGCATACTTATCACGTTGTATTGTACTTGGCAGATTACATTTCATTTTCCCCAATAAAACAGTGAACTTTATCAGTGTGAGGGGGGCTGTTTTACATTGTTGAGAGACTCACATTGTATGCAGCTCATGGGATCCATTCAAAAATCTTTGCTGAGGGGCTTCCCTGGTGGTGCAGTGGTTAAGAATCCACCTGCCAATGCAGGGGACACAGGTTTGAGCCTTGGTCCGGGAAGATCCCACATGCCGCGGAGCAACTAAGCCCGTGCGCCACAACTCCTGAGCCTGCGCTCTAGAGCCCGAGTGCCACAACTACTGAAGCCCAAGTGCCTAGAGCCCGTGCTCCACAACAAGAAAAGCCACTGCAATGAGAAGCTTGCGCACTGCAATGAAGAGTAGCCCCCACTAGCCGCAACTAGAGAAAGCCCGCGTGCAACAAGGAAGACCCAATGCAGCCTAAAATAAATAATTTTTTTAAAAAAATCTTTGCTGAATTCAATACCAGTAGTGTTTCTAGTTGTAAACAGAACCTACAGATATCAAATGTGTTAAGTATAATAAACTTGTCAGAGTGATACTCTTTTGTTTCTATTTTTACTTTTCCTCTATTAAATAATAATGGTATTCTCAAAGTTTCAAATCCCTCACTATAAAATATTTTAACTTTATAAATCCGTGATTTCAAATCATAGGCATTTCAAAAATGATTTACTCACTAAAATACAGTAGTAAGTAGAAAATATTCAAATTCATACCACATTTATTTAACACATTTCTAAACAGTAGACAAATTAATTCTACTCTACACTATTTTGAAATGGAAAAACATTTCTAGAATTTTTATCTAAGTGTGGTATCCCAGATAAAACTTTTCCTATTTTAAAAAATCATCATGGAACTAAATATACTTTTGAAATTTAAAATATCAAACAATCCAAGAGAAATGAGTGGAAAAAGTTCACTGACTTTCCAAAAGGTAAGGTCATATTTTATACTTTTGTAAGTCTGCTTAAAATCTTTTTTTTAAAACATCTTTATTGGAGTATAATTGCTTTACAATGTTGTGTTAGTTTCTGCTGTATAACAAAGTGACTCAGCTATACACATACATATATCCCCATATCCCCTCCCTCTTGCATCTCCCTCCCACCCTCCCTATCCCACCCCTCTAGGTGGTCACAAAGCACCAAGCTGATCTCCCTGTGCGATGCAGCTGCTTCCTACAGCTATCTATTTTACATTTGGTAGTGTATATATGTCCATGCCACTCTCTCACTTCGTCCCAGCTTACCCTTCCCCCCTGCCATGTCGTCAAGTCCATTCTCTACGTCTGAGTCTTTATTCCTGTCCTGACCCTAGGTTCGTCAGAACCGTTTTTTTTTTTTAGATTTCATATGTATGTGTTAGCATATGGTATTTGTTTTCCTCTTTCTTACTTCACTCTGTATGACAGACTCTAGGTCCATCCACCTCACTACAAATAACTCAATTTCATTTCTTTTTATGGCTGAGTAA
Source organism: Mesoplodon bidens (assembly GCF_964165515.1). Lineage (NCBI taxonomy): Eukaryota > Metazoa > Chordata > Mammalia > Artiodactyla > Ziphiidae > Mesoplodon > Mesoplodon bidens. Next base: position 91,109,964 of record NC_138177.1, on the reverse strand, counting down.
TGAAGAAAATAGATATTTCTTGAAAACTGCAACTTTTAAATTCTTCAATCAATATTTGACTATACTAAAGTTACAAGATAAATTATTATCTTCTTTTGGACATGTTTTTAGTTGCATGATGTCTCAGAAACTGACTGCCTAAGTCTTCTTTATTATTTTTTCATAAAATGCAATTTGATTAAGTTGCTTGAGTTTAGGTCTCATAAATGTTCTAATGCATTTGTAAGGAATAATCAGGGTTTGAATTTTTCTGATTTCTCAGTAGAAAATATAAATGACTAATAATTTTGCAGTTACAGTTCAAGAAATTTAATATACAAGATGTATAAAGCACAGCAAACTCAGAATTATATTTCACATACAGGTAGTAGATCTTTTTAAAATGACATTTCACAAGCATCAGCAAAGCTGATAGACTAATACAGTAAGACATTTCTTTGGAGCAGAACTAATGAGTCTCCTGGTACAGCTATCAAATTAAATTTATAAGACTCTCCACCCTCATTAGAAGACTAACCGTGGAAACCATAAGCTTTGGGGTTATAACAAGAATCACTTCAAAATAAATGTAGTTTTATTATAATTTAGTATAGCAGAAAGTAACACAGAGTGTGACACAATTCTCTTTCGTTTATGGTTATAAGGCACAAATTCTAACACAATTAACCTGTCAAGATTCAAGTGTATTGCAACACTGAGATTCTAATAAATGATTACTGCTAATGACACAAGACTTGGTTGAAGGGATATTTGTATCTGTTTTGCCTTGTTTTTTTTTGTTTTTTTGTTTTTTTTTTTTGCCTTGTTTTTAAATTTTTAAATTTTTTTTTTTGGAGCCAGTTCTGTTTGAAGAACACAAAATGTAACTTTGTGAAAGATACAGAATTATCTTTGCTTAAAAGGAAGAAAAAATTTCCAGCTGTTCTGTTATTTCCCACTTAGCTATCCTCATAATTGAAAACTCTAAGGGGACAGGGCTCCAAACATAAAGTTTCTGCAGCTTAGTTGATGCTTCATTAATATTGTGTTGAATTAATGAATGAACAAATAAACAAACAGTTTTAAATTACATACCTGAAGGAGAAGGTGATACTTTAAAACACGCTGCATAGGAACCACAAGCAAATCTCGAAGAGTAAATTTCCCATTATTTGCTCTTTTAGAACATTCCTAAAGAAATTTTTTTTTAATTGAACTTTTTTAGTTTTAGCAAAAGGAGTCATAATACAAACATTAAAAGATGCAAACGCCATAAGCAAAACTGCTATTATACAATAAATATTTTGCTATTTTTCTTAACAATCCTTCTTTCTTAAAAATAGGAAGTATCGTCAGTTAAAAACCAAAAGAAACAAACAAAACTTGTAGCATTTCAACTCTAAATAAGAATAAATATGTAGAACTATTTTACACATGAAAATTATTTTCTCTAGTGGTCCTCCAGCATCTTCCCCCCACTTACCACTTAACCTTTCACCAGTCTCCTCAAGCAGGCCTGTGGACCAGGTATCAAGAACAAGCCCCATTAATCAAACCCACTATGTTCCCTCCCCACCATCATGCCTTGGTTCATTCGGTTCTCTCCAACTGCCATGTGCTTGGACTAGTTCCCAGCAAGAATCATCATCCTCTTGAAGAACTATACTTCTAGGCTGTTAATAATAGTCCCAATCAAAATTGTGCTGTCTCTCTGTGCCTTATGGGTCTCTTAATTATTGTTGTATATGTATAATATCTTCCCCAATATATTATGTCTTTTATACCTCTTAAGAATCTAGAATTTGCTGACTAAACATTTGTTGTAATGAATGAAATGGAATGACTGACTCCCAAAATTTGCTAAAATATAAACCCACTACAGGATTCAAAGTTTTCAAAGCCTCAGATTTTATTTTTTTAATCTCACAATCTCCTTTCTTACAAGTTTATCAAAAAATAGCATTGATGGGTTCACTCTATTGACATTAACTACAACTTTGAGGAAAGTACTTTGAATTTGCAGTGTCAAAGCCTGAATTTAAATCAAGTTTGGCAATTCTTGTCTGTGTGACCTTGAACAAATTGCTTTTCTGATCTTACTGTTTCTCAAATATTCATGGTATCATCCCAAAAAAACAATAAGGTGTCATAAAGATATTGTTATTTGTGAGCAACCTAAGTCCAAAATCCTCAGACAATTACACAACCAAGACCAAGGAATTTTCCAGTTCACGGAAGGGGTTGTATTCAAGAAAATACTCTTTAGTTTCCCTTTTGCCAACACTTAGCTTTTCCAGCACGTGGAAGGATATATTATATTATCGGGAGCTATAGAAAAAACACCATTAGCTCCAGTGACCATACTGAGTTAATGAGTGCTTGACTACAGGTTTCAAACAAGAACTGGTGACACATCCTGAGATGTTAGCTCACATCTTGTCAATTGCTGGGGTTCACTGGACAGATAACTATTTCAAATGATTTCTTGCTTCCACAGATTATAGCGAGTTCTGGATCATGGGTCTCAAATAGGAGGTCAAACTGTTAATATTATTGTAATGAATGGGTCTCATCTTCCCAGCTGCATTTTAAGTTCCTTGGAAATTGAGGTTGTATCTTACACTTCTTATGTTATGCCATCTTAACATAGTGTTAAGAAAAGAAATGTTATACATTTAAAATTTACTTTGTTATGTTATGGAAGTCAGTGTAAAACTGTTGGGGAAAAAATTATTTCAAGTTCTAAGTTATAAGCTCAGGAAGTAAAGAAACTAACAGTGCTGGCATTAGCTACAATTAGGTGGCTGAGACTGAAGTGTAAAATGCTTATTAGTATTGAAAGCAAATAAAGGGTAGAAATGATTCTTCCAAACATCCAGTCAAGTGCTTAGCCTCAACTCCAATTCTAAGTGAAAAGAAAAGAAAATGTAATAGGGATGAGCCAGCTTAGAGAACAAGGTAAAGAGACTCTATTACCCTTCACCCCATGTTATCTTGGTTCTATAGTAGGGGTGAAAAAAAGACAAAAATCATCAAGAATAAAAATAACCACAAAACAGAAGACATGAAGGAGGCAGAGAGAAACCAAGTATAAGGCAGCTTTCCCTCCATCATGCTGGGACTTGCAGAAGACAGTTCCAGCAAAGACTATTTGTTGAGGGCTTATAGTAAGTATCTGGTTAAATACTTCCAAATCAGACCCACGGTTAACACAACCAGCATCACCTCACCCTGAGTCTTTCAAACTCAGTCTGAGGTTCTCTCTTTCCCTAAGACTTACAGTGACTACAGAAACTATATCTCTTGAGTTCTAGAGTATGCTCACTGGGCAAGATTTTGACAGTGAGTCTGAAAGAAGGGAGAGTAACATGCAAATAATGCTGAAAATATAATGCAAGTTTGATTGACCACTTTCTGACTCGTCTCTTGAACCAGAATTATATATCTTTATTTAAAAAAAACTGCCTAAATGGTAGCTCTATTAGGAAGTCGCTGTGTAAGTTGTTAACTTTTATCATACCATCGTGTTTTAATTTGAGTCAAGGTGGCTTATAGTTCTAGACTTACGAGGCTCTGCTCTCCAAAGAGGAGCAGGGGCCCTTTAGGCTAACAAGGCTGTAAGGATGTCACTTAGTGGTGACTCAAACCATCTCCAGCCATAAGATCCACATCATCAAGGGATTGTGAGAGGTAAGAAAGAAGGATCCATGATATAGAATTAGTACAGTTACTTGGTAGTCTGTTGATGTGCAAATTTTCTCACCAATAGCTCCCCTTTGTGGGAATTATTTTATTAAATCAGACCAGATATGCCAAACAGTGAAGGGGCTCTGATTTGCAAATCATCTACCTCTTCTTCTCTGTTCATCACCCGACCTCACTGCTAAACCCAACAAAGGGCAGCAAGGAGCATATGAGAGAGCCAACCAAGCCACACACAGAAGAGTTGACTATATATCTCTACCTGAAATTTAAGAAGATCCATACATATGGATAATATATTTGAGATGACAATTCATATAACATATAAATAATCATTTTTCAAAAGTTTTTTTGAAAGTGCAAACTCTTCTTGTCGGGGGGGGGGGGGAAGATGTACCAAAAACAAAATGACCTAACACAGTTTCCAGACTTATTTTCCACTGTTACCTTGTGCTTTATTCATACTAACCTACTTGCCATTTCTCAAACTTTCCTGATCCTTCTGGTCAAGACATACCAATTCTTCCAGAATGCCCTACATGGACTGACTCTCATCTATCAAGACTCACCTCATTCTTCAGTGACCTAACTCAAATGCTCCCTCTTCAGATAAATCTTCCACAGTCTAACTATACTGAAGTGATCACTCAGTCTTACTCATGGAGCCCTGTCTATGAGTGCTTATCACATACTACTTAATCTCATCATATGTGTGCCTGTCTTGCCTTCTTATGGACAATATCCATGCCCTTTTTATACGTTTTCCCCTAAATATCTTTTGGCCGTGCTATGCAGCATGTGGGATCTTATTTCCCTGACCAGGGATCGAACCCACGCTCCCTACACTGGAAGGGCAGAGTCTTACCACTGGACCTCCAGGGAAGTCCCAATATCTTATATTTTTAGTAAACAGTTTACATCTACATACTTATTATCTCACATACATCTTACTCATCCTGTACCTTTTACTACCCTGGGCAAATTACTCATGATCTCTCTGAACACTGGCTTTCTTATCCATAAGATAAAAAAATTAATTGTATGTATCTCACAAAGTCATGAGGATCTAATGAGATAATTCATGTAAAAAAGGCATAAATCTTCTATCTTACTACTGTTATTATTACTGCCACATTATTATTTTATAGAGCTATATATTAAAATATTTTATGAAATTACACAGAATTCATGGAAATTTGCTGTTGCATAGATCATGAAAAGAATGTGTTGTTTTTAGTTTATTTTACTCTGTCATATACACACAAAAAATAAACAGGCACCTCTAATTTCAGCTTGACATCTTCTTTTGTCTTAGAAATGTAGTCTAAACTAGAGATGGCTGACTCCACTCCACTGCAGTACTGTCCATAAATAACCAACCTGAAAGGAAAAGAGAGAGAGGAAAAAATCTGAGGACAAAAAGGCAAGAATAAAGTGGAAGAGGAAATTCACCTATTTAAAACCACAGTTAGGCATAACCAAAGCAAATCTCACTTGTCCTGCACCTCTTACTTTCCAGGTAACCCTGGACAGATTACTCATAATTTCTCTGAACCTCAGCTTTCTCGTTTCTTTTTAAGACACACCACACATACAGTTATAGAATTAAAGTCACTCATATTTACGGTATTAAAAATGACTATTTGTAATTTCCAAATTTGAATGGGAATGTTTCCATGCATGTTTTTATAGCAGGTAGATTTTACAAACTGGCTTAATGACTGTTAATATTGTTTGAGTGCATATAATAATCAAAAACAAAATTAAAAACTTCTGTTCAAGTTTCTGTTAGAGATCAACTTTTACACTGTTCATGCTCACTCAGGAACAGTTTTATTTTCTACTACTGTTTCACTGTAATCACTACTTACAACTCTACTCATTAATAAACCTCCTACTCTCTCCCCCTTTTTAATTAAGAAAAATACATTATCTGAAAAGTGGGAATGAGACGGCTGAGCTGTGCGGGCTGGGAGGTAACTCATATTGCATGGGGTCTGAGCCTGCTTCAGGAAGGGTATCTCTGGGGTAATACCGATTTTTGCAAAGAGCCCGGTTAATGTATTGTTTCTTTTAGCCCTCTACTGGAAAAAAAAACTACTACATTAATATTTATCTAATGTTGATGTAAGCAATTAATTAGCCACTTCTTAGTCAGTACTAGGAACTATAGTGCTTGATTTTAAAAGAGAGCGCTATATTTTAAGCAAAATTCCTTGGTACTTCTAATTCATGTGAATTGTTCAGAAGATTTTTTTCAAATTCAGAAAGGGAAACTGACTTTGGCTGTGAATGTAATACTCCAAAATACAGAATTATAAGGTATTAGAGTTGGAAAAAGCACTACGTACCAGCTAATCTACCCCTAACATTTACAGATGGAAAAAAGGAGGCTCAGAGAGTTAAAATGACTTCCTAAAGTCTACAGGACTCAAGAGTGACAGAACCTGCACCTTCTGGTTTTCAATGCAAAAGTCTGAACCCTTCTTTTTTTCTTTTTTTTTTCTCTGATACACATATAGAGGTCAACCACCACCCAGAAATTAACTGTCACATGTTCTAATTACTGCCCAGACAGTATCTTAATGAACCATAGTAATAGCTACTATGAGCAATTTTAATACTAACCCTCACTATAATTACAAACTAATAGCCACAAAATTTAAAATCCAAAAGTTACCTTTCCTTGTAGTTAATGAAAACTTGATACAAGTTCTGGTCGTTTTTATTTACAATGGAATCATGAATCTCTTGCATTAGGTTCCGATGAACTTTTACAAGTTCCTTAGAAAAGAAAACAGTGGTAAAGCAAATTAGGAATCAGAACCAAAAAAATCACCCAGAGCCCAGCATCCCTATTGCTGCCAGACCTGCCATTCAAGGATATGCTGAATGCCCTCAATATATAAACCTGCTACCATCAGTAAAGAGGAAAAAAAGGAAGGGAAAGAAGAGAAAAGAGAGAAGGGGAAGGGGAGGGGAGGGAGAGAGGGGGGAGAAAGACAGGCCATGTTCATGGAAAATAGCAATTTCAGATCTGACTTGAAATGTCAGTGTCCGGTGGAAAAAGAAATTCTCTCTCTAGTTATTAAAGGGTAATTTATTCCTTGTATAAAAATATGTACAGTTCAGTTTCATCTTATAATCACTTTAAATTTTTAAATAAAACTATCCAAGTGCTTAATGTTTTACTGACAGGATAAAGTAATGATTCATGTCCTCGAGACATAAAAATGTAGATTTGTACTTTGGTCAATTAGTGGTGTCCTGGAGCTAAGCTAACAATAATCAGACTAGATTACTTGAAACCAGCCACCTAATGTCATAAATAAGCAGCAAATAAATTGTAGTAGGCAGTTTACTAGGGCAACTCAAAAGTCAGAATTTCACATTTTTCCTGATAAGCAAATAATTTTTGGTCAGACAGTAAAATACATGTCACAGCCAGGAAATGAGGAGATCCAAATCAAAATGCCAATTCTCCCAGGATCTCTTCCCGTGTACCTTGGAGCACACATTGATGCAGGGCATGCCCTTCCTTAGGAGGTGTTAAGTGAAACATGAATATGTTGGCCCTGTCACTTTTTTGAGGAGCATGGAAAAGCTATTAGAATAAGGACTGTCAAATGGGTCCTAAGTTACAGTGAGCGTATTTAGGTGGTTCAAGCTCCTCATCTTCCTAAAATGTGTGGTTTGTTTTATGTTAAATATTCATTTGATATTGGGATCTTTTTCTTCCTTCTACATTACAAATCAATAAATGTCTTCATTTGGCCAAAATCAGGAACAAGGACAACATGCCAGAGCTAAACTGGTGCAAAGCAACGCTAAACATAAAGGAATCAAAATATTAGAGACTTTACAGGTGATACAAGCAAGCCGGTACATAAAAGCTTATATACTGTATATAAGAGCTACATATTAAAACCGAGGGACTACCCTGGTGGTCTAGTGGGTAAGACTCTGCACTCCAAATGCAGGGGGCCCGGGTCTGACCCCTAGTCGGGGAACTAGAGCCCACATGCATGCCGCAACTAGAAGTCCGCATGCTGCAACGAAGGTCCCGTGTGCTGCAACGAAGACCTAGCATAGCCAAAATAAATAAATTAAATAAATATTAAAGGAAAAAAAAAAACTGAGGCCAGTTCTAGAGGTCTAAGAACTTGAATCTTGCCTAGCAAGACCTTACATGGTATTGCATTTGGCTTGCCTCTATGCTTTTGGGTAAATATCCTTTTAGGACTGTCAGATAATAAGGTACCCTGAAATTTGAAATGCTATATAAATGTGAAGAAAAGCTCCTCACATCTTACCATTAAAACAGACTGTTATATCGGGCTGCCCTGGTGGCACAGTGGTTAAGAATCCACCTGTCAATGCAGGGGACACAGGTTCAAGCCCTGGTCCAGGAAGATCCCACATGCTGCGGAACAACTAAGCCCATGTGCCACAACTACTGAGCCCATGTGCCACAAGTACTGAAGCCCGTGCGCCTGGAGCCCGTGCTCTGCAACAAGAGAAGCCACCACAAATGAGAAGCCTGGACACCGCAACGAAGAGTAGCCCCCACTCGACGCAACTAGAGAAGGCCCATGCAGCAACAAAAACCCAACACAGCCAAAAACAAATAAATAAATTTATTTATTAAAAAAATAAAAGACTGTTTCAGAAATGGGAGTTTAGGCTGATGCAACCAGAAGCAGAAAACACCAAAAAGCAGAGGCCAAGGAAGTGTAGGAATGGAGGGAAGTGAAGGAGACAGATGGAGCCAGGACAGTGTCTGTAAGATGGGGTTGGGGGGCTAGAAGAACAATAGAGCAGGGAGTGGGGCAGAAGGGGATTCCCACAAGAGAAAGAGACCGTAACACCAGGGATTAACTGAGACTACCTTGTTGTGACAAGCAGTTAAGTATAATACATCAACCTTATCCTTTTGCGTTCAGCATACATTCTGACTTTTGTTTGACAATATGACTTACTAGTTATTTCCAGAAAATAAGACTATAAGAACTCAGGAGGCAGAAAATTGGGGTAAAATTCTTTAAAAATACAATAGAATGTTCAAATAGGGACCCAATAAGAAAATGAGGATTTTATAGAAGTGTACCACAATTTTAGCTAGCATATTTTTACTTACAGGAATGTTGATGAATACTGAATCAAATTCAGCTGCTGTCAGAAATCTTTTTAATGGTGCCATGAAATACTACCAGGAGAGAAGAGAGGGGTAGTAATTAAGCACAACTTGTCCTAATCTATATAATAGTTGTTCATCAATGAGCAATAAATATTCCTGAAAGTTAATCAGTATTATGAATACCAAGAAAAAAGCAGAAACTATTTTCTCTACTGTAAAGATTCTACATTTGAACAGAGATATAAAGACATAAATACAAGTTAATACATTTAAAATATAAAATAAAAGATTTGGGCTATAAATCCTTCTGAAAGTAAGAAAAAAAAGAAGAGAGAACACCACTGGCTGAACTGGCAAAAAATGGCAACCTTCTGGAGATATGTTTGAGGACTAACTCAAGACATCCATCAAATGCTCTGTGAAGATTCTAGATCCCTGAGATCAATAATTTGCATATGGATCATTCCCCTTCATTCTTTTGAGAATTTTAGTTCCTGGCCTACCATATCTCTGTCCATTACTACTCCCATCTTCATTTTTGGTCATATCAGTATCTGTGCAGATGGTCCTTCCAATAGCCTGGCCTCTCGGTTCCTTGAACTCCAATAATCTGTGCCCCATCCTAGCTCAGGTCCTCTTGTGGTCATAGCCCAAGACCCTGTCATTACCAACAACTGCATATGCTCCATAGAATTAAGTTGAAGCAAGCAAATCTCTGACCTCCACCCCCCTACCTTTACAGCTCATTTCTCCAAGGACTTCTCCAACCCACTGGGTCTGCCAACCCCCAACCATCTCACATCCCTCATGTCCTCACTTCCATTCTTACCCAGTTTACATTCCAAGAGCCATCATCAGAATCACTGCCCTACAAGTACCCTTACCCTCTCTTCTTTCATTCTAGAAAAATGAAAACCCTGGTTAAATCTAGCTTGCCATATATTTTGTGCCTATACCTACGAAGTTAAACAGGAGCTACACTGATAGCTAATTAAAAATATAATCACAAAACCCAAATGAGCCTGTAATGCTACATAATTCTAGTATATTTACCCTCTCGTTCTCCTAAACAACTCTTCCACGCCTTCATCTCTCTTTTTAAACTTCCAAAACTTTCTCCTGGTTCTCATTCTCCTAGCCTCCAAATGTGGAAGTCACCAGAGGTGACCTCAAACCTCTTCTCTATCAACATCCATTCCCTTGGTGATTCATCTAGTGCCATGGCTTTAAACACCATTGAATAATGATAATGGCCCAATCTATACATCCATTCAACCTTTCCCCTGAATGTCAGACTCATACATCTAACTTCCTCCTCAGTACATCCCCTTGGAAGCTAATAGGTATTGCAAATTTAGTAAGTCCCAACAGACTCGTGATTCCTACACCTGTCCTTCTCCATCTCAGTCACCATCTTCACCATTTACACAGTTACTCATGCTAAAAACCTAGCATTGTTAGGAATTTCCACTGGGCAGTCCAGTGGTTAGGACTCTTGCACTTCCACTGTTGTGGGACCAGGGTTCAATCCCTGGCCAGGGAACTAAGATCCCACAAACCAAGCCATGTGGCGTGGCCAAAAAAAAAAAAAAAAAAAAACAAGAACAGAAAACCTAGCATTCTTGATTGCTCTTTTCCACACATCCTTTACCTAATCCATCATCAAATCCACTTGGCTCTACTTTCAAAATTTATTCAGAATCTGACCACTCCTTACCACCTCTACCAATACCACCATTTTCCATCAATTTAATTACTGCGATATCCTTCTAACATTTTTCTCAATTTCCACCCTTGCCTGGCAAGAGTCAGAATGATCTGTTAAAAACTTACATTAGATCCCATCACTTCCTCTACTCAAAACGCTCTAGCTTTTAGCCAGGTGCTCCTATATGCCCCCTGTGACCTGGGGACTCACCAAGTCTCTGATCTCACTGCTCCCCTGCACTCATTCTGCTTCAGCCTCCTGGGCTGTTGCTGTTCCCTGAAGCACACTGAACACTGTCCCACGTGAGGGCCTTTCTCCCAGGGATTGTCCACTCTGGGATATTCGCATGGCTTACTCCCTCCATTCACAAAGCTGTCTGCTTAAATATGATCTGACCACAGAGGCCTTCCACTACCACTCTATATAAGGTAACACCAGCCTCCCCCATCACTCACTACCCCCTTCCTCTGCCTTAGTTTTCTTCAGAGAATAATATCACCACCTGGCATACTCATTTGCTTAAATTATAAACCCTCCCATGAGAGTGTCATGAGAACTAGAGCTTTGTTGTGTTGACTGCTGTGCCCCCAGTCCCTAGAATAGTGCCATTCACACACTAAGAAATCAATAAATCATTGTGGGATGAGTAAATCTGCTTTGAGATCTTTAAACCCAAAGTTCTGCTGAAAATCAGAATATGCAGACACTGTAGAAACACTGAGCCTAATGTATTAGCAAGGCAGTATTGGAGCATCAAGAATGATACCTGATGACTTACTTTTTCTATTGACTCCAATGTTTCTGTATATTTTTCTTCTGTCTGCTTGATTTCTGCTAGGCAGCAACTTCGTATGTCATTTTCTGGACATTTCTACAATTAGAATTTTCAAATTAACATTATTTAATCAAATTCATGTATTAATCTTTCCAGTAGTAGAAAGAAATAAAAATTATTGATTTTTTAAGTGTTACATTCTAATAAAACACATAACTGAAAGATATATTTAACTGCATTTGTGAAGGATCTTTGCTTTTTAAAAGAATTTGAACAATGTAAATGAAAAAGTCTTAGATAATTAAAAATATACTTTTGAGTATACTCTCTTTAAACTGAAATATCGATATTATTATAAATGTTACTGAATCTGGAAACATCATGAACGGTCTTATACAGTTTTCTTAATGTACAGCATACTTTACAAGTGCCGTAGAAATAACTGCAAAAATCATAAAAGGATATTTGGTAATTAAAAAATCTTAAAATATTTTTTCAAGAGTTAACATCTTGGTGTTTGGCTCTCTTACTGTTTAAGACTCGAGGCAGTAGAACATAGTAGGAAGATCAAAGTTTTGGGGATCAGACAGAATTTGGTTCAAGAACCAGTTTTGCTGTTATTAGTTTGTTATCGTGAAGAAGTTATCTAATATCTCTGTGTCTCGGTTTTCTCATCTATAAAACAGAATTACAGTACCCAGCCCAAGGAGCTGTAAATGAGATAACCTGTGAAGCGTGCTTAACACCCTGAGGAATGCACAAGAAGGGCTCTGTGCGTTCAACCATCATCACTGCTCACCCTGGGCCACATGAACAGCCCAGCACCGTCAGCTCAGTGAAGACAGTCCTTGGGAAAGACAATGAAAAATTTGCTTGTGCCCAAAGCAGTTGATAATTAAAGGGGTATGGATGATACTCCATCACCTAAAACACTCTTAAACTGCTACCACAGGTGTCCTGTCAGCTCGTGCAGTGGGTTAAAGCACATATTCCTGACGTTTACTGAACACAGGCCAGCCAACTTGTTTCCATCCCACAGAAGCTACTGTCCCCTGTGTGGGCACCGGACAACCCGCCGGCCCTTTGTTAAATGCAAGAGGTCCAAGAGAGTTGAGCGAATTCATCAAAGCACCAAAGAAACCTAAAGTACCACCCAGCTGATGAAGAAAGTCTTCTGTGTAAAGAAAGAATATGTTAATAAAAGCTTAAGCAACTGACCTTATTTTTCATTTCAGATTATATATGAGAAAATCATTCAAAGTAATTCTGAATGTTTTAGATATTTTAATGCAGATAAAGCTTTGTGGGCTCCTGTTGACTATGGCAATATCTGAAACTAAGTTTATAAAATAGTAAAAAATGCTAGGAGACCTATAATGAAACAAACAACAACAACAAAAATACCTCATATCAACCCCTAACAAATAGGAAGAAATATTCTTTAACCTAGACTTTATGCCACATCAAACTTAAAGTAGATTTACCTGCTTTGTAAGAGATTTCCTTTCATAACAATATAATTTCATGATCCCCTGAAATTATGTTCTACTGCCACTCTGCAATCATTTAGCTGTGTGGCATGCCGTTTACTTGCTGGACTTGATTTTCTTACTAGTAAACTGAGAGAATTAGACCAGAGATTCCCTATGGTTGTTCTGAACTGTAAAACGTCATGTTTCCAAATGCAGCAACAGGTCATGGTTATACAGTTACAAGCAAGTAAACATAAAAAAGAAAACAAACAACAAAAAGATCCCAGAAGTTACATAAATAATTATTGTATTAATATAATTATGCTATTATTTTATCATTATAATTAATATACTTATAACATAAATATTGTTTCATTTTATTAATTATAATTATTGTATTAATTAGTCTTTCAAATAATCACTTTCCTAATAAAATACTCAGAATAACAAGTCATGGTTATAGAGTTGTAAGCAAGATAAAAAAGAAAAACAATGATCCCAGCAGAAGTTACATAAATAATTAGAACTATTGTATTAATTATAATTATGCTATTATTTTATAATTATAATTAGTATAATTAAAATATAAATATTATTTTATTTTATTAATTATTATATTAATTAGTCATTCCAGTAATCACTTTCCTAATAAGATACTCAGAGTAACTTAAAAAACAGGCAAGTCAAAGTCTTACAGGCTGATGCGCCTCCTCTGCCTTCATCAAGTCCTCGTACACTTCGCCACCTTCGTCTTCCCCATAAACACAGTCGTACAGACCCTCTTCATCTTCCACACGGGTTTCACTGAAGCAAAAGGTATAACATAAACATCATTTTCTACCATGCAGTAAATACAGTAGTTAGAAATAGCTTACTGGATTTTAGCAGAAAATCCAGAGAGCAAATCAAATACAGTGGAAAGAGTCAAAGGTTTACATTACAGCTCTGCCCCTCCTAATAAGAACAATGACAAACGACAACCACAGAATCTGACAATGGCAGTGCCCTAACCTTCACTGGGCACTTACTACGCCTCTCTGCATGGATTATCTCACCTGGTTTGCCCAGGTCCAGCATTAATTGTGTTATCAGGTAGGCACTGTTGTTTGGCCAATTAGAGTTATAAGGACTTTGAGAGAACAAAATGTTCTTTGACTTGCTCAGGATAACACAGCTAGTCAGACAGCAGAGCTGGGATTTAAAACCCAGTCTGTCTCACACACTGAGTGTTTTAACTGCTCTATCATACTACCTCCCATTTTTCATATGTCAAGGCCTCAGTTTCATTACCTGTATTAAAGGGTATAATATGGAGAAGACACGGGAGTTGGGGAGGATCTAATATGTTATAAATAATTGTTATAAAGCAAAAATTTCTGCTGATTATAATTGTCAATATCTAATGCAATGGTTTTCAAACCATGTTCCTTCAAGGCCACTCAGAGGGTACCCACAGGTTTGATTCTGTCAGATTCTGCTTTTATCTGTTCTATTTGTATTTTGCTTAAAGAAATGGTCCCAAGGCCACAAGACATTTTTAAAAGCCATTGAAATTCTTCTGCTGGTCTCCTGGCAGTGGAAAATAATCTCTATTTTTATGTTAACATCTTTATTGGAGTATAATTGCTTTACAGTGGTGTGTTAGCTTCCACTTTATAACAAAGTGAATAGATTTACAATCTCAAATGAAGGGTTTGGGAAAGATAATCAGTCACTGTGGAAGCGTTCATGGAGACTTTAAAAATTGGGCCCTATTCAGTCAACACAGAAACAGCTGTTTCCACCTATCACCCATTGTTACTACTCCTTAAGCTTTTCCTTTCAGTTCAAGAGTTCTAGAATTAGCTTCTATTAACTAATAATGCCAAAGAACTGAGACTAATAAATTTAGGTATGTTAGAAAGAAGCATTAATATCTCTCTGAAAAGAAATTCAGCTCCTTCAGTACTGCCAGCCCTTAGCATTTCTCTTGGGCCTGTGCAGATAGAACATTATAAATTGATACGTACAAAAATAAAAACACTAACTATAAATGTCACTCTGCAACTCACAGCATTTTTCAAAGTAGGTGCAATCACAAGGTTGTCTATGTTTGTCATGAAGAGTTATCTGGAGGCATTTGACAGAAATGAACTTTCAGACACCCAGAAGAAAGGAAGGTGCCTTAAGGGAGAATGATCTGGTGGTGAGAGAAGTTTCAGAGAACCTGCTGTGAGAAAAATTCATTCCAGGATTACCTGTCCACCCGTCCACCCATCTACCTGATTCTTAAAACTAAGAACCTACTGATTGCCAGACTCACCAGTGCTAAGAAGATCCAAGGGCTCTCCCATAGTCTAGTGTGGAAAACAGCACATAAACACATAATTCTATGAGTGCAGAGGAAAGAGTAAGAATAACTCTGACTAAGGAAGGAAGAGAAAGCTTCTTGGAAGATATTACATCTAAACTGGATCTTGAGTGTATTTATTTACTCAATAGGTATTTGCTGAATAAATACTGTGTTCCAGCAGATATAGCTGCAGACAAGGCAGACACAGTTTCCACCCTCCAGGGTGACACAATGAATGAGAAGAGGGGATGAGCATTCAAAGGACCCCAACCTGTGCGATGGCAGAGAGGTGTGCAGAAGCTGGCGATGTGAGGGGTGGAGTCCCGTCCAGTGAGACCAGGTGAGTGAGGGGAGCCCCAGAGGGAAGAGGTGAACCAATCTGAGAAGGGCCCTGCGCTCTGAGAGCTCAACCTTAACTGGGCATCTGAGGACCACAGGGGGTTATAGAGGGGTAGTGTGGAGGGTCAAGAAGCCAAGCAGGGAGATAGAGAAGCCAAGAAATGAAATGCTGTGGGTGAGAGGTAACGAGTACCATAACCAGGGTAAAGGCAGATGAGGAGAGAAACAGAGACTCAGGAGACCGTGTCAGCTACCACCAACCAGACTTGGGAACCAATCCGGATTAGGGAGAAGGGGGAGGACCGAAGGATGCTTTCAGCTCTCTACTCTGAAAAACTGGGGAGATGGTGAGTCTTATTGGCAGTTCCAGAATTTCCATACTGAGGGGCTTAGGCAGGCAGTCTCGCCTGAGAACAGTGGGGCCGTTAAACTGGTTCGAGCACTTTCTATAACTCATCAAAGGGTAGGAAGGTCTGATGAGTTCATGAAGGAACTGAGATTAAAGAAATGATAAAGGAGTAGGTTCTGTATCAAAGGGGATCCTGTTCAGAAGGAAAACAGGCTGTGAAATCCTTTTCCTCCCTCAGACCCTCCAACTCCCACCCCCAAACCAACAAAAAAAAAGCCAAAAAACAAACAAAGAAATCACATCGTCTTTCTTAATTCTTGCTATTGACTATTTTGCATGAGGGCAGAAGTACATATGTATAAATTCACACAGATTCTTCTCTAAGAATTGTAGGAGTGACACACACGCACCCACACACATTGCAACTGGGCTAGAACAGTTTGGGTTTTGTTATTCAATCCCATACTAAAGCTGTTTTTCTTGCTAACAGTTTGGGCAGTAATCTCTGATTTGCACAAAATGAAGAAGGGAGAGGGAGGAAAAAGCTGTGATTCTTCAAATGGTCAATAAATCAACAGCAAACTATATTAGCTTTCCTGTGTCTGGGCAACCTAGATATGGTCCCGTCTGACACCCTGGTCATAAAGGTTGAAGGAGCAAGGACACTACCCTTTAGCCATCTCACACGCTCTCCATTCCATCCTGTGTCTGTTTCCCTCCACGTGAGGACAGAATGACTCCCCCTGCCTGGGGAGCAGACCAGTGTTTGTTCTGGGGCCCTCCCTTCAAGCGATTCACCCCCAGAGGTTAAAGGGAAGTCTATGAGCCCATAGAGATCATAACAAAGCCAAGACTGAAAAGCAAACCCTCAGAGCAAACTCCAAAGCAGGCATTTGCAGGAAACACACGACATTTGGACCTCCGACCACCTGGTGAAGAGGTGAAGCAGACTGCACCTCCCAGAGCATGTGAGCTGGCATCTCAGAGCAGCCAGTTCGGGGGCCCAAGTTTTCTCCAAACTTGCATCCTCACAGGATTTATCTTGGCATCAACAGAACAAGACGAGGGAAGATTATAAAAATGAGTAGGTGTGGGTGGGGAGTTAAGATAGAATGTCATCATAGCACTGGAAATAATATTCTTTCTAAGACGACAAGGAATTCGATTATCTTATAAGTAATCTTATAGTCACTTTATGAAGATTGTATCCAATTCAATGAGACAATCAGCAATTACCTTGCTGAAGATTAGTGAGTTCTTGGAGATTTTAAGAAGAGACAAGAAACCATTCTTGATACACATGTAAAATACAAGACTTCGAGGCCCATTCAAAGGCAGCCTAGGGGCTTCCCTGGTGGCGCGGTGGTTGGGAGTCTGCCTGCCGATGCAGGGGACACGGGTTCATGCCCCGGTCCGGGAGGATCCCACGTGCCGCGGAGCGGCTGGGCCCGTGAGCCATGGCCGCTGGGCCTGCGCGTCCGGAGCCTGTGCTCCGCAGCGAGAGAGGCCACAGCAGGGAGAGGCCCGTGTACCACAAAACAAACAAACAAACAAACAAACAAAAAAACACATGAGCCTAGGACAGTGGTGGCGGTGTAGGAAGTCAAGGGAACTTAAATAGGAAAAAAAAATACATATTTAAAAAAAAAAAAAAAAAAAAAGGCAGCCTACTCTGGGAAGGGCTACCAGCCTTCCCGGTGGCTCCTGTCACGGTGCTCTCCTGCTGAAAGTTCTCAGAGGAGCAAGGCAGGGTGCATCTGGGAATCAATGCAGTGCGTAAGAGCCTCCACGCTAGAATAAGAACTGCCTGGGTTCCAATCCAAAGACTACTATTTACTAGCAATATGATCTTCAGCAAGTTACTTAGCTTTTCAAGCCTCATTTTCTCATTTGTAAACTATGGTGATACTAGGAACAACCTCATAATGTGGTGTTACATGAGAGACGCTTGTAACGTGGTTAGGACAGAAACGTGCACTCCATAAGCTCCTATGAACTGATAGATGTCCCATGATAGACAGCTCCAGCCTGAAGCATCATGCCTGTAAGACAGTAAGTGCTCAATGCAGCTTTGGCCTATTAATTCAGAAAACAGATACTTACTGAGGACCTACTAGACACTAGACACTGTTTGAAGTGCTAGGAAAAGAGTCAAGAACAAGGTCAAGTCCCTGACCTCATGAAGCAGGCCTTCTGATGAGGAGACAGACCAAAAATGAAGCAAGCCGAGACTGCCTCAGGTAGAGGCAAGTACCATAAAAACACAGAGCAAGGTAAGGGTGGCAGCAATTTTAGATAGGAAAGGTCTCGCTGGGAGAGCCATCTGAGCAAAGACTTGGATGGAGACGGGTCAGCCACATGGGCAGAAGGGACAGCAAGTGTAAAAGTCCTAGAGCGAGAACAAGGTCCGTGTGCTGGGGTATTAGGATGGATCAGTGGATGAATTTCCACAGGATCTGAATCTCTCCTGGAGCAGAATCTATGTCTTCTTATAATTCTTTGCAAACATACCTGATCTTTGGCATCAGTTCCTTGAGGGGTGAGGATCAAGTTTTACCTTTATTTGTAATCTGCACAAGTCAATCAGCGGAAGATAACCAGCTGCAAAGACCTTTAGCCTCTCCCAACTATTAAATAATGCAGCCCAAAAGGATTCTCTCCTCAGAATCAACACCATCTAATGAAACATCCCTGAATAACTCCCACCCACACTGATCTCATTCTTCCTTGAACTTACACAGCAAGCACTATCTATCCTACAAGTCCGGTGGTAGATTCTATTAATACTTCTCTTGTTAATTGTCTGATTCCAGGTTTATCTACTACCTTTACTATGCCTTTGAGAAACTTCCAAATGTTACTTCATTGCTGTCTGTTTCCTTACTCTCCATAGAGACTTGCACAATGCAAGACACACAAGAGGAATTAAAAGCCAGTTGAAGTACATTTTCTCATGAAGCTTTCCATCAGGAGTTGGAGGTTAATTCTCACATGTCTTAATCACTGAGCCATGGTTCCCCTTCAGAGAGCTATTTTTTTTTTTTTCAGAGAGCTATTTTAACACCCACGGTTAAAATCCACAAAGGATGCAAAAATTGACAGTGGTGTACTTTTGTTGAAAATGCTCAACATACTCTATTAAATCAGGCAGGCCTTTGTAGATGTCATCATCATTAACGCTTTCTTCTGTCGGGAAGGGCCTAGGAGGGAGGGAAAAAACAAAGAGTGAATAGGCAACAACCAGGCTGGACGTTCACCTCTCATGAAACACATACGTTCAGCTGCTGCCAAAGCGGTCAGATCAGTCACCATGTTTAACACGACATCTGGGGCTTCTCCCAAAGTGCCTGCCTGTGGCTGTGTCAGGGTCCCCCAGGGAGGCATGCCAAATCACCTGTAGCAATCACGGCTGGTCACCACAGTCATGTGAGCAGTTGTGGACGTGCTGAGGTGCTCATCTGACCTCCCACCAGCCACACACCTGCAGGCTCACATCAGCGTCCACTGAAGCTCCCCAGCTCAGAGTGGGTCCTTGCCTTCAGCACCATTCAGATTCTTTGCACTTACAGAATCTGACCTGACAAATAACTTGGTAATTTGGTAACAGCCATTCTAGCATGACTCAATTTACTAGTATAGATGAGAATTAGAAAACAAAAATGCCATGCCCTTTATATATGATCATTGACTCTGATATACTTTTCTACTCAGACCGTAAGTTGTGTGAATTGTAAATTTTATTTTTCATCTATCGGACAAATAAATCAAACAGGCCTCAAAAAGAGTACGATGTTTTCTTTGTCCCCTGCTCAAAGAAAATCACTTTAGTTTCTACCCTATTCCTAGACATTGGCTTCCCTTGTTTGCTTCGTACTATGATCTTTATTCGTAACACCGACATAATGCCCTAAATTTATGTCTAACAAAATCACAGTGATTATACTATAGTGCCAGAAGTTTTACCCTTTTTTACATGAAGTCAGCATGTCATATGTTCCATAAAAACAAGAGGATCCATCAAAATAAAAAATAAGCACTAGATAATTACTAAATAATTATATTTAGTATAGTGAAAACATTTTCACATTCGTTTATGTATTAACTTAGTACTTAAGACATCTGAGGAACATATATCTTTCAAATAAATTAAAATGTGTGAGAAATGCCAGTTTCAAAACCCTTTTTTAAATAAATTTTGACACATTTTATTATACTCTTATATACACGTCTATTGTAGTAAAAAATTGAAATTATAAGTAAGAATAACAAGGAAAAAACTCTTCTATATATAGTTTCAGAATCAACAATATATAAATACATAAGAATAGAATCATGCTATTTCAAAATTTTCTGTTTGCATATAACAAAATATATGTTGACATGGAAAGATAATCATGTATTGAAGAGAAAATGACAAGGTATGGAACATTTATCCAGCCTACAGACTACTGTAAAAAGCTGCCAAACTCATGGTCCATTTCTGAGGAAGGGTCTGTGGGTGTCTTCCCCAAGGTCACTGTGCTTTGTACCCAGGGACAGGGCTGTCATGCTTGGATCCTCTCTGTTTGAATCTGAATGTGAACAGAAAAATGGAAGCAACAGGGCTTCCCTGGTGGCACAGTGGTTGAGAGTCCGCCTGCCGATGCAGGGGACACGGGTTCGTGCCCCAGTCCGGGAAGATCCCACATGCCGCGGAGCGGCTGCACCCCTGAGCTATGGCCGCTGGGCCTGCACGTCTGGAGCCTGTGCTCCGCAACGGGAGAGGCCACAACTGTGAGAGGTCCACGTACCGCAAAAAAAAAAAAAAAAAATGGAAGCAACAGAAGAAGAGACCCAGGGTCACAGAGCCCCATAACGGCTGGAGACTGAATTATGGAGCCCTGAGGAAATCAGGTAAAAAATGAGATCCATCCCATTTCCACGTGGCCTGGCTGTGTGGCTACTGAAACTGTTTTTCTGTATTTCTAACATTCCTAATAATACAACTTTCTGACTGACCTAACTTGAATATGCAGTATTTTAAACAGAAAAGGCCCGACACAACATAACACATCTACCTTTCCTTACTTAACTGACTGCATAATGCTTCACTGCATGGAGAAGGTATGATTTAACCAATTTACAGTGGACCCTTGAACAACAAGGTTTGAACTGCACACGTCCACTTATAAATGGATTTTGTTCAATAGTAAATACTACAATACTACACGATCCACAGTTGGTTGGAACCACGGTGGCAGAGGAACTGAGGATGCAAAGGGCCGAATACAAGTTATACTCAAATTTTCAACTGTGTGGATGGTTGGTGCTCCTAATCCCCACGTTTTTCAAGGATCAACAGTACTTCCAAGTTTGTCACTTAGTTCCAAACTTTCAATACACCTTCTCAAACATATATTATTTTATACTTGTCTGATTATTTCTTAAACGCCTAGAAGTTGTGACTTATTGTTATGGCCTACAGGATATAAATGTACTGCAATGTCTTTTAAAATATCTATTTAATTAAGCATTTGTGTTTGTCTTAATGAATCACCTGTATAGGAATGTTAGAGGAAGTTAAAAGAAAGAACTGTATCAGTGACAGTCACCAGTGAGTTGAGAACGATGTTTAGCCAATGTGTCTTATTCAACACTACGAATAAGTTCTTACTTGCTCAATAAATTTCAAATGTCTATTGAGCACTTACATACCCGGCCACTCTTCATGAATGAGATGCGGTCCCTGTATGCAAAGTGCTTTACACATAGTAGCCATTCAATAAACAATCACTTCATTGAACTGAACAGGACATACAAACCACAGAGAAGCTAGCTTACCTGATTCCTGTGGCCAGCGCTACAGGTGTGCGAGAGAGTCGCGATAATGTTTCTATAACCTGAGAAAAGAGGAAAGCACTCACTGGACGTGTATTTCAGAAAAAAATATTTTTTTTCAAAAACAGTAGTTTTACAATCTAATATTAACAATAGCAGCAGAAACGTAAGTTTGAAGGTGTCACCAAAGTGCAGAAAGGGAAGAGTTGTAACTGAGAAGTATAAACATCTACTAATAATTTTGTCCCTTTCCTTAATTTTCTGACTCTACTTATAATTTTGTCCCTTTCCTTAATTTTATGACTCTAAGCAGATTACTAACCATGTGGTTTTCAGTTTCTTGATCAGTAAAAACAAGGAGTTAGACAGGGTAATTTTAAAGTTCTCATGTCTCCCCTACTACATGATCTGAAAGACCCTGTAACGCCGCTCTGTCCAAAACAGCAGACACTAACCACACAGAGGCTATTTAAATTTAAATTAATTAAAATTTTAAAAACAAAAAATCAGGTTCCTTAGTTGGACTAGCCACGTTGCATGTGCTCAGTAGCCCATGCGCCTAGTGGCTACTGCATTGGACGAAACAGACATCAAACACTTCCATTATCACAAAAAGTTCTATTGGACAGCACTGCTGTATAGCAAATTGGTTCAGAGGGTGGGCTCTTCAGCCAGACCACATCATGTGAGTTCTGATCCCAACTTCACCATTTATTAACCATATATCCGTGTGCAAACTACTTAACTTCTCTGGGTCTCAGCTTTCTCTTCTGGATACTGCCTATAATAATTAAGTGAGGTTATTAACAATCACTATCTTATTATAAGAATTAAAAAGATAATACATGTAAAGCATTTATATGGTAGCTATTCTTTATAATTGCCAACTTCAAGAAAATTTCCTTATTCTAATTCTGAATATTTTCAGAAAAGGAATTTCCTAAATTACCCTTAATTATCTGTATCTGTTTCAAAAATTCTTCATAAAGGTCTTCAGTACCTAACCCTCGATGTGCCCTGCTAGAGCTTTAGCATTAGTACATAGCAATTGTATCCTTCCTTCCCACGTTTACACCTAACAGCATCTCTTTCAAAGACTTAGTGAGGAAGCTAATGAGCTAAAATGTGTTTTTCTCATGAAACCTGTTTCTATGATAATAGATATAATTTGTCTTAAGTATCTAAACAAAATGTAAATACATTCTACTACAAGGCCTATTCACAATTAGAAAACAGAAAGAGAAAAGGTAAAAATCTATCTCCAGGTTGAGGTAGTCTTTGAATTCCCCAGTTCAAAGATGGAAATGTAAAGTTTCCAGTACTAGGAGTCTCATAAGGGTATTAGCCACACATATACTTATTTATCACCTACTTCAGGAGGCAGTATATTGTTGTGGTTACAAACTCTGAACTGAGAACACCTGGATGAGCTAGGCCCACCTTCACCAGCCTCTATAAAATGTGGATAATAACAACTACCTACCTGCCTCACAGAGTTACTGAAAAATTAAATGACACAATGCCCATCAAATGCTTAACTCAACAAACGTGAACTGTTATTAATACATAAAATAAAATTATTGTTATATACAAATGAAATTTAATCTAATCGAAAGCCTTTATGCAATTTCTTTCTGGTTTAACCTTGCTGAAGAGCAAAAAACAACCACCTAGGTAACACTTGATATCGATTAATTTCCATAAGAAAAATAAAGCATCTTCAGTGAGTCTGTAAATTCAGAAGATCATGAACGAACAAATAATAAATTTATCAAAATAAACTGATTCAAGATAAAAATAATCATCTGCTAAATTTCCAAAAATATGCATTATTGAGCGAAAAGTCTAGCTATTGGAGGATTCCAGGATAATCTGTGGAGTAATGTTTAGACTGCTGAATTAACTACATTGTTGAATTTTAGCATGAGCCTTATCCTGATGTAGCACTGTTCTAAATTTATGGGGTGAAGTCGGCTTCTAATTCGTTTATTCACAGCAGTGTCACTACTCAATAACAAGAGAAACAGCAACAGCATTAGTACTGCTATGTGCTTTACTACTGCTGTTATTTAACACAAATGTTAAAACACCAGAACTAGTCACAACCTGTCCCAGCCACACAAGACTATGTGTAGTTTGATTTTTTTAATACAATTGTCCACCAGAGGGAGCGAGACAATAGTCGATCACTTCACTCCTGCATTGAATGTAAGTACAAACATTTCTGAAAATTAACATGCTGAAACCAACTGTTATTTACTTAAAAGGATTATCTAGTCTATTCAATGACAGAAAAATAACATAAAGATAAAAGTTCAGTGGATGGGACTGAAGGATAATATGTAACATGTCTTAAAGTGAATCTCTCAGGGGACTATCACTCAGTTTTGTATCTATCTTATTGTACATCAAGTCCATCCATTAACTCTTAAGTTCAGCCAAAGCAAATAAGGACTGTTTGGTCAATGTAGTGTTTTTAGAACAGTGTGTATTCTATATAAAGGTGGAGTGTATCCGGATCTGGAATAGACAAGTACACAAATTAATGCCAGATTCTCAAGTCCTCTGTGTGGAGAATGACCTGCAGTTAGAAACATCCGTTCAAGTACATTTACAAAAGAAAATAGCCCCAAGGGCTGTAAGAAGACTATTTGCCTTAAAATGTCTTAACTTCTAAATTGTTGCCTCAAATAACATGACATATGGACATTTACTCCCAGAAAGGGGGGTAACAAGTTAGAATATTTGCAAGTTAATAGGCTTAGGCTGAAAACTAACTACTAAATCCACGTCATGGATTTTCTTTCTCTACCTACATCCATCCCTTGTTTGATAAGAAGAGTGGCATTTGCAAAGAAATGAAAAAATTCCAGATAACAGGAATAAGAGTTACCGTGCGAGGAAGGTGGGAGAGGTGAGCAGGGCTTCTGTGTGTCTGCTTTAGAAGGGTGGGCTAGATCCCAGAATCTATGAAGGGTCATTGACAAGTTTAAGGAAGATAGCAGGGTCAAAACTGCATTTTTAGAAGATCACTCAGCAAAGTGAAGGACAGACCAGGGTAGGAGGACGTGGGATACAGCCAGGGACCAGGAGACCCACTGCGGGGTGGGGGTGGGGGGTTCCTCAATCATCCAGGTGAGAAATGAGAGGTCTACAGGAAAGCTGGAGAAGAGGTGGGAATATGCGAAGTATTTAGGAACAGTGGCTGACACACCGTGGAGGCTGAGGAAGGAGGAAGAACCCGGGACCACCCGAGCCGGCTGTTACAGCGTAGAGGGGCCGCCCACCCGGAGTGCTCCGGGATGCTCCCGAGCAGGAAGCCCTCGTCCTCTGTTCCCTCCAAACGCCTGACTACATTCATCCTCATCTCGGCCAGGCTGGTCCCCACCCAGAGCCTTCTCTGACCATCTCCCTCCTCCAGTCTGGGTTCTTTCTGTCCCCACAGGACCCTGGACATAACTCTGCCCTAGCACCTATCCCCTTATTCAAAATGTATCTGCTGTTTAAAATATTTCAAAAGGACTCATGTTTATCTTGTCAATTGAAATAATGCAGAAATACATAAAAGTTGCCCACCCCCCACACACACCCGTCTCTCAGAACCTTCGGCCTAAAGGAGACCAGAGCTAAGAATCTGGTGTGACTCTTGCAGAATTGTTTTTTTCTTTTTCTTTATGATTATTATTTTAGGTAATGTGTTTCTGTTACACAGATTTCTCTACCAACGTGCTTTTGTCTTTTACCAACATATCACATATAGTGGTGTCAACACATACAGATCTTTATTCATTTTAATGAATTCATTTATTCATTTGAATGTTGTATCACATTCCAGTGTCTGTATATAACATAATGATTTAACGCTTCCCCTGCCAGTGAACTTTTTCAACATTTTGCTACAACAATGCTGCAATTACCATCCTTGCCAAATATCTTTTCAATTGTGTGCAGGTATTTCTATAGGAAGAATTCCTAGATGGGCTGACTAGGTATAACCCTTGCTCTTCAATAAATATGCACAAACTCGTATTACCCCTGAAGAGTGTGTAAGAATACAACAAGACATTCTAATGACCTGTTTGTCTGTCTTTCCCATCTAACAACGGAAAATACCTTAAGGGCAGGGAAACTGCTTCTTCACTGTTCTATTCCCATCACTGCACTCACAGCCAGCCTCCAAACAACCACTTAACACAAAAATATTTGTTGCTCAAACAAATGAATGACTACTACTTACCCTGCAAAATTGTTGTGAGGATTAGGGATAATATGTGTAAAGATATGTAAAGAGCTTAGCCTGCCACAAGTGAGGAATGAATGAGTAATTGAAGAAGCCCATTATGAAAATTAAATATTAAGTATGAGAAAGAGTTGCTTATCTCCTCAAACCTAGAGACAACGTACACAGTGGCACGCCCCTCCCCGTCAAAATTTTCCCCCTAATGATAATTTTTATTTAGTTTGGGCTCTTTATTTTTTCCATCCCCATTAGTCAGTTTAAAAGTCATGAAAGAGAAACAGTTTGCCAAAACTGAATGGCAATACTGTACACTAATAAAGCTACCCATTTTAACTCTTCTCTTCATGAGACCTTCTGGCTCATTCTCACCCTCTGCTTATCTGGCACATTAGTGCTGTTGATATCGTAGTTTTTGAGAAAAGCAAGTCAACGGTGCAGAAGGAGTTTGCCATAGCTCCTTCCAAGGTCTTGAGTTAAGGAAGCCATGGACATAGAGAAGAACTCAAGGAACCATGGGGACCAGCACACAGGTCTGCCAAGAAGTACTAATTAATTATGGCTTTACCTCCTTGAGCTCTCTATTCTGAAGTTTTATCTCTTAACTCTCTCCCTGACCCAATGGGAAGGCTATAAAGATTCCTGAACAGGACTCTGGATTCAATAGGAGTTCCTGGGGAAGTGCTTCTTCCAGGAAGATAGGTTCGAAAAGGGCAATCAGGTGGCTTCAAGCTTGAGCCCCAAGCACCAGACAAGCTTGGCAGTTCAAGAACGGTCTGCAGCATTGCAGCACCACAGCACGAAGCTACCATCTAGCAGCTGAAGCTATGGGCAGGGATGCTGCATCATGGTTCCTACAGGCTCAGAGCAAGTGCCCTGTGGGTTCATGGAGGAGAAACCCAAGCCCTAGAGGACATAATTGGAAGTGTGGGCCTGGGGGTGCTGGGCTGAGTAATTCAGACAGAAGGATAGGCCTGTAGACTAGACTGAGTGCAACCAGAAGCAACCCAGAGACCTGGTATTATGTAGGCATCTGATTCTCTGCCAATGAAGCCTAACTCTTAAATCCAACCAGATGGTGAGTTTCAGGCTAACAATATATCTCACTTTCTCCTAGGAAATCAACAGAACTCATTATCTTAATTTCCTTTGCAATTCTAATCTCACACAGCAAATTACTGCATTAGGATACACTGCAGCTTAGTGTCATTTCTAGCAACATGTTTACATATTTCCTAAAATAGCTGGTTGTTGCTTTGAATACTGTAGAAGGCTGTCGGAAAACATCCCTAGCACTTCTTCTGTGGGTAAAGCAAAGCAGTACAACCAGATAAGATGAATAAAACATTACTTCTGTATCAAGAAGATGATGAACTATGGGAAACTCATTTGCATTGTTCAAAAGAGTAAAGTATCTATATGGGTTTAAGTGGTCCAAATTACAGTTTGTGCAGACCTTGATACTGTTCATAAATGCAAGAATTATTCTGTATGTATTATTTTGAGGCTTCAAAAGTAAAGCTCTATAGAGAAAAAGAACCTCTCTTTAGGAAAGTCATACACTAGACTGGTTAAGATGCAGGCTTAAGACTCAAATTTTCTGGATTCACATCCCAGCTCCACCTCTCACTAGCTGGGTAACCACAGAAGAATGTCCTGTACTTCTACTGCTATTTCCTAATGCCATTGTTGCCACCATCGTCATTGGTAAAGTAAGATTTGGTCTTTGCAAAGCACTTCAGAAAATAACATGTGATGTCTACCTCAAGTTATCGTAAGATACAAAGGAAAGCTTTCTAATGGCTGGGAATACATTTAATAAATTATGTTGTACATTCGAGTACTTGATGGCTAGCGGTTGTTAATAGTTGCCAACAGTTGCTAAGCTTGTCTAATTGTAACACTATGCTTTTTAAAAATGAGGACTGTTGACAGTAAATGTTTTTCTTTTATTTAGTATTCATTTCCTGCTTCCGTGTAATTAATGTTTAATCAAAATAATCAAATAAAAAATATAAACTCCTGTCATACCAAAGTATGTCTAACAGGCTAAAAACAATTGCATTTGACCTTGTTGCTACAGTGAATTTTAGTAAAAAATAAACAAATGTTCCACGCCTAGTCTGCTCGTGAAGATATAACACTAATAACGACCAGAATCACATCCAGCTCATAAAAGAGCTCTAAGAACTGACAGTTCAAAGAGACGGGCTCAGAGGAGCTTCAGCACACATCGCCCCACAGTCCCCATCCCCTCCACACCCCCCTGCCTCAAATAAGTATAAAAATCTATGTAACTAGAGTGTGTCTGTCATTTAACCACAATTTCAGGACAAGTCCCAAACCATATGATGATCCCTCCCAACTCCAACCTATACAGAAATTCTAGAGCCATCCCCACATTTTATTCAAGTGATTCTTTGAGAGGCCGATGAAAGTTCTTGGTCCTTTCCTCAGAGGGGGGGAAAAAAGACTGTATATACTAATACACAGATACACATAGACATATAAGTATACACAATTCTGCATTTCATCTCAAGAAATCCAGGGACCTCTTGAAGACCATTCATGGATTTCCTAGATTCTCATTCCATCTCCTTCTCTGCCTATAATAAAACCAAGGCCCAGAAAAATTAGCTAGCTTGTCCAAGGTCAAAGAACCGAGAGCAATAGAATTGGTGCCAGAACCCAGGTCCCTTCTCCTCTACCCAGGCTACTGCTCTTTCCAACTCACCATCCTGCCCATGAATCTCCTGCATTTACTCAGGGAACATCTATGGAACACTCACTGTGGGCTAGATGCACCTGATAAACTCCATTTTGTTATACTGAGGATAGCAAAATGGAGACTATATCATTCCTACTCTCAAAAACCCACCATCTGTTGGGAAAGACCACAAGGGTGGATAGTGGAAACGCAGACCTAGTATCACAAAGTACATCCATAGCCCAGAGGAGCGAGCAAGGCCAGCGGTCCCCCTCAGCCTGAAGGACAAAGTCAGAGAGGCTCAAAAGGCTCTTTAGAAGAGGTGACCCTGGGCTGCATCTTGAAGGGCAACAGGGAACTTCCCAGACTCTCTGCAGGTTAAAAGAGGTCTGATGATGGGGCCTCCCTGGTGGCACAGTGGTTGAGAGTCCGCCTGCCGATGCAGGGGATACGAGTTCGTGCCCCGGTCTGGGAGGATCCCATATGCCGCGGAGCGGCTGGGCCCGTGAGCCATGGCCGCTGGGCCTGCGCGTCCGGAGCCTGTGCTCCGCAACGGGAGAGGCCACAAGAGTGAGAGGCCCGCATACCGCAAAAAGAAAAAAAAAAAAAAAAGAGGTCTGATGGGCGAGAACCACCAAGCTCTGGCTTCACCTCCTCCCTCATCACATGCTCCAGTGAGAACACTTGCCCCTTACTCTCTGAGAAGCTCTTTGTAGTTGCCATTTCCTGGATAATATTTTCCTTATTTGGTTGACGGTGAATAGTTTTCAGGTTCTAAGAGAGAGGTCATTAAGCAAAGCTTTTCTAAACCAAATAGACCAGCACTTGTCTCATGAGGCATTTCAACACCATTGTGGTCTTGCTGTCTCTGCGTTCTCGGCCTCCACACTCAGCCCCTGAAGACCCAAAATAGAGCATCTTTCCTTCAAACCTGTTTCTGCTCCCTATTCCCAATGAACCCAGAGTCTCACTCCTCTCCCTCACCTGCCCAGGCAGCCAGGAAACTTTCTAGACAGGGACTTCTCCTTCATACCCCATCCTACCAATTCACCCTTTTAAATGTCTGTCAGATCCAACTCCATCTCTCTTCCTGTGCTTCTGCCTTAGTCCAGGTCCTCTCTATCTCTTGCCTCAATCACTGGAAAAGCCTTCCAATTCATCTCCATGCCTTCAATTTCACTTCCTTCATCTTCTACATGGCTACCATAGAGGTTGTATGACATTTCAAAACTGTCAATCTGAGCTCACCACCATCATCACTCTGCCCACCTTAAAATTCTTACATGTTAGCCCTCATGCAGAGATCAGATTATTTTGCAGTACACTCAGAGCCTTCAATTGATTGGATCTGCTCCCCACCCCCTTCCAGCCTTCCCCTGCCACCAACTCTCCCCACATCTCCTGTTCAGTCCCATACTACCACTTTGCCTGCTGTGCCCCAGACGAACTCTAGAATTTACTCCATACATGTAAATTCTAGCAGATCATAAATTCTTTTTACTAAAATTCACAGAGGTGGTTTCAAAATGAACACTTTCAGACTAAAGAGCAGGCAGGAAAAAAGCAAACGGGTACCAGCAATGCTAATTTTCTCACACCAAGTAAAAAGAAGTTACAATTTTTCTAACCATCCCCTGGGTCCAAATACCAAAGCAGGTGAAACCTGAAATTCATCAGTGCAGAGTTAGGTGTCTGGAAGCACAACTCTCTAGTTAGAAATCAGAACAAACATAAACACTGCTTCTCCTAAATTTACACTGGTCTGTGAGGATGTGTTGAAGTTAGTACACAATAAAGAATTCAACTTTTTGTAGGCAACTAAAAAGAAATACTTTAGTTTGAAAATGTAATCATATTTGCAAATCATTCCCTGCCTTTACACAGAGTAGAGATACAATCTACAAAATTCATGTGGCGCTTTTAATATCTTCACTACTACAAAAGGGAATCCAGTTGTGGGCCCTGTAGGTAAACACTGATTACTCACTGTACAATTACAGTAATGACTCTAGCTCAGCACTTGAGGTGGTAGCAGTGTTATTACCAGCTCGCTAAGAACCCACTGTGGCTTTCACACAACTCACTTTAAACATATGTGTCCTATGTGTTAGTATCAGGCCAGAGGACAGGTTGTTTATGAGATCAGAAATAGACTAGGAGAGTTCTATGTGACTTAAGAGACTTGGAAAATAGAATGAATTTTCAAAGCTGCCTACAAATCATTCAGCTGGGTCAAAGTTAACATATTTTCCAAACCCAGCTCACTTTCAAAGTCACGCAGAGATCTCTGCTTCCTGCATGCTTCCCCCATGGCTATTCCCACTTTAAAGGCTGAAATCACATGGAGTGCAGGAACAAACAGGCAATGCCAGGATGACAGATCCAATGGTGGAGTGGAACATGTCCCTTTCTGCCAGCCTGGAGATGCTCCATCTTTAGTCCCTACCGCAAGACTGCTCACAGAGCAGAAGGAAATGTCTGCAAAAATTATTCTCATATTTCAAATCATCTAACAGAAATTGCACCTTGGACTACAGGACTAGGAGAACAAAATGACGGCCCTTAAAATGTGTCTTTGCTCTGGCTGGTCTGGTAATGCTGGTCATTTCAAACCGCTTGGAAATGCTCGTTTTCATACGTGCTTGAGCAATTAAAAAGCAGGTAAACTCATTCTTTATTATGTAAGAAACAGAGTTTCTAGACCAGAGCTGACCATTAGAATTATGTGAGCCACACCCATAACTTTAAAATTCTAAAAAGCTACATTAGAAAAAATAAAGACAGGTGAAATTAACTTTAATCTTATACCTTATTTAATTCAATATATTTATAATAGCATCATTTCAATATGTAATCAAGATAAAAAACAAGACTTTTATATTGTTTTTTTTTTAATTCTAAATCTTCAAAATCTGGTGTGTATCTTACAGCACATCTAATTCAACCAAGGCATATTCGAGTGCTCAAGAGCCACATGTAGTGAATGGCTATAGAGCAGACAGCCCAAGTCCAGACAAAACCCTTCCGAGCACTCACAGTATACAGGAAAAGGAATCCGATCCATAGTGAAGAAAAGGTTGGGCCAAACCTTTCATTTTACAGATGCAGGTGGTAGCTACAAGTGGCATGGCCCCCTCGAACTCCACAGCTCGATGTGCTCGAAAGACAGTCAGAGCCTACACATCTGGACGCCCAGGGCCCATTTTAGTAGAACCAGGGGAGTGCTAAAGAGACCCTGAAAGGGAGTGGGGAGCCCCCAGGGGAGGAGGAAACTGCCCCTCCCCACAAGCCTTCTCTATTTCACATTTCCCCGCCATCTGTAAGTGTCAATTGTTTGATCATTCTCTCCACCTGCCAATCTGACGGTCACCAGGACATTCATCACCTATCCCGTGCCAGCCTTGGCCCCGCAGACACTCGCTGAAAGCTGGTCAAGTCCTCTGCACCCAATGTGCTCGCAGTGGGGTTGGGAGACAGACAAGGAAATAATCACAAAGATCCAGGTAAGCCATTACACAGGTGGTAACAGTTGTGGAGGGATGATGTACAGGGCTTGTAAGAGAAGAAGGACAGACAGTCTTTGTCTAAGACTTCAGGGGATGCTTCTCTGAGGAACGGACATGGGAGTTGAGATCTGAATTTCTAGTGAGATTTTTAAATTTTTTATTGGAGTATAGTTGACTTAAAATGTTGTATTAGTTTCAGGTGTACAGTAAAGTGAGTCAGTTATACATATACATGCACCCACTCTTTTTTAGATTCTTTTGAGCAGACACTCCATTCCAGCATTTTTCACACAAAAGCGTTAATGTTTTTAGTGTGTGCTATAGCTTGAATATTTGCATCTCCCCAAAATTAATATTTTGAAACCTAATCCCCAATGTGACGGTACTGGGCTGTGAGGCCTTTGGGAAGTGATTGGGTCATGAAGGCTAATGGGATTGGTGCCCTTCTAAAAGAGACCCCAGCGAGCTCACACCCCGCTTCCACCGTGGGAAGACACAGCGAAAAGACATCTATGAACCAGGTAGCAGTCCATACCAGACACTGAATCAGCTGGCACCTTGATCTTGGACTTCCCAGCCTCCAGAACTGTAAGAAATAAATTTCTGTTGTTTAAAGCACCCGGTCTCTGGTATTTTGTCATAACAGCCTAAATGGACTAAGAAAATGTCTAACATCATTCCTTCTTTCCATTTATTTCTAACCCTATTTCTTGTTCTTTCTCCCAAACAGGGAAGGACACTGAGTTCCAGAGATCAACAAACTCACCAAGTCTGTGAGCCGGTCCGACTGTGATGAGAATGGGCTCCCAGATATCTGCCTCCGACAAGGGCTTCTCCCCTCTGACCTGACCACATTTATCAGACTTGACAAGTTACGGTACAATTTCCCAGGAGTCCTGAGGTGGGTTAGATCCACGCTGCCAATGGCCATGTAGAAGTTAGGACTGCATTTGATAGGCCACAGAGTTAGGCAAGGTGTTGAAGGACGATGTTAACGTGTTCAGATTTGTTTTCTAGGATAACTGTAACTGTGCTGGCTGTTCAACAGATTAACTGAAAGAGAAACACACTCGTAGAATGGAGACTAGAGAAGAGAGACAACTCAAAGTTCAGGTGACAAAGCACACAGCATGGCCCGGGGCACTAGGATGTGAAGGAGGGAATACATTCAAGGGCATTTCAGAATATATTCAAGTAAGGTAAGACAGCTACACAAATGTGATTCTCAGATGGCTAAGACCCATGTTTCTCAACCCTGGCTGAAAGTCAGCAACAGCTGAGGAGCTTTTAAAAAACACCTATATCCAGACCTTGCTTTCATAAAATATGACTCAGTCTGCAGTGGGGGTCCAGCATCAGGACTTTTAAAGAGCTTCCCAGGTGATTATAATATATAGCCAGGGATGAAAACCACTAGCTTGGATACTAGAACAGCTTTTTGAATCCCTAAAGTCAAGCAGAAACAGTATGTTTTTTAATCTTTAATTTAGCAAATAAGTATTAAGTGCTTAAGATAGGCACTAAATTACGTGTTTAGGTTTATTTACTCTCATAAAATCTATGAGTTATGTGATATTCTTATTTTAATAAAATAAGAACCCTCTAAGGGTCAGAAGTGGAATGATTTCTAGGAACATGATAAGCCAATAGCAGAACCTAGATTTGAACCCAGATCTGAATACTCAGATCTGCTAAAAGCAGATGGTGCTGCCATTACCTTTAGAGTTGGGCCTTTGATTGTGATCTGACTTATAGTGTTCCTTAATTTACAGATATCTTGATCCCCAAGGAGTGTAACCACCTCAAAGGCTAAACCATGCTCCATGTTCCACTGAACCCTCAGCTGTGTCTGACACCACGTGAACAACGGTAGCATCTAAACTCACCTGCTACTAAATTCACCATCATACTGCTGAAGCAAGGGTGGGCTATCTTTTCCTTATTTTGCCAAAATAGAAACCTTGACTATATTTTCACAGAAAATCTTTTTCAGGGTTACAATACTCAAAGTATTATGGAAATATAAATCCTGTATATTCATAGCATAAAGCAATTCCTTTAATAGTGTAGTTCAAATTCATATGAAAATATAAACATGTCATAACAGTAACTTCCTGCATCTTTTTGTCTGAACAATAAACAAACAGGAAACGTATACTATTAAAGTAACCACGTATAAAAGCCCATGTAAATTTCAACAAGTAACAAAGACATTAACATTTACTAAACAAGGACTGCCTCATTTTACAGTCATGCTAACTGCTTATGAAAATTTATTAGTACGTTTGCTCTGTAACATTTAGGTACTAATTCATGTATAATAAAATGTCCAAGAAAACGTGTATGATCATAATTAATTCTAACTTATTTCCATATCTTATTTGTTTGAAACTCAGAGCGTAGAGTTTAGCTGCAGAAATAATTAATTTATATGTAAAATTTTCTTGTACTGTCAAATTGAACACAAGAGAAGCAGTTAACACAACAGAACCCACTTAGAAGGGTCTGACTGTTCAAAGCTAGAGCCCATCGGCTCATGTTCCTCCATCTAGTTGGTAATTAAATAGACTGTAAGGAAACATAGTATTCTATTTTCTCTAAGGGTTATTTCTCTGTTTAGAAGTATAAATATTTATATGGATTTAAAGTTAACCTCATCCAAACAAAAATAACACTGGTAAACCACTGAGTGCTATTATATATTATATATATTTACATGCACACATACACACCCATAGATGCCAATCTTTATGCTGAGCACTTTATTAAATGCTCACAGCAACCTTATGAAGAAGATAACGTCATCATCTTCATTTGAGAGACAGCTAAACTGAGGAACAGAGAGGTTAAAGAGGCCATACTCCAGAGGCAGCGAGCAATAAAGCCAACACCTGCACACAAGTGATCTGACCCAGAATGCGTGCTCTCTTGATCACTACACATGCTGCCTCCCATATGAAAGCACTGATGATACATGGTTTGGGAGCTACAAAGAGGTGAAAGACACAGCCCTCATGGTCCAGAAGCAAGAGCTCTGCCTGTTGAAACTAAGCAAGCTCACACACGCTCAGACCCACATGCTGGAAACTAAAACCATGAAAATCAAGACAGCTCGTGATTACTGCTAGATAAATTATAGAGCCAACTAGGGAAGGTGCCTGTGCTATAACTCACCACCCTTTCCATATGTGTCATAACTTCTCACATTTGAAATATTACATATCTGTTTATTATCTGTCTCCCTGAACTAGAGTATAAGCTCCATGAGAGCAGGGGGTTTGTCAGCCCTGTTCACAGCAGTTTATAGCCCCTAGAAACCACAGAGCTCACAGATGCTCAATAACTATATCTGAACAAGGGAAGGACTGAGGAGCACCCACAAATAGAAGCACAATAGAAGGAGATGGATTCACGATGGGGATTTTGAAAGAGGACTGAAGAGGCTAACTGGAAGCAGATGGTATTAAATGTTAGGCTAAGGAGGTTGTTTATTTATGGGGAGCTAATAAAGGTTTCTGAGCTGGAGAATGAACTATCAGAAAGCAGTATGTTGGGCTTCCCCAGTGGCACAGTGGTTAAGAATCGCCTGCCAATGCAGGGGACATGGGTTCAAGCCCTGGTCCTGGAAGATGCCAGGTGCTGCAGAGCAACTTGGCCCACTCGCCACAGCTACTGAGCCTGCGTTCTAGAGCCCGCAAGCCACAACTACTGAGCCTGCATGCCACAACTACTGAAGCCCACAGGCCTAGAGCCTGTGCTCCGCAACAAGAGAAGACACCGCAATGAGAAGCCCACGCACCGCAACGAAGAGTAGCCCCCACTCGCTGCAACTAGAGAAAGCCTGCATGCAGCAACGAAGACCCAATGCAGCCAAAAATAAAAATAAATAAATTTATTTTTTTTAAAAAGCAGTAGTTAAGAATACTAATCTGGTAGCTGCACAAGACAGTTCAGAGGAAGGAGCCTGAACCTCGGGAGTTGTTTCAACACTCGCCTAGCTCTGAATTGATTACATAGTGAGCTTGGAAGGTGGAAGAGGAAATGAATATGGGAAGTGTTATGAAAAAGGGATCAACCCAACTTGTGCACTACTGGATACACAGAACCCCAGAGAAGCAAGTCTAGCTTGAGCAAACTTCAGAAAATCTGATCTGACTCTAGTTCATTACAATGTAGAAGATGCACTAGAGAAAGGATTAAATCCAGGCATTTTTTAGAAACATGATTCTATTTCAGTAGGGGCCAAAGATAGCTCTGATTGACAAAGGTTGAAATAGCTGACCCAGAACTGTCTTGAATCTCAGAGACCCATGTGACTGGGACATTTCACGTCAGGGCTGCTGACCTGAACCCGTGTTAGGCTCGATTCACATATCTGGGGCTGGCCCAGAAGTAGCCTGACTCCTACTGAGGGATTTGCAACTGTTTGTGGGGTGTGTATGTGTGTGTGTGTGTGTGTGTGTGTTCACACATGGACCAGTACTAATAAAGGAAAATTTTTAAGGAAATATATTTGATTCATAGTTTGTTTTTTTTCCCTTCATCTTGCTTTTCCTTTTCAGCCTTTGCTGAGGATCATTTGCAAACATGGTGCATTGTTTTCCTTCCCACCTAAATTACATTGGATTTAATCAGCTTTTTGAAATTCACTTGCACTATGATCTAAGAAAAAATGCTGAAGATTAACTTGTGTTTTTATTATTTAATTTCACTTTGAGATGCCACCTCTATTTCATTCCAGGTGTTTGCTGCTGTCCTCTTTAGGAATAACTTTAGCTGAATTACTTAAATAGCTATTTTTGAAGCAGTACAACAATATCTGCTGCTTTAGAATTCTGTTATCTGTGGCTTTTAAATCCTGAAAGGGGTTTTACTTTAGGAGCCCTGGAAGACTTCTCTTTCTGGAACTTGGATACTTTGCAATGAGCAAGGAGTACTTTTTAGTCATTAGCTCCTCTGAGTGTATGTGGTTAATCTAGGATAATCTGAATTTTCCTTAGAATCTGAGTATTTACCAAGAACTGGCACAGAGAAAATAATCCTCTTAAAGGCTGTAGAAATGGAGCTCAGCCCTGATGGGCAAAATGACACCAGTGAGCATGCAGGGCTGCGCTCTGGTGGTCCTGGTCCCAATTTTTCCTCTGATGCAGTTTTTCATTTGATATTTTGTTTCCACTTAACCTCAGATAAAGTATTTCACCTGGAAGAATGGGTACAGTTTACTTACAGGACAAAAAAGAGAGGAAGAAAGAAAGTCAATAAAGTTCACAATTCTTTCACCAGAGTTATTTGGGAGTCATCAGCCCTCTCTTCTGAAGCTGTTTCTCAGATACTCTTTCTAGCCAACCTTTGAAAAGAGACTCAGACATGGAATATACCAGAGACACACTGCCTAGCAGCCGGACAGTGCTTGGTTTCACCTGCCAAGCAGGTTTGCCTCCTGGCAGTACCCAGGAATGGAACAGAACTCCCAAATGAGAAAACAGTCATATACAAAGGACATTATTGAGATAACTCATGTCTAAATAGCTTAATAAATTATATCCTTTAAACCCTTGCCATGATGGCATTCTTCACATATCCGTTGTGCTGTATCAAAATCCCTATGCCACATTAATAAAATTCCTTGAATGGAACCAGGCTGGATCTAACCTGTATTGGCTTCTATGCAATGATAGATTTTACTCTAATAATAATAGAATGTTTCTGTTTTAATACTGTTGTCCTTTTTCTTTTTATAATCTTCTGTCTTAAATATCCCCCCAAAACGAATATCCAGTCAAAATATGGCATATTTAAGAGGTTTTAAAGTCTGGATCATCTTTTACGGTTATTTCCCCCAGAGAATACTTGATAGCACCCTAAATCAAGAGGATAAAACCCTAGAGTGGCAGCCCAGACTCAAACATTTATATCCAGTTATAAAAATTTGCTTAAGTCATGGGTCTTTTAATACTATATAGAGAGGAAACCTGAGCTGATACAAAGAGCACTCAATGAAGTAGAACATTCAGATCCTTACGCTTTGTCCAAAGGGATATTTTGAATGGGATGCTTCAAAGCAGCTATTTTGACGAGGCCAGGTCAAAAGAGCTGTGCCTATTAGGAAGTAATGAACAGAAAGATACCCCTGATCCCATCAAATCCCTGATCCTTGCACTGATCTTTACCTCATTCCTAACTCCCAGCCCATCAGAACTTAACTCTCAGAACTGAAGATGGGGTAAAAGTTCAAGATTGAGGCAACTGATCACTTGATTTAAGATCACTTGATTTAAAACAAACAAAACCAAACAGGACAACTTCATATTATTTTTTTCAGGCCACATAAGTCCCTAGTATCAAATGGTTTATCAAAGTGGCTCCTACACAATGGCTTTGTTAATATGACTGCCTCAAAATATCATGCCAAGAGAATAGGACTCCACAGAGATTTGGATTCTGGTTCCAGCCATGACTTGATGTGAGACCATGCTCAGACCATGTGGTTTCTCTGGGCCTCAGGCCCTCATCTCTAAAATGATGGGCTATTTGGATCTCTAACCTCAACTCTACCCATCTAAGCTGCCACAGCCCAACCTGCTAACAGAGAGCCAACAGTGGCAGAATCTTGCCACTTTTTTTTTTGAAGTATAATTGATTTACAATATTGTGTTAGTTTCTGGTATACAGCAAAGTGGTTCAGTTATATTTTTTTCAGATTATTTTCCATTATAGGTTATTACAAGATAGTGAGTATAGTTCCCTGTGCCATATAGTAAAACCTTGTTGCTTATCGATTTTATAAACAGTGGTGTGTATCTGTTAATCCCATATTCCTAATTTATCCCTCCTCACCTTCCTTCCCCCTTTGGTAACCATAAATTTGTTTTCTATGTCTGTTGTCACTTATTTTTTTATGGATCAGTTCTCTTAGAAACAAGACATGTATATTGGTGCCAGTGTACTGGACTGTTCATACATGTTATATAATTTGAGGCAAACGAT
Source organism: Mesoplodon bidens (assembly GCF_964165515.1). Taxonomy (NCBI): domain Eukaryota; kingdom Metazoa; phylum Chordata; class Mammalia; order Artiodactyla; family Ziphiidae; genus Mesoplodon; species Mesoplodon bidens. The sequence continues at coordinate 91,070,917 of NC_138177.1, read as the reverse complement.
TCAGTGGAAAGGCTCTATATTTTTTCTACTAAAATATATAAATACTAAAATCCCTCAATATATGATGGGTGCAATTTTTTGAACCCTCAACCCATTTAAAGAGCATATGAATATGGTTTTGATCTAAATAAGGATCAAAGATTTATAAGAGAGCACATTATAAGTGAATGTAAAAAAATACAAAATAAATTCCTGGCAACCCCGGAGGAAGATGGCGGAAGAGTAAGATGCGGAGATCACCTTCCTTCCCACAGATACATCAGAAATTCATCTACACGTGGAACAACTCCTACAGAACACCTGCTGAACGCTGACAGAAGACCTCAGACCCCGCAAAAGGCAAGAAACTCCCCACATACCTGGGTAGGACAAAAGAAAAAAGAATAAACAGAGACAAAAGGATAGGGACGGGACCTGCACCAGTGGGAGGGAGCCGTGAAGGAGGAAAGGTTTCCACACACTACAAGCCCCTTCGCGGGCGGAGACTGCAGGTGGCGGAGGGGGAAAGCTTCGGAGTAGCGGAGGAGAGCACAGCAACAGGGGTGTGGAGGGCAAAGCGGAGAGATTCCGGCACAAAGGATCGGTGCCCTCAGGCACACACCAGCCCGAGAGGCTTGTCTGCCGGGGCGGGCGGGGCTGGGAGCTGAGGCTCGGGTATCCGGTTTCAGTCGGAGCGCAGGGAGAGGACTGGGGCTGGCGGCAGGAAGAGAGCCTGAAGGGGTTAGTGCACCACGGCTAGCCCGGAGGGAGTCCGGGGAAAGGGTCTGGAGCTGCCGAAGAGGCAAGAGACTTTTTTCCCCTTTGTTTCCTGGTGCGCGAGGAGAGGGCATTAAGAGGGCATTAAGAGAGAGGGCTGCTTGGGGAAGCGCCGGAGACGGGCGCGAGCCGCGGCTAAAGGCGCTGACCCCGGAGACGGGCGTGGGATGCTGGGGCTGCTGCTGCCGCCGCCGCGGGGCCTGTGTGCGAGCGCGGGTCACTGTCCGCCCCGCCTTCCGGGGGGCCTGTGCACCCCGCCACTGCCGGGTTCCCGGGACCCGGGGGCAGCTTTCCCGGGAAAGCGCACGGAGCGCCTCGGACTGGTGCAATGTCACGCCGGTCTCTGCCGCCGCAGGCCCGCCCCACACTGCGCGCCCCTCCCTCCCCTCTGCCTGAGTGAGCCAGAGCCCCCGAATCAGCGGCTCCTTTAAACCCGTCCTGTCTGAGCGAAGAACGGACGCCCTCCGGCGACCTACGCGCAGAGGCGGGGCCAGGTCCAAGGCTGAGACCCGGGAGCTGTGAGAGCAGAGAAGAGACAGGGAAATCTCTCTGTACAGCCTCGGAGGCAGCGGATTAAAGCTCCACGGTCCACTTGATGTGCCCTGCGTCTGTGGAGTGCATGAATGGACAGCGAATCATCCCAAATTGAGGAAGTGGTTTCCTCTTTAAACAATGAATTATCCCAAATTGAGGAGGTGGACTTGGAGAGCAAGATTTTTGATTTTTCCCCCTGCTCTCTTTTTGTGAATATGTATGTGGAATCTTCTGTGTAAGATTCTCTCTGTATAGCTTTGCTTCCACCATATGTCACAGGGTTCTATCTGTCCGTTTTTTTTTCAATAATTACTTTTTAATTTTAATAACGCTACTATATTTCATACTTTATTCTATTTTACTTTACCTGCTCTTTCTTTTTTTCCTACCTTCCCTTCCTCCCTCCCTCCCTCTGCCCCTCCTTTCCTTCTTTCTTTCTTTCCTTCCTCCATCCCTCCCTTCTTCCTTTCACTCTTTCTCTTTCCTCCCTCCCTCCCTCCCTTCTGTCTTTCTTTCCTTCCTCCCCCCCACCCTTCTTCCTTTCACTCTTTCTCCTTCCTTCCTCCCTCCCTCCCTCCTGTCTTTCTTTCTTTCCTTCCTCCCTCCCTTCTTCCATTCACTCTTCCTTTTTCTTTCATTCCTCCCTCCCTCCCTCCTTTCTTTCTTTCTTTCCATCCTTCCTCCCACCCTCCCTCCTTTCTTTCTTTCTTCCTTGCTTCCTTCCTTTCTTCCCTTCTTCCTTTCTTTCTCTCTCTCTTTCTTTCTTCTACTAATTCTTTCTTTCTACTTTTTCTCCCTTTTATTCTGAGCCGGGTAGATGAAAGGCTCTTGGTGCTGCAGCCAGGAGTCAGTGCTGTGCCTCTGAAGTGGGAGAGCCAACTTCAGGACACGGGTCCACAAGAGACCTCCCAGCTCCACATAATATCAAGCAGCGAAAATCTCCCAGAGATCTCCATCTCAACACCAGCACCCAGCTTCAGTCAACGACCAGCAAGCTACAGTGCTGGTCACCCTATGCCAAGCAACTAGCAAGGCAGGAACACAACCCCACCCATTAGCAGAGAGGCTGCCTAAAAACATAATAAGGCCACAGGCACCCCAAAACACACCACCAGACGTGGACCTGTCCACCAGAAAGACAAGATCGAGCCTCAACCACCAGAACACAGGCATTAGTACTCCCCACCAGGAAGCCTACACAACCTACTGAAACAACCTTAGCCACTGGGGACAGACACCAAAAACAACGGGAACTACGAATCTGCAGCCTGCAAAAAGGAGACCCCAAACACAGTAACATAAGCAAAATGAGAAGGCAGAAAAACACACAGCAGGTGAAGGAGCAAGATAAAAACCTACAAGACCTAACAAATGAAGAGGTAATAGGCAGTCTACCTGAAAAAGAATTCAGAATAATGATAGTAAAGATGATCCAAGATTCTATTTCCAAGATCCAAAACCTTGGAAATAGAATAGACAAAATGCAAGAAACAGTTAACAAGGATCTAGAAGAACTAAAGATGAATCAAGCATTGATTAAAAACACAATAAATGAAATGAAAACTACTCTAGATGGGATCAATAGCAGAATAACTGAGGCAGAAGAACGGATAAGTGAGGTGGAAGATAAAATAGAGGAAATAACTGATGCAGAGCAAAACAAAGAAAAAAGAATGAAAAGAACTGAGGACAGTCTCAGAGACCTCTGGGACAACATTAAACACACCAACATTCGAATTATAGGGGTTCCAGAAGAAGAGAAAAAGAAAGGGACTGAAAAAATATTTGAAGAGATTATAGTTGAAAACTTCCCTAATATGGGAAAGGAAATAGTTAATCAAGTCCAGGAGGCACAGAGAGTCCCATACAGAATAAATCCAAGGAGAAATACGCCAAGACACATATTAATCAAACTGTCAAAAATTAAACACAAAGAAATCATATTAAAAGCAGCAAGGCAAAAACAACAAATAACACACAAGGGAATCCCCATCAGGATAACAGCTGATCTCTCAGCAGAAACTCTACAAGCCAGAAGGGAGTGGCAGGACATAATTAAAGTGATGAAGGAGAGAAACCTGCAACCAAGATTACTCTACCGAGCAAGGATCTCATTCAGATTTGATGGAGAAATTAAAACCCTTACAGACAAGCAAAAGCTGAGAGAGTTCAGCACCACCAAACCAGCTTTACAACAAATGCTAAATTAGGAACTTCTCTACGCAAGGAACACAACAGAAGTAATATACCTACAATAATGAACCCAAAGCAATTAAGGAAATGGGAATAGAAACATACATATCAACAATTACCTTAAATGTAAATGGACTAAATGCTCCCACCAAAAGACACAGATAGGCTGAATGGATACAAAAACAAGACCCATATATATGATGTCTACAAGAGACCCACTTCAGACCTAGAGACACATACAGATTGAAAGTAAGGGCATGGAAAAAGATATTCCATGCAAATGGAAATCAAAAGAAAGCTGGAGTAGCAATTCTTATATCAGAAAAAATAGACTTTAAAATAAAGACTATTAGAAGAGACAAAGAAGGACACTACATAATGATAAAGGGATCGATCCAAGAAGAAGATATAACAATTGTAAATATTTATGCACCCAACATAGGAGCACCTCAATACATAAGGCAAATACTAACAGCCATAAAAGGGGAAATCGACAGTAACACAATCATAGTAGGGGACTTTAACACCCCACTTTCACCAATAGACAGATCATCCAAAATGAAAATAAATAAGGAAACACAAGCTTTAAATGATACATTAAACGAGGTGGACTTAATTAATATTTATAGGACATTCCATCCAAAAACAACAGAATACACATTTTTCTCAAGTGCTCATGGAACATTCTCCAGGATAGATCATATCTTGGGTCACAAATCAAGCCTTGGTAAATATAAGAAAATTGAAATTGTATCAAGTATCTTTTCTGACCACAATGCTATGAGACTAGACATCAATTACAGGAAAAGATCTGTAAAAAATACAAACACATGGAGGCTAAACAATACACTACTTAATAACGAAGTGATCACTGAAGAAATCAAAGAGGAAATTAAAAAATACCTAGAAACAAATGACAATGGAGACACGACGACCCAAAACCTATGGGATGCAGCAAAAGCAGTTCTAAGGGGGAAGTTTATAGCAATACAATCCCACCTTAAGAAACAGGAAACATCTCGAGTAAACAACCTGACCCTGCACCTAAAGCAATTAGCGAAAGAAGAATAAAAAACCCCCAAAGTTAGCAGGAGGAAAGAAATCATAAAGATCAGATCAGAAATAAATGAAAAAGAAATGAAGGAAACGATAGCAAAGATCAATCAAACTAAAAGCTGGTTCTTTGAGAAGATAAACAAAATTGACAAACCATTAGCCAGACTCATCAAGAAAAAAAGGGAGAAGACTCAAATCAATAGAATTAGAAATGAAAAAGGAGAAGTAACAACTGACACTGCAGAAATACAAAAGATCATGAGAGATTACTACAAACAACTCTATGCCAATAAAATGGACAACCTGGAAGAAATGGACAAATTCTTAGAAATGCACAACCTGCCAAGACTGAATCAGGAAGAAATAGAAAATATGAATAGACCAATCACAAGCACTGAAATTGAAACTGTGATTAAAAATCTTCCAACAAACAAAAGCCCAGGACCAGATGGCTTCACAGGCGAATTCTATCAAACATTTAGAGAAGAGCTAACACCCATCCTTCTCAAACTCTTCCAAACAATTTCAGAGGAAGGAACACTCCCAAACTCATTCTATAAGGCCACCATCACCTTGATACCAAAACCAGACCAGGATGTCACAAAGAAAGAAAACTACAGGCCAATATCACTGATGAACACAGATGCAAAAATCCTCAACAAAATACTAGCAAACAGAATCCAACAGCACATTAAAAGGATCATACACCATGATCAAGTGGGCTTTATGCCAGGAATGCAAGGATTCTTCAATATATGCAAATCAATCAATGTGATACACCATATTAACAAGTTGAAGGAGAAAAACCATATGATCATCTCAATAGATGCAGAGAAAGCTTTCGACAAAATTCAACACCCATTTATGATAAAAACCCTGCAGAAAGTAGGCATAGAGGGAACTTTCCTCAACATAATAAAGGCCATATATGACAAACACACAGCCAGCATCATCCTCAATGGTGAAAAACTGAAACCATTTCCACTAAGATCAGGAACAAGACAAGGCTGCCCACTCTCACCACTCTTATTCAACCTAGTTTTGGAAGTTTTAGCCACAGCAATCAGAGAAGAAAAGGAAATAAAAGGAATCCAAATTGGAAAAGAAGAAGTAAAGCTGTCACTGTTTGCAGATGACATGATACTATACATAGAGAATCCTAAAGATGCTACCAGAAAACTACTAGAGCTAATCAATGAATTTGGTAAAGTAGCAGGATACAAAATTAATGCACAGAAATCTCTGGCATTCCTGTACACTAATGATGAAAAATCTGAAAATTAAATCAAGAAAACACTCCCATTTACCACTGCAACAAAAAGAATAAAATATCTAGGAATAAACCTACCTAAGGAGACAAAAGACCTGTATGCAGAAAATTATAAGACACTGATGAAAGAAATTAAAGATGATACAAATAGATGGAGAGATATACCATGTTCTTGGATTGGAAGAATCAACACTGTGAAAATGACTCTACTACCCAAAGCAATCTACAGATTCAATGCAATCCCTATCAAACTACCACTGGCATTTTTCACAGAACTAGAACAAAAAATTTCACAATTTGTATGGAAACACAAAAGACCCCGAATAGCCAAAGCAATCTTGAAAACGAAAAATGGAGCTGGAGGAATCAGGCTCCCTGACTTCAGACTATACTACAAAGCTACAGTAATCAAGACAGTGTGGTACTGGCATAAAAACAGAAAGATAGATCAATGGAACAGGATAGAAAGCCCAGAGATAAACCCACGCACATATGGTCACCTTATCTTTGATAAAGGAGGCAGGAATGTACAGTGGAGAAAGGACAGTCTCTTCGATAAGTGGTGCTGGGAAAACTGGACAGGGACATGTAAAAGTATGAGATTAGATCACTCCCTAACACCATACACAAAAATAAGCTCAAAATGGATTAAAGACCTAAATGTAAGGCCAGAAACTATAAAACTCTTAGAGGAAAACATAGGCAGAACACTCTATGACATAAATCACAGCAAGATCCTTTTTGACCCACCTCCTAGAGAAATGGAAATAAAGACAAAAAGAAACACATGGGACCTAATGAAACTTCAAAGCTTTTGCACAGCAAAGGAAACCATAAACAACACCAAAAGACAACCCTCAGAATGGGAGAAAATATTTGCAAATGAAGCAACTGACAAAGGAGTAATCTCCAAAATTTATAAGCAGCTCATGCAGCTCAATAGCAAAAAAACAAACAACCCAATCCAAAAATGGGCAGAAGACTTCAATAGGCATTTCTCCAAAGAAGATATACAGACTGCCAACAAACACATGAAAGAATGCTCAACATCATTAATCATTAGAGAAATGCAAATCAAAACTACAATGAGATATCATCTCACACCAGTCAGAATGGCCATCATCAAGAAATCTAGAAACAATAAATGCTGGAGAGGGTGTGGAGAAAAGGGAACACTCTTGCACTGCTGGTGGGAATGTGAATTGGTACAGCCACTATGGAGAACAGTATGGAGGTTCCTTAAAAAACTAAAAATAGAACTACCATATGACCCAGCAATCCCACTACTAGGCATATACCCTGAGAAAACCATAATTCAAAAAGAGACATGTACCAAAATGTTCATTGCAGCTCTATTCACAATAGCCCGGAGCTGGAAACAACCTAAGTGTCCATCATCGGATGAATGGATAAAGAAGATGTGGCACATATATACAATGGAATATTACTCAGCCATAAGAAGAAGCGAAACTGATCTATTTGTAATGAGGTGGATAGACCTAGAGTCTGTCATACAGAGTGAAGTAAGTCAGAAAGAGAAAAACAAATACCGTATGCTAACACATATATATGGAGTTTAAAAAAAAAATGTCATGAAGAACCTAGGGGTAAAACAGGAATAAAGACACAGACCTACTTGAGAATGGACTTGAGGATATGGGGAGGGGGAAGGGTAAGCTGTGACAAAGCGAAAGAGAGGCATGGACTTATATACACGACCAAACGTAAGGTAGATAGATAGTGGGAAGCAGCCGCAGAGCACAGGGAGATCAGCTCGGTGCTTTGTGACCACCTAGAGGGGTGGGATGGGAAGGGTGGGAGGGAGAGAGATGCATGAGGGAAGGGATGTGGGAACAGATGTATATGTATGACTGATTCACTTTGTTATAAAGCAGAAACTAATAAAAAAATAAATAAATAAAATAAATTCCTGGGAATCATGGCAGAGTCAGTGATTTTTGTAGTAGTCTGATAAGTTTAAAAAATAGACATGTATTGTTGCTTGTTTTTTATAAAGTATAGTTATGCAAATTTACCATATAGCAACCTTCTTTACATCATAAGTGCACACTGATTAAAAATTTTTGCCACCAGTATATTTGATTCATTTTTCTTACCTTCTCCTCCACAAAATATTAAATAGTTTGATTTCAGTCATGTTTATCTGCTTTTTGGTTCTGATGAGTAAAATAACTTTGAAAGATAAGTGAAAAATTATATATAGTATGACTTTGAGGTAGGATAATAAAAGTCTTAAAAATACTGAAATGCACAAAAAGGTACTAATTATATTATGATTATTATTAGCTACCATTTTTCAGAGCTAACTGTGTGCCAAGAACTCTACAAAAAACTGTGAGGTGGAAATTATGCCAACTTTACATAGCAGGAAACAGTATCAGAGAAATTACATAGCTGCCTAACAACCAGTGGAACTCACACCCAGCCACTTTAGCTTGCTTGTAACACCAGTTTGCCCTACAGTAATTCTCAAGCTTGGAGAAGCTACTGTTTTGTTGGTTTTCACTTCATCCTTCACCTAACATATATGTATTGAGCACCTGCACATGCCACAAATTACAGTAGGTATCAGGGTTAGAAAGAAGTCAGTGATGCATCTCTTTCCTCAAGGAATTCCCAATAATATGGAAAAGAGAGAGACATGTAAACCAACCCTGCAATCAAATGTGAAGTGCTGTGAACAAGGTACTCACAGGGCTCCAAAAAGCATGAGTCAAGACCACCTGGATCTATGGGTCAGGGGAGGCATTCCAGTGAGTTACACTGGAATAGAGTTTTTAAAAATGATTAGAGATTTGCTATGTGAACATCAGTGGACAATGACATTCAACACAGAAAAATAGCAGAGACATAAAAGAACATAGAACTTAGGAAAACGATGTTATGTCTCAATAACAGCATTATTTCTAGGTTGGGGTAAAAGTGAATGGAGAATGAGAGGGGAAATACCATGTTAAAAAGAATTTTAAATCTTTGCCTTTATATAGCACCGTAGTTCCCAAACCTTATCCTGCATCAGTATCACCTGGAGGACTTGTTAAAATACAGATGCTGGGCCTCACGTTCAGAGTTTCCAATTCAGCAGACCTAGGTGAGGCCTGAAAATGCGCATTTCCAACAAGTTCTAAGATGCCACAGATTGTCAGACTAAGGATCACACTTTAAGAACCACTGATAAAGAGAGATAAGCCATGAAGAGACTAATTCAAGAACACAGGTTTTTTTAAAAGTTATTCCCTTTAGTCCTCTGGTTTCCCCTAAATGTTAATCTAAAAAAGTTCTTGATTTAAAAACTGAAAAGTAACTACACACAGGTCTATTTGATGTAAACAGTCTTGCAGAAGGAACATAAACCAACAGAGGAATAAGGAATTGCATTTTTTTGGCATTTACTCCAATCCTACCTTCTAAAGTGAGGTTGTGTGAGAGGGTCTCTTGCCTTACCACTGCTCTATCAAGAGGAAGGGGTCTGTGTAGAAATAGGAAAGGGTCCTCTCAGACCTGGCTACTGCACCAAGGTGGGCCCCTGCCCCCATGCTTCTCATCTAACCCCCAGCCAAAGGCTGCCTGTGCATCCAATAAACAGGACGTTCAAGGGCATACATCGCACTGTCAACAACAGTGGCTGTCTGGGGAGTGGAGCTGCTATGCATTTCACTGTTGCATTTATGTATGTATGTATTATGTATGTATATATGTATGTATGTATGTATGTATGTATGTTGCCCCGGGTCTTAGTTGCGGCATGCAGGATCTTTAGTTGCAGTGTGTGGACTGTTGCAACATGCATGCAGGATCTACTCCCCCAACCAGGGATCAAAGCCAGGACCCCTGCATTGGGAGCTCGGAGTCTTATCCCTGGACCACCAGGGATGTCCCTACTTTTATGGTTTAACATTTCTATATTGTTTGAAGGTTTATTAACAGGTGTACATAAACTTATTCGAAAAAAATTTTTTTTAATACAAAGATGTTTTCAGGATTGTACAACAAACAGAAATGGTTTTCAAACTCTCTTACTGCTCTGTGGTGCCGGCCCTTGGTTCAAATAAAATATTATCAGAAGCCCAGAACTTAAAACTGATAAAAGAAGAGCTGGTCAGGACAATGTGATACTCTAGAGGTGAAAGACCCAAAACTTCTTTGAGGAACAACAACCTTACTGTTTCTCAAGATAATTAGAGTACTTTGAAAGAGTACTTTTCATTTAGCTAGGTAAGGCCTGGATTTTACTTTAAGTTATGTCATATTTGTACCTTATACAATCTATTGGCTTGTGTTGAAAAATCAATTAATCGTTCAAAATTTCCTGATTCAAAATCAGTTTCCTTATTTGTCTTTTCTGTTTCTGATGTTCACTCAACAAAAAAAAGAAAACAAAGATGTCAGGTTCTGTCAGGTTGAAAAAAATCTAAAACTGTAATAACACAAATATAACTTTCATTGTTTTCTATTTAATTTTTTTAGATCCAAATTTGTTAGAACGGTAACTGAACTAAGTATAAAACAAGTTACACACACACATGAACGTGGGGGAAGTTGTCTGGCATAAATATAGACTCATATGTAAATTAATATAGTAACTTACTTTCCACTAATAATGACTTCTTTCTATTTTCAGTCCTTGAAGGTAGGAACATAATTTGGAATATTTGACACAATTTAACTTGCTGTGAAAACACTAGTATTTCTAATTTGAATCCTATGTGATAAAGCATGGCAAACAATTCTAACTACTCATTATATTTTTTCTCCAAATGAGGTTTCTCTCATTCTAACATTGTAGAGCAAACCTGATATAACCACAAATGTGATGAAGCGCAGTGCATTTTTTTTCTACTGTTCAGCAGCATCATTCAAAAAATAACTACTTTAAAGCCACTGAAACTCTTGGTTTCTAGGTGTCAAAATGATCACCTCAAATCAGAGTACTTTTCCAACACAGATTATTTCAGTGCAAATGCTATTGCTTTCTTCTCTATCCTTCCTCAAATAGATATATGAAAGGGGAGGACTAGAAACTATAGTAACTCTCTTTCCATTACAGTCAAGACTCAATGTTTATTAGAACTTAACTCTGTTGCTTCTCTCCATATATAGTGGAGACTGTTACTAATCCCTATACTAAAAGATAATCTGATTTGTCCTCTGCCCTTCCATATTGAAACAGGGTTTTTAAAGAGAATCACATGAGATCTGATTATGCAGCACCGATTTGATCCCACATAACAACCCTGCTCCTCCAAGGGACAAGCCAGAAGGAGGTCAGGGTAATGGTGCTGGAGGGCCACTGCACACTGTGCACATAGTAAGCCAAGAAGCGCGTCCCCTAGCGATGAACAGTGCACAACTGGCTTGATAGCCTAGACCCACTATTCACACACACTCCTACTACCTGCCTGCCTAAGCTCTGCAAAAGCCCAAGACCAATGCCGGCAATCCATGTAAAACCTCGGCCTTTTGACTTTGCCTTGAAAAAGTATTAAATGTAATTTCACTTTAAAGAAACGTTTCTTTAAAGGCAGTAAAAAATGTTTGTTGGATTTTCTTTTTCCTCTTTTGTAGGGAATGTGGCAATATATTTCAGTGTCCACGTCCTGGATCCAGGGGAACAAAAACTGAGCAATGTTATTGTTCCCATAAAGAAATTTATGCATTTACAAATAAGGAGCAAGTGTGGGGATTTAATAATTGACAGAAATGTAATGCTCAGATGAGCAGGCAAGACATAATTTTGGCTATTTTCACACACTTGAACGATGATGATTGATTTCAGAATCTAAATACTTGTTTAAAAAATGCCTTCAACATACATATTTAATTAGGTCTCAAAATGGAGATAATTTACACAGTGTCCTGGGAAGCTTAGCTGACACAGGATTTCTGAAAGTTTTGACACTAAAATGTCCATCTTTAGTGTGAATATGGGACACATATGGGCTAAGCAATGCTAACGCTTAGCTTGGATAACGCTCATGAACCAGGGCCAGTACTGAACACAGGAATCACAAACACGAATAAAGAGAACATGCACTCTAGGCCTGCTAGACCTACGAAGAAAGAAAGTGCTTTTAATGAAAAGTGATTAGGAAGGAAGGAAGGAAAGAAGGAGGGAGGGAGGGAGGGAGGGAGGAAAGAAGGAAAGAAAAGTGATTAGAAGAGACAAAAGCAGTGAATGCACACAAAATAGCAAATTCTAAAAAGCCACATCCTTTTTCAAATTGCTTTTAAAACTCTAAACATTATTTTCCTACAACATAATGTTTTTGTTGGCATATTTTTTTCATGACTATTGGAAAAAGGAAATTATGCTAAGTGTAAAAACTAAGAAATACTCTGTCACTTTAATTAAATGGGAGGTCACTTTTGGGCCTTGCTCTCACAACTCACAGTGAAGGCACTTCATGATCCAAATCAGCTGCCCCTACAAGTCATCCTCAATTCCAAAACACTATGACACAGGTCACAGGAAACTCTAGATCTGCTCCGATTTCAGATGTCACCCCAATGACCCAGAGTACACCTTATATTTTTATACATACATACATACATACATATATATATATATATATATATATATATATATATATAAAATGATTGTCTTAGGGCTACACAGTATACTATAGAGGAAGAGGTTACAATGCATTTAACCGACATCCTACTGTTGAACACATGAGGTTTTCCCCCCAACTTATCACAATTACAAACAATGAAAAGAAGAAAACTTTTGAATCTAAATATTTGTCCATGTGTCTAATTATTTCATGATAATTATTCCTAGAAGTGAAGTTTCTGGGCCAAAGGGTATGAACATTTTTAAAGTTCCGGATGTATACTGCTAAACCATAGAGGATTTCTTTTTTTATAACTTCCCTACAAATAAGCTATTCCAAACTGCTCACAAGGCTGAGTGGAACTTGCCCAAAAGGAAGGGGATTGTTGTATTATTCACTTGTGCCTTTGATCCTTAAGAAGCATTCTGAGGTGCTCCTGTGATTTTTCTCCCCCCTAAAGCGATTCTTGTGTTATTCTTGGCAACTGAAAAATAAGCAAAACCATACAGTTCCTTTCTTAGAACTATTTCCTGAAGGTTTCCTTTGTCCACTGTCAATTCAGCAATGTTTGGTGGTGGAGTCATTACCATAATTAGACACCACCTAAGAGTCTGGGAAATTAACACTATCTAACTTCCAATGAAAAGAAGAACATGGAATGAATGAAATATTTAACACATTTAACAAGGAAGATTACATTTCTAGGCAGAAAACAACATTGTTGTACCAGCACCAGGTTTTTAGTCCCTGAATGGTAACATGGCATAGGCATCATCTGGATTCTTGGGATCCTTAACACATCTCTAATTTATAGACAAGTCAAATCACAAATATTTTATGAGCATTTACAATATGCAAGATCCTGTTTCTAAGTATTATGAAGGAAACAAAAAAAGCTTATAAATTAGGGTAGGGGACAAGAAAATTATATTCAAAATGCATTAAAAGAGAGGAGAAGATATTTAAACATTCCAAAACAATACATGAAAGTCACAAAGCAAAGGCACTAATTTGTGCAATTACCATAGATTACAATCTTTTTGTGGACACATTTTGTTTTATCTTATACATTAGAATACCAAATTTGTGATCAGGTTACAATTCTTTCCAAATAACCCCAAAATTATGAAATTAAGGATGACAGAAACAATTAACAAAACATCTTTTTATTTTTATACATTAAAGCAAAAAAAACTATTTGTAAAGTATTCAGTGATTTGAATTTCTCAGAGAAACACTGTTAGAAAGATTTTAAGATCACTCAAGTTACAGCATAATTTACTGTTACTAGAAAATGACATGCCATAATAAAAACAACACCTTTTCAATTGCAAAACATTTCTAGAAGTTTATATTTTTATAAAGACCATATTTTCTGAAATAATTTCTCCCCTTTCAACAAACATTTTGCCACACAAGAAAAAGGTGATAAAATTCTGCTGATAAATTGCTGCTGACAGGACAAATCCTAGAGATTCCGACAGCAGCAGCCTGGACCGGGATTCTCAGCCCCAAACCTAAGCTCCAGCCTTTGGGAGTCTGGTAACAGACGCTAGAGAGAGATGGGCGATCCTGCTCTGACAGGGAAGCTCATGCCTCCCCATCAGCCGGCTTCCTACACTTTCAGAGCCACAGAACAGAAGAGAAATACACAGAAAGGGATGGCAGGGGAGCTGCATGTTTTCTTCTCAGAACCAGAAGAGAAGGACGCTCTTGCCTAGAGAACTGTGCTTGTCAGACTTCCCAGTTACACTTTCAATTTCACATATTCTATTTGCATCTCTAACTAAAGAAATTATGATCATTTTATAAATTGGTATAACCCAAGGAAATTTTACAATTTCATGAAAATTCATAAAATAGTCTCATTTGAATGTTGCTTTAATCATTATATTTACATGACAAGACTAAAATGTGTTTTCCTATAATTTGGGTTTTTTCAGTTAGTAAATCTATGGGATAGTTTATTTTCTTTTCCTCCATACTTCAGCTGGACAATTTTATCTTTCTGTCACCAAATAGGTAATCATGTTACAGTGAAGCTGCCAAACACATTTTTTCCATTCATCCGGATGTCCTGAGATCACCCCACAATGAACAGTAAGAAGACAGCAGGAAAATGGGTGAAAAACAGGAACATTAGGCAAGAGGACCAGACGTCAGGGAAGGAAGATGGACAATAAGGGAAAGGTAGCATGAGAACCACCAGGACAAAAGAAAAGTAAAATTTAAAAAAAAAAAAAAGGAAGACATGTAAAAAGCCCAAAAGTAATTTTAAGAAACAGGAAATAAGAAACTTAAAAAATAGTATTCTCAAAAAGGTCCTTTCATTTCAGGAACATGTGAATAGTTCAACTGTTAAAAGCCCCTTCCTGACACATGAATGTGTTCTGAATTAACAGACAATTTAACTTGTGTCTAAGATAGACACTGAAGGCCACATAAAGAAGTTGAAAGAAATAAAATTGACAAGGTTTGGGGTTTGATTTTGTTACTGTTTTTCCTTTTTATATCTCCTTTCATGCTCAGGAAACAAGGTCTTAATTATTCTAAAGCTGTTTAGAAGGTGAACAAATATCTTGAAGTGATGTCCCAAGGCTCATTCTCTGCCTTAGACTCACAGATGACCTGGACAAAGAAGCAAGGGGCCTGACAGTCAGACCCACATTGGATGTGATACTGAGCATGATTTCTCACCTGCACAAATGAAGAAGTAGGCTGACATTTTACTTAAAAATAGGATGACACTTTGGGAAAGCCTCATATAAAAAGAAAAGTAGAGAAAAAGCTGGCCAGGCATCAATACTAAGTAAGAGAACTGGCTGAATACGATCTGATTTGTAAAAAAAAAAATCAATTACTTCCTAACCATACACCAGAGAAATTCTAGGTCATTAAAGATTTTTCAAAGATGTTTACCATAAGATTAAAAATATCTCATGATGGGGAGAAATCATATGGAACATTTCAACAGATTAGAATTCATAAAAATATAAAACTATTACATAGTAATATAATCATAAACAAAATCAAACATACTGAAGACAGTTAATGCTTTTTCTAACCAAACTCTTACAAATCAATATGAAAACTATTAACAACCACAAAGAAAAAATGAAAAAGAGCAAATCCAAGGAAAAAAAATATGATGGCTGTTAACATACTACGAATCAGAGCTCCTCTGAGAAATGTCTTTTGACTTCTAAAAGAGATTTCTATGAAACAAGAATAATTCACAGATTAGATAATTTGGACTGAAATTTTTATTTTGTTTTAAGGTTTTTCAAGTTGCAACAAGAAGGCATGAGCTCACATCATTTTCTACAAGTGGACAAATTCACCACACTACACTTCCCACCAAAATGCTTGCCATTATAGAAGCCATTCGTATTACCTCTTCCTCTGGAAGCAAACACAAAATTTAAAATGGCAAGTACAAAAGTAAACAAAATCACATAGTCTTAGAATATTACATTAAAAAATATTAAAATTGTACCATTTACAAAAGTTTAGAGGGAGGCACAGCTCTACAAGTCTGGCTTGCAGGACGGTATTTAGCACAATAGCTGAATACACTAAATTACAGTTCTGTCAGATGCTGCATAAATAGGATCTGTGTACAGTGAATAACAATCCCAATGTAAAGATGCCTCAAGGAAATATAGAAAGTGGGAAATCCTATAACAGAGACAAGGAAAAATCCTAGGAAAAATAACCCGTCAACTCCTTTGTTTGTTACATGTATTTTATTACCTAAAATACCCTGATAACTGCTGTGCTTTTTCTGTATTATTTCTTACACAGATTTCCAAAGACTAGGAATAGTGGACGTTAATATTATATACCTAGTCAATATGAGACATGAACAGTTGCAGTTCAGGTTATATATACAGCACTATTTTTAATGTATTCAGCATAAACTTCCATATGGAAAATAACATGCACAGAGCTCAGAAGTCCAAGCAGTGATTGATCCAGAACTGCTAAATCAGATTCCTTTCCTCCAATATCATTTAAAAAAAATAACACTAACTAGAACATACATCCAAGGTTATATATTTCCCATTCAATTAATCATTAGTCAAGAATCTGTTATGAATCTAACACCAAGAATAGAATAAACATAAGTACATGTCATGGTTCTTCCCCTTAAGGACTTGGGGTGGGGGGCAGGGAGGGATATAAGAATATGAGAATTAAAAACACTTGATGAAATTAGAAATGCTACTAAATAATAAACTATGAACTACAGATTATAAATATATAAGTAGCAAAGAAAGAAAGATCAATAATAAAGTCTGGAATGATATGGGGACTTCACAGAAAAGGAGAAACAAACTATCCTCAAGAAAAGGTAGAATTTGGACATTTGAAAGAACAGGAATCACACTCTAGACAGGAGGCAGCATCAGCAAGAGCAGACTTCCTCTCTGATACTCTCTTTCATCAGCCACTAACGGGATGCAAATCAGAAATGATCCAAATTAGCAAATCACTTATTAAAGGTCACTGACTCCTGAGTCAGCCAATGGTTGACCATAATAATTTTGAGCAATGAAGAGGGATGATGAAAACAGCACTATGGAGTAGTATTCTGGCAGGAATCTGCAGAATGGATCCAAGAGAAGAAACTGGTATTGGAGAGATCAGGGAAAGAGATTATGGAGAAAATCCAAACTCAAGGTCTTGAAGACCCAGACTACGGTGATGCCCCAGTAATAGAGAGGAAGTGGTAGACCTGAACCTGACTTAAAGCATCAGTAGAATTTGGTGATAATTGGTTCCAGATGATGAATAAGAGAGAATGCCAAAGTTTCTACCCCAAGAGAACGAAAAAACCCCATCTCAGTTTTCTTATTATAAAAATGAGAAAACTTACTCTATAAATTATAATCTAAACATGATTAGATGCCACAGTGTCTATCTGTCATTCTCTTTGGCTACTGTGTATCTGAATCACCTTCCTATGTTTGAAGAACACCTGCCTATCTTAGGAGGAAGAGCCCACCTCCTACTCTATGAATAAAAATGCCCCATACTCACACCTCAGCCTCCACTGCAGCTATGGCCTGGGCTCATGACCTACTTTCTGCCAGGTAGATACACTAGCCCCAGACTCTGACTAGGAAGTTTAGAAAAATAAAAAAACAAGACATGTAGACATACTATCATGTCAACTGGTGGCAGCATCTAACTCAGGGTTCCAGCAGCAGTGGCTGGAGTCCAGGACAACCATCAAGTTGCATGGACAGTGTCCCTGGCCAACTCATCACCAGGCAAGTTCAGTGGTGCGATTTTAGGGACAAATTCTGGCTGCCCGCTTCTAAGGCCCTCCCAGAGATTCTGTGAACCACTCAATGCACTTTAACTGACTTCCTTTTCTATTTAAGTCAGCCAGAGTCTGCTTCTGTGGCTTACAAGTAGGAATTCTGATTGACAGAGATGCTAATGAAAATAGCCTGTGAAACAGTAGTAAAAGTGCTTTTAAGAAGATGGGATGTTTGGAATGAAGTTCAAGCACTGTCTGCCAATAATCAGGGCACTCTTTGTTTAAGATACAGATACTATACCTCCAAAGCCTTCCAAAACCCTGGCCTCTTCCACAGGCACACATAGGCACTTATTCCATTGCCTGACAGAGAGGCGATGTGATGTACTGACAAAAGAACACGGGCTTTAGAATCTGACGAACCTATGCTCAAGTAATGACTTGAATATTTGGTGACAGAGTAACTTTGGGCAAGTAACTTCCCTTCTCTGAGCCTGTTTTCTCATATATAAATTTGAAATAACTATGTTAATTCCACAAAGTGGTTGCTGGGATTGGATGAGATAGTTGATGCAAAAGCCCTCATCTGGTGCCAAGTAGATAGCGGTACTCAATTAAATAACTGTCAGTCTCTTAATTGACTTATACTGGCCACATGCAGACTTTCAGTTTCACAATCCTGTCCTGACCGGGTTATACAATCTCATCTCTGCCTCTGATTCTGCAAACCTCCCAGAACTGTAACATCAGTCACTTAGAAACTTCACTCCAACGCCAAATGGGCCTACCTGTTGAGACTCGCTGATATTTAGGCTTAAAGCTTTTTCTTCTGGCTCATTTACTTTGGCCTGATTTGAGTCATAAGAACATCAACCTGGCAGCTCAAGTGTCTAAAGTAATATATTCTCATTTTAGATAATTTGGAAAGCACAGAGAAGTGTACAAAAGAAGAAATATCACAAAACGTTTAGATTTGGAAGAAACCTAAAAGAATGACCCTTCAAACCCTCTTATTTTTTGAAATGAGCCAACTGGAGCACAGAGAGGCTCAAGGATGGTTCCAAGTTCACAGGGACCATCATTTCATACATAGCAAACCTGTACTGAGCATCTCTAAGTGGCATCATCGGTGACCAGGGCCAGAGCCCAGTCTTAGGTCTCCTGACTCCGTTGCGATATCCACTCCATGTCCAGAGGCTGAGGCTGCCCACCTCCCACCAAACTGCCATAGCAAGAGCCCTTCAACAACAGCTGCCAACTCCTGAAGAGAGAGGAGGATTCCCAGGGCAGAGAAGGGCATTTGGTGCAGAGGCAGGGGCACAACCAGAGGTGTGCGGCATGCCAGCGCACAGCAGGTCCTCAGACAGTGAACCAGCAGGCACAGAAAGGCCCGTGTGGCAGAAAAGACAAGACATGGAAGTGGCCAAGCCAGTCAGGTCAGGCCAGACTATGGAGACCCTTCAAGGCTGCTTTAGAGACTGTGAGCCTTTTCCTCTGCAGCAGAAGGAGACGTCAAAGGCTCAGGAGGAGCAGAGGAGAGGCAGGATCAGAGCTGGGTTTCAAAACTACCCCAGTTGGAGGGGACACAGAGGGAATGAAGGAAGGCAGGGGAAGTGACCACCAGCAGCCCAGGTAGCAGAAGAGGATGCTCCTCCACAGGCCGAGGTTGAGGAGATGGTGGCGGAAGGAGAGCGCTTCTCCAGTAGCTTGCAGAACACAAGAGGGCACTGACAACAGGACAGGGCAATCTCTCTCAGAGATACCAAGACTCTGCAGCTGTGCCATGGGCACACACTGAAGAAGAGAAAGGGAAAAAAGAAAAGGCAAAAAATCTCCGAGATTAGCAAATAGCTTTCAGAGAAGAAAAATGCAATTGACTACTCTGAGTTCACTCTCTAGACTCAACTTCACAATTTCATCTGGCAACTGATGACTTAGGTGACCAGATCCCCAAGGGCCAACCCCACAAGCTCTAGACACCATTCACATGGAGGCGATTAATTCAGAAAGGATAACAGGTATACCCTTGTCATTAAATGGCACAGGGGGACTCTGGACCAGGCCAACTGTTCTGATGAGGTTGCCACCTGGGCCAAGTTTTAGGGGATGAGGGGAGCAGAGCAGGGTCGTCTGGACCTTGTGGTAGAAGCAACCCTCTCCCAGAGCTGATGTGAAAGCCACAACGACTCAGCAGCTCATGGCAACACCCAAAGGCAGGTCTCCCAGGGGAAAGACTACCTGTCTTCCTGTTCAATCTCATAGTCTCCATGGGCCCAACACCAGTCAATCAAGATCCATCTAGAACGTGGCTGCATTCTCTCAGATGTATTCTCCTCAATTAAGTTTAGTGGGAATGCACCCAGAGCAATTTTTACCATAAAATGCCAACCACGCTTTCAGTAATAATGACTCAGGAATCACACAAACACAAGTTTATTTGCTTCCTGTAAAGGAAGGAAGGAAGACTAGATAAACAGTAGGATATGTAGGATATGTCCTATATTGGTATTATCTAGAACAGTTAACATAATGTACTAGAACTATATATACCACCAGAGATTCATCTCAAAAACATTTTTTTAAAAAACCTGAATTGTGTCATTTATGTAAATAATATATGTAGGTAAAACACACAACTAGCATAAAAGTATTTATGAGTATATACACAAGTAATAAAAGTAGAAAATAATATCACACAGGTGAAGGCTGAGGACATTCCCATGAAGCCAGGTCTCCAGGCAGCTGATTATGTAGTCTCACTCTAGATCCCTGACTCTTGCCATTTCACTCTCATCATTAGGTGAAAATTAAAAAGGCATTTACTCCATAGGCCTCAACTCAAGTACCTGACTTCACTGAGAATTTTGATTCTTTTAGTCAAAATACATATGGAGTTTTGTTCAATTAAATTGTATGACATCAAAATTGTTTTAAATCACTTATTACCGTGTAGATTTTTTTCTGTTTGTTGTATTAGTGATTTTTTAATAGAAATGAAACTGATTTACAATATTATATTAGTTTCAGGTATATAGTATAATGACTCAATATTTTTATAGATTATACTCCACTTAAAGTTATTACAAAATAATGGCTATATATCCCTGTACTGTACAATATATCCTAGTGATCTCTGTTTTTAACTCAAGTTTGGGAGGGAAAAGAGGCTATAAATTTTTCTGAACCTTTGATATAGGGCTCCAGCTGAAAGAGCAAAACATACTTCATCAAAGAAACTAAATATTTTGTCTTTAACAATTTAACTTTCTTTCTCCTTCAAAATGTATCACTGTCAACTTCCTACAAACAGGGACTACTTCTTCTCTTGGTATCACACAGATTAAATATGTATAGATATCTAACTCTTGGGAAAGAGAGAAGAAAAATCATAGGTAGTATGGAAGCTTTAGCTGTATATGTAACATTTTTATACAAAAAAGAAAGTGACATGAAACAAATATAACTGTATGTAAATGTAGTATTTCTTAAATCTTGGTAGTGAGAATATGGATGTCTCAAATTGTACTTTTCAGAGTAATGGAAATATATCACTTTTAAGTTTTATGTAGAAAAATATGAGGGTGGGGGAATTTGTTACATATATATATACTGCCCAAGTACTTCCTCCAAACTGTTTTATCATCATAGAAGTATGATAAGTGTAGGATTAAACTCTATGACAACACTTTCAACAGCTGCCTTGTCCTTTTCTCAAGTCTGGGGTTGCCAGACAAAAATATCTGACCTTCATTTCTCTGATAACCAATTTTTAAAAATCTTTCTAATCCAAAATAACTTAGAAAAAAAACAGTAGTCTAGGCCCTTTTTAATTTACAATGAGGAGCAAATGTTACTTAACACCTATGTAACGGAAGGAAAACAATGCAAACTTCCTAATGACTTAGATGACTAAAAGAATAAAAAAGCAGTTAGTATAAATCCACTGTCTTGTGTAATTCATGCTTTGGGAGGTACCTCTTTGACTGATAAGCTGTCTCTGGAGAAATATAATATAAAGAAACAAATTTCGGGACTTCCCTAGTGGCACAGTGGCTAAGAATCCACCTGCCATTGCAGGGTACACAGGTTCGAGCCCTTGTCTGGGAAGATCCCACATGCCACGGAGCAAATAAGCCCGTGCAGCACAACTATTGAGCCCGCGCACCTACAGCCCATGCTCCACAACAAGAGAAGCCACCGCAATGAGAAGCCCACGCAACACAATGAAGAGTAGCCCCCGCTCACCCAACTAGAGAAAGCCTGTGCTCAGCAACAAAGACCCAACGTAGCCAAAAATAAATTAAATAAAATAAAAAAATTTTTTTAAAAAAGAAATAAATTTCTACTTTAGACTTGCTATGGATGAAGATTTAACAGAAGCATTACTAATCACAGCATTCAAGTTTCCTAAAATAATCATTTCTGATGCAAATCAAAACTACAATGAGATGTCACCTCACACCAGTCAGAATAGCCATCATCAAAAAGCCTACAGATAATGAATGCTGGAGAGGGTGTGGAGAAAAGAGAACCCTCCTACACTGTTGGTGGGAATGTAAATTGGTGCAGCCACTATAGAGAACAGTATGGAGATTGCTTAAAAAACTAAAAACAGAGTTACCACATGATCTAGCAATCCCACACCTGGGCATATACCTGGAGAAAACCCTAATTCAAAAAGATACATGCACCTCTATGTTCATAGCAGCATTACTTACAATTGCCAAGGCATGGAAGCAAACTAAATGTCCATCAACAGATGAATAGATAAAGTTGTGGTGTGTATATACAGACAATGGAATACTACTCAGCCATAAAAAAGAATGAAATAATGTTGTTTGCAGCAACATATATAGACCTGGAGATTATCATACTAAGTGAAGTAAGTCAGACAAAGAAAGGCAAATACCACTTATATGTGGAATCTAAAAAAATTAGACAAATGAAATTATTTACAAAACAGAAATAGACTCACAGACATAGAAAACAAACTTATGATTACCGAAGAGGAAAGGGTAAGGGAATAAATTAGTAATTTGGGATTAACAGATATATATTACTATATATAAAATAAACAATGAGGACCTACTGTATAGCACAAGGAACTATATTTAATATCTTGTAATAACCTATAATGGAAAAGAATCTGAAAAAAGAATATATATGTGTGTGTGTGTATATACATATGTGTGTATGCATATATATCTGAATCACTTTGCTATACACCTGAAACTAAAACAACATTGTAAATCAACTATACTTCAATAAAAAATAATAATCATTTCTGTTATTACACTTTTAGAACACAAAGTTCTAAAGACAAAGTGCTTTCAGACACCTGAAGAGAAATACAAATGTTATAGCATGTGTATTCACTGATTTGACAAATAAGCATAAATTGCCAGGAAGTGTGAGAAGCACTAAAATATGATGAAGAATAAGAAAGACAATGTCCCATTCTAATGAAGCCAACATGGGAAGGAAACTTAATAAACAAAAATATAAAACAATTATAGATTGGTGCTAAAAAGAAAACTTTTCTCCATGCTAGGTCAGTGAAGGATGGAAAACCCATCTCAGCTAGACAGGGCCTCCCTGAGGAGATGACATTTGAAGTCTGACATAAGAGAAGGGGTTAGCCAGGTAAAGATTGGAGAGGAATGTTCCAGGAAGAGGACCAGCAAGTGAAAGGACCTAGAGTTGGGAGAGTGTAATTGGTGAACTCTAGGAGACAGCAGACAACCTACATGTCCACAGAATGGATGAGAGGAAGTAAGATGAGGTTAAAGGGATATGCAGGGGTCAGTTCACCCATGGAAAACCCACTGAAGAGCTTCCAGCCAGGGAGAGCACAGCCTGAGATATATTTTTAGAAGATCATGTTGGCTGCTTTATGGAAATGGATTGGAGTTAGCCATGAGCAGAAGCAGGAAATGGAAAGTTAAGAGGCTACTGTAGTAGTCCAAGCAAAAGATGATAATTGGCTTGGACTAAGGTGGCAGTAAAAGAGACTCATTCCTTCTACAATAAGTATCTTTTGAATACCTACTGTGTAGTAGCACTATTATAGGTGGTAGAGATATAGTGAAGAGCCAGGCTAACAAGGTCCTTGTACTTGTTAAGATGACATTCTCAAAGAAGAAGATTAAAAAAAAAAAGTAAACAAATAAACCACAAAATTTTAGATGGTAAGATGCTTTGAAGACAAAAAAAAAATACCAAGTGGAAGTGATGGGAAGGACTATGTGAATGGGGAAATCATAGAGACTATTTAGCCTGGGAAGTCAAGAAAGGTAATCTTTTACTGAGATCTGATTGATGAGAAAGTGCCCAGAAGTACAAAGGAGATGGAGAAAGGTGTGTGGACCGGAATACTGCCTGCCATTCTGGTAAACAAAGAATGCTGCCTTCCATTCCAGGAAATAAGGATCAAAACATCAGCCACTGCAGCCACCCACCTCCCCACTCTGAGGGGAAATCAGGATAGAGAAATCAAGAAGCATTACGTGCTTTGGGTACTGGCCCTAGATAGTTAAGATGCTTATCTACAGAATAATTTCAATGACCCCAGAGTCTTGCACCTTCCCATACACAGAAAAGGTCTAAAATCATCAACTAAAGATGTCTGTTTTTGTGATTAGCCATAACCTTTCAAT
The DNA here is from genome assembly GCF_964165515.1 of Mesoplodon bidens. Classification (NCBI taxonomy): domain Eukaryota; kingdom Metazoa; phylum Chordata; class Mammalia; order Artiodactyla; family Ziphiidae; genus Mesoplodon; species Mesoplodon bidens. The sequence continues at coordinate 91,046,608 of NC_138177.1, read as the reverse complement.
GTTCAACTACATGTTTTTTCCCCCAGAAAAACAACCAACCAACCAACCCTCCTATATATCCTGGCTCCTCTCTTGCCTCTTTAAAGCAGTTCCCCAGAGCTATCTGAGAGGCTGCCTACCGGCCTTAGAGTCCTCAGTCAGGTCCCCAAATAAAACTTAGCTCACAGCTTTTAGGCAGTGCATTTTTTCTTCAGTCAAGAGGTGGAACAAATTCAAGATGAATCTTGCAGATAGAGTCAGCCACACTGGCTTACATGAGTAGTGAGAGAAATAAAGGAATCAGAATAATGCCCAGGATTATGATTTTAGAAACTGTAGATAATGGTGTCATCTTCTAAGATGAAAGATTGGGGGAAAAGAATCCATAGGAATTTTGGAATTAAGGGTTCAATTTTGGACATACTAACTTTGAGATCATATGAGATACACATTGTATGTGAGTCTGGAGGTTAGAAAGAGGCCTAGGCTAGAGACAAAAATTGGGGAGAATCTTTATAGAGATGGTAAGTGAAGCCATGGGAATGGATAAAACTGCCCAAATGGGCTGTGTGGCATGAAAAAAGGACAGGGCTTAGAATAAGGCCTGAGGAACTCCAAATTTTAGAGATCAAGCAGTGGAAGAGAAGCCAAGTAGAGAGGCAGAGGAATGGTGGGTGGGATAGAAGGAAAGCTGAGAGAATGTCTGCTATGGACTAAGTGTTTGTGTCCCCTCAAAATTCTTCTTTTGAAGCCCAACCTCCAGCACGGCTGTGTGGCTGTATTTGGAGATGGGGCCTCGAAGTAAGTAATTAAGTTTAAATGAAATCTAAGGGTGAGGCCCTGATAGAACAGGATTAGTGTCGTTAGAAGAAGAGATACCAGAGAGCTCCCACTCCCCCACCCGTTTCCGTAAATAAAGTTTTACTGGAACAAAGCCATGATCATTCAATTATGTACTGTTTATGGCAGCTTTCCTATTACAGTGGAAGATCTGAATAACTGCAACATAGACTATATGGCCCAAAAAGCCTAAAATATTTACTATCCTATCCTTTACAGAAAAAGTCTGCTGACCTGTGATCTAGATAATTTGCAAAAGGGCAGGGCCACCACATAGAGATCTGTCAGTCTAGAACAGCTGTGTAGTGAGTAGCACCAAGCCTATCACCAGTAATGGGTATTTATTGCATCTTCATGTGACTTTTCTGTAAGCTGTAAAGGTTTCTAAAATAAACTGATGAAAGTGGGGAGGAATAACAATGAAATAACAGATAAAAAGAAAAATGAGAATCCATATAAATACTCTTTAACAAATATGATGACTAATTCCAAAGACAGTACCCTAGTGAGAATTAATTTCTACAGCCTATTCCTCCTTAATAGACCAAGGAAGAAGGAAACATAGGAACACTCATGATAAGAGAAAAATCTAGCACTTTTTCATTCCCATATGAATAAAGATAACTACTCTCCTACAGAGATCTTCCCATTCTATCAAATTGGTCTACTGTCCTACCCACAAACACTTTGACTCTTCCTATCTCAATTCCTTTGCCCAAATAGAATTCTTTTATTTCTCATCAAAATAAAACAGCTTCTCTCAAAATGTCTACCAGTCTAAATCTCAGTCACCTTAAATGTCACCTGCTACCTGAATCTCTCTCCCTGTTCTTGGCCAAGGCTGACTTTCCCTTCTGGGACTTAGGTAATCTCATCTTTCTCAGGACACTTATCAAACATTGCTTTACAATGTTGTCAATTATGTGCATACCTTCACAACCAGTTTATAACAGGCAAGCTAGAGGGAAGGAATCATTTCTTATAACGTTTTCTATCCCTTACAGCAACAATAATAGATGAAATGCCTACAGACATATATCTTCTTGAGGTTAATGGTAACAAGATCTCTAGCTACAAATATTTACCTTGTTATTGTCTTAAGGTTAGTAAGTTTAACTTGATGAATTTTATTGGTGTGAAATGTTAAGTATTTTCAACTGTTATTGTAACGCACATGTTTAAGGCTAAATATTTCTCTCTCTTTACACTACTGCTTACTAGCCTTAGAGAGTCATTAACCCTTCTCAGTTTTATTTGTAAATAGAGATAATAAGAATATGAGCCCTTCTGCCTAATAGTTCACAGTGGGGCTCAATGCAATAATTTAAGTGTAAGTGTTCAGAAAAACTGAAAACACCATTAAAGATGTAAGGACGTTTTTATCATTATTGCTCTAGTGTGCTGCAACTCTGCAAACAGCCCACTGATTGATGTTATATGAATGCTTCTCAGGAAGAATCTCGTTCCAATCTTGGTGAGAAATCAAGGGCTTTTCCAGGCACTTAAGCTTTATGATACTCAACAGACAGGTCAACTGATCATTATAGCAAAAGAGCTCTCACAAAAGGCCTTGTTACAGAGGCTATGAAGGTGAAGTCTTTGAGATCATGTCTGCCTGCATTAATCAAATTGATTTTCCTGATAAGGTCTGAAACCAATACTAATATAAAAAAGGAAACAAATGGAAAATAAATGGCACAATGCTAGCCTGAGTCTATCTTTTTGAATAAGTAACAGTATCTAAGCACAAGATATTCACATTTTTCTAGTTTTCTGTATTAAGTGTTCAAGTTTTCATTGTAACTACCATTTGCTCTATAAATCTTTTAAAAATCTTTAGTAAAAAATTAATTCAGTAATGACCTAAAACTTAATATACTACAATTTCTCATATAACCTCTCATATTTTTTGTCTTCTCTCCAATATTTTAATATAAATATATTTTTAATTTTATCTAGTCCTTTCCTACTCTGAATCATCCATGACGACATTCAGCCAAGGCTGCTCTAAGCAAAATAAAATTTGCTGTGACTAAGCCAGAGGTAAAATGAAAGAACTGCTTGCTACAGGTAGGAATGGACAAAAAAGCACTATTTGACACTTACTCATCTTGCCTTCCTTTAAACCCCTCCTTCTGCTCTCCAGGTGTGAGTTTACAGAACTAACCTACAAATGAAGTTAGCACTTCCTGCACTTCACATTTTTAAACTGTCATCACACTGATCATTTCGATTCCATGAAGGAATGTGAGTGGGATCCAGTACATCCAGTTGGATTTATACCTGGCTGCAGAATCACACTTGAGAAATGATGATTAAAGAATTGATTGATATCTGGAGAGAAATCTCTAGGAAGTAGATGAGCACTGCTCCCAGCTGCCCAAATCAGTCAGGATCAAAGAACTCTTCTTACCTGCTCAAGGTCATAGCCACAGAATCCTTTTCAACAATGTTCCATAGAGCTCTTGCCAACAGATCATATTTGGCAGATGAGTTGAAACATATTTGAAGTCCCTGGATAAGATTTTCTGAGGGATATGTCCTTGCCCTCATCCAATCTTAGATTTTTTTTTATCATTGATTTTATTTGAGATACCCTTATTACTTCCATCAAGACTAATTTTTTTTAAGGACCTTAGTGGGAAGTCAAAATCAAAAATTTTTTAAAAGCCAAAAGAAAGAAGATTTTTAATATCTTGAATTTATTTTACATTTATTCATGGCCAGTCCTCATTCTAGACTAACTGGGGGCTTTAGACTGATTCGGAAAGGTGCCTATGAACTGTATATCCATCCACAGATTATCTGGGATATGGGAGTCAAGACAGGAATAGATTGGACACAACCCAAGACAGGCCGTCACAAACTTCTGGGTACTCTGGGCAGAGTTTTAGATACTCCTGAATCAAAATGGTTTTGGTGAGTTTGAAGAACTAAACAGTGCAGCATTATTGATTCTGCTATTTGGTTTCTCTCTGGAGCATCTGGTGCTTACACATTAGTCCTCAAGCTCTTTCTGAGGGGCTCCCATTCACCCATTCCTGGGTTACATCTTGGGGAAGAATAGCAAAGTGGTTTCTGCCTTTCAGGAGTACATAATTCAGTGATACAGTGGGCACTTACCACCTGAGTAAAGACCTAGACTGTAAGGCACAAGGTCTGGGGTCTAGACTTGGTTTTATTCTTTTTTTTTTTTTTTTTTGGCCGTACGCGGGCCTCTCAGTGCTGTGGCCTCTCCCGTTGCGGAGCACAGGCTCCGGACGTGCAGGCTCAGTGGTCATGGCTCATGGGCCCAGCCGCTCTGCAGCATGTGGGATCTTCCCAGACTGGGGCACGAACCCGTGTCTCTTGCATCGGCAGGCGGACTCTCAACCACTGCGCCACCAGGGAAGCCCTAGACTTGGTTTTATTCTTAACGTGGTGAGTCCATTAGTTTTCCATGACTGGAATAACAAATTCCCACAAACTTAGTGACTTAACCCAGATTTATTATTACATTTCTGTAGCTCAGAAATTCAACATGGGTCTCACTGGACTGAGTTAAAAGTGTCAGCAGGGCAGTGGCCTTTGCTAGAGGCTCTAGTGGAGAATCCATTTCCTCATCATTTCCAGCTTCTAGTGGCTCAAGGCCCTTTTCCTACATCTTCAAAGCCAGCAATGTTGCATCTCTCTCTGACCCAGATGGGAAAGATTCTTTGCTCTTAAGAAGCCATGTGATTATACTGGGTCCACCAAATAGCACAAGATATCGCCCCATCTCAGGGTCCTTAACTTAATCACATCTGCAAAATCCCTTTTGCCGTGTAAGAGAACATATTCACAGTTTCCAGGAATTAGGACTTGGACAACTTTAAGAGGCCATTATTCTGCCTACCACCCTACGCAGCCTTGAAAACAGAAGTTTACCTCTCAGTGATAGACCTGCAGAATGAGAGGTGTGGACTATACCAGTTCCAAAGCTCCTTTCAGCCCTATTTTACACAGGCGTGTCCATTTGAAGAATTCTAACAAGCAGCTTCTCACATCACAAATTACAGATGCTGGAGACCAGCAGGCACACTGCTCTCCCTTCTAGCCATGATCCATCTGCCACGATGAGCCAATTACACAGAGAAATGTTAGTAAAACAGACTGAATGATTTGTGAAAAGAATGACAATAGGACAATTATAAATCTACTGCTAGTCTCCACAGCAAATGAAAGAGGATGATAGTGCTGCTTACTACAGCACTGTGTTTTAAATTAGGGTTGACTCCTTGTGTGATACTGTCAAAGTCAAACAATTGTCCCTCAACCATCTGTTCCCATTATTTACATAGCCTTTCTGTGGTCTCCTCTCCTAGCTGCATTCTGCTATCAAGCCACATAAAAAAAACAAAGTCACTTCATGCTTTACATTAAAGTGTTTCAGAATTAATTCTGAACATAAAATCTAGGAGCAAGGTTTATCTATACCAACTCATTTTTACCTCAAATGCAAAGTACACTGTTAAGTACTAAGAGTAGTTCAGTTTGTTGGTGGGCATTTCCTTTACAGAAACCACAGTCCTGTACAGCATTTCCTGTAAAATAACCACATCTTTTTTTTTCTCAAAATAAGGACATTTGGCAGCTGAAGTTGCAGTTTCCTACCAAAGTTTTCTCTACTTACTCTAGCCCAATATACCCACCCAAAACGTCGACTGCACATATAAGAACAAAATTGGAAATTTTAAAATCTTGATTTTTAAACCTTAAAAAACAAAATCTTCATAATGCCAAAGCATGGCTTAAAATGTTTTCTAATATAATTATGGAATGTGTTTAATGTCAAAATAGATCACGGTCTTTCTCTGTATCTTTTAATCAGAACAAACAAGGGGCCTGTCACATAGCCCTTGTGAATGAGATTTAAGGATCTCAGAGTTAAGAGATCTGCTATTTCACACACTCTGTACATGTTTTATTCCATTTAAAGAACTAAAATTTAAGTGAAACTGTACATGGAAGCACTCCTTGTTAATGTAGGAAAACTACTTGTAACTCCTTCGCCAAATATAACAGCCTCCTTTCAAGGGAAGTTCCTCTTGACCGTGGATGCAGCTTCAGGAGGACCGTCCTACAGGACAGGAACATACAGCCAGGAAAAGCTAGATAGCCCTCACGTTCAAAATGAATACTGGGCACATTAAAATTGCACTTCTCACCACCTTCTATATTTTATTATATAGACTCGTCTGTAAGGTTGCTGAAATACCTGCATAGATAAATTTAAAAGTACATGCAAATATACTTAAAAGTTTCAAGTATCAACAAGAAAATAGCTAATCAGATCATCTGTGATAGATTTTAAAAAGCAAAGAGAAAGAAAAAATAAAAGCTGTACCTGAATATCAAGAGAGGGAAGGTACAGGAGTACTAAAAGGATAATGGCAAGATTATATTTAGGAAGAGTTTAAAAAGTGGCTTTCTTCCGTAAGTGAGATGGAGAAAACATCTAGAATTTAAGAGAAACAATAACTGATCAGAGGACTGGGGGGATTTCCCAGGTCTTATCTTGAATTTTAAACCTCACAGTTCATTATTTTTGAGTGGGTTAAATTTGGCATTAAAATGTCCTTTCTTCTAATAAGCTAGATTCATGTGGCTTTTGCTCCTTTCAACTTTTAAAACTCAGTGGTATTTCTGCCATGGTCAGAGAAACCTGACAAACAGAAGCTCCAGAATCCCGTGTTTCACAAGCACACGAGAACATTCACTGTTTTGTAAGTAAGATCAAATTAAATAAACACTCCTTTAAGTAGTCTAAGAAAACTGCAAATCCAAGCAAGGAAGGCTTACTTTGAGGTTATATCTTTATTAATTCAAAACTAGTTTATCTCAAAACTAGTGGTAGTAACTTTCACTTAAAATCTTCACTCAATAGAAGTAAAGCTCAAATGTAGGAACTGACCACAATATTTCTAATAAGAACTTACTAAAATAGTGGGTAGATGGTAGAAAGAATTTAAGGTTTCTTTTTTTTTTTTTGAAGAATATTAGTACTTCTTTTCAGTACATAGTATTTTAAAGTATTCTTATGAATAATACTGATACATGGAAAACAATATGTGGAAAATGTTTTAAAGATTATATATGAAATCCATCTCAGTAATGCCAATTTGATATTAGCAATGTGAGATGACTGGAAATGAGTGAATTGAGACTGTTTTGGTATTATTTATGAGAAAGGGGTTGGCTACAATAATTGAAATGCAACAGAGCAAAGATAAGCAGAGCTCACATGCAAATAAACATTAATAATTAGAAATTATCTTTCCATATTTATTACAAAGTTTATTCCCAATATTTTCCTTTCAGACTGGTCTTTCCTTTCCCTATTCCAAATCATATCTGACCTTAGTAGCTCATCCCAAGCTTTACTCCATCTATAAACTCTTACATAATTTACTCCCCTCCCCTTTATTTTCAGCCCTTTGGGTCATGCTATTCATTTGGGTACTTGGATATATTTTTCCTTACACATTTATGAGTATGTTTCATCCGCAATGAGAACTTAAACTTGTTCAGAGCAGAGCTTATACTTTAAATCTTTATTTTTAGGGTATTCTGGCCCCCAACATCATGTTGGTATTGTAGGCCCCAATACACGCAAAATAGATTTAGATTGGCTTTAGAAATATTTTCATGTAGGCACAGCAACAACCAAAATTTTATCCACAACTCAGTGGGCGGTTCTGCTGAGTTTAGGTATGTAAAATCCCCCGGAGCTGGAAAAGCTCCTTGAGGAACCTTGACCAAGCACTGATGTGAAACCTAAACCAGAGCCTTGCCTATAACGTCTATTCAGTCCTGAAGAGCTTGCTGAATGGGATCACAGGACTGATGTAAAACAACCAGTATGAGGCTGGAGGCAAAGGCAGTCATCCAGGTATGAAGTAAAGTAGGTCTGATCTGGCAAGTAGCCGTGAAAGCGGGGTAAAGGGGCAACAGGGGTGCAGACTAAATCTGGGGGTACATGTGTGATACTGTGATATAATAAAAAATATATATGTGGCCTTCATTCCCAGTTCCTGGCACAGAGCTCTTAAAACCCTTGTAATTTTCTGAGTGAAAGGGATGAAACGAACATCTTTGTTACAATATTTGGTCTTTGACCCCTAGTCCTGACAGACCTTCTTAATCCCTTGGAATTTCACAAGTGACAAGAGCACCTTTTGTGCTGATGAGGTAACTCTTGTTGGGTCCCTAGATAGCTTCGGAATGGGGGCCAGAAAGACCAAATTTTGATTAGAAGCTTGGAACTTTCAGCTCCACCCTCAAACTTAAGGAAGGGGAGAGGGCTGGAGATTTAGTTTTTAATCAATCATGCCTACGTGGTGAAACCTCCACAAAACGCCCTAACGGTGGGGTTCAGGGCTCAAAGAGCTTCTGGGTTGGTGAACACATCCACATGTCAGGAGGGTGGCACACCCCACTCCACAGGAACAGAAGCTCCTGTGCTCAAGACCCTGCCAGACCTTGCCCTATGTACTTCTTCATCTGGCAATGCATTTGTAGCCTTTATAATATCCTTTATAATAAACCAGTAACAGTAAATAAAGTGTTTCCCTGAATTCTGTATCCAGAAAATTATCAAACTTGGGGAGGTAGTTGTGGAAACCCTCGATTCTGTAGCCAAATTGGACAGGAGTGTGGGCATCCAATTCTTGCAATTGGTATCTAAAGTGGGAGCAGTCTTGTGGGACTGAGCCCTTGACCTGTGGGGTCTGCGTTAACTCTGGGTAGTTGGTAGTTTAGTGTTGGAAGTGAACTGAATTGTACAACATCCAATTGGTGTCAACAGTGAGAGAATTTGTTGGTGTGGTGGGGGAATAAAAGTGAAACCTACCTATTTGAGGTCATAAGTGCTAAGAGTAAAAACAACTCAGAAAGAGCAACACAAGAATGGGCAGGGGAAAGTTACTAACCCTCCCTGGACAGCTCCCTCCTCTGGAAAATTATATCAGAATTTAAGATGTCTCAGGTCTCCCTCAGCTTCTAAATCCAATGCCTGAGGAGGCAGAGAAGCTCACTGTGATCGTGTAGTTGCCAAGAGTGTCACTAGAGCATCAGCAGAGCTGTGTGAATTAGAACAACAGAAGCACCTTCAAAGATGACCAGAACCCACAGGTCTGGTCATTAATCTCTGAAAATTAACTAGTAAGCCTAGCGGCAATCTGAGAGGCAATCCCACCAAGGGCCCTCTGTTTTATCATGGCAGCATTTTCAACTTCATAGTTTTTCATTTTTATCTGAATTTTTGTATATAAGAATTTACAAAGCAAATCTTAAAGATTTTTTTTTAAATAAACTCTTTCAACTGACCAGTCCACAGGATATAACACAATGGGTGTCTTTAACACCTTGCTAGAAATAGCTTGCCTTGCCTCTATCTTCCAGCTAATTTATATTCTCTAGAAGGTGTTTTATGGCCCAATGTTCATATTTAAGCCACAGCAATTTCAAAACAAAAAGTCATAGAAAATATAAGTCCCTGAAATTATACTCAGAAAATAACATAACTAAGTCGTTATGTGAATGCATTCATGTCCCTTTTCTGGTTTGTAGAAGATATATGAATTATTTTCAGCACCCACAGAAAGTTTTTTTAATTAAATAATTACTGAGAATATCAGTCTTAATAAGAGAGCCTCATATGTGATGTCTAACTAAAACTAAAACAAACACTAAAGGGAACTTTTCCAAATCTAAAATGTTATGGTTCTATGATCAGACCTGAAGCCTGGCTTTAAAAGAATCAGCTCAATTCCTGATTACATATGCCTGACTACCCAATGGAAAACACAAATAGAGACAAACTGACACACTTTTCATTCTATTAACAGAGCCAGCAGCTTCCAAAAGCTGAGTTTACAATAGTCACTGCTAGATGATCGGTGTCTGTTGTACTCTTCCATTTTGTGAGTTTGCAGTTTTCACTATTAAAAGGTTTTTAGAAGTTTGACATGAAAGGGAAAACCTAATGAGAAATGCACAGAACTTTTTAGCATCTGGAAAATGATAGGAAAAAAATCATGTAGATAGAATTGCATTAACATTTACATTAGGAGGGCCTACTAAGAATACAAGCGAAGATTAGACAGAGACCCTTCATGTTAATTAAAATTATTTTAATTATCAAATAGATATGCAAATTGGCTTATAGCGATGACAATTTGCAGAAAACCAAAGAGTTAGGCAAAGAGCTAGAATATCAAAATTTATTTATTGTCATTAATGAAAATAAAATACAATTCCAATTGCAAACCAGGTTTCTGATACCATAAATACATTTGATTAATTTACACAGAATGAAAAACTCTCAAATAATTATTCAAAACAAAAACATTCCAAAATTCCTAGATGGGGGAAAAAGAAGCAACTTTTGCCCTTGAATAGTCTAAGATACAATGTGCTTAATAGTTGGAAGAAACCTGACAAAAGACAAAAAAAATCCCTAGCAAAGTTCCAATTTCTTACATCCTCTCTTTATCCTACAACTAGACATTACAAACTCCTATTCATGTAAAACTAAACTCAGACCCAAATAGCATTTTCTTTTATCAGTTTACCTCAACACACATTTAGTACCAGTTATATTCCAAGCACCATATTAAGTACAAAGATGAATTTAAGACCCTGGAGGAACTGGAGTTCATTGCTGATGATGTTCATATCTGTGTCCAGGTTTGATTTTGGCTGGACCTTCAGTGACACGATTCAAGGTTTGATCTATTTATAGGTCTGTTTATATAATGCAGACAGCACAATACTTCTATTTGAAATGATACCTTATGAACATTTGTACTGCTATGAAATACTATGATAGGGTTCAAGATAAGGGTTCAACACATCTGTACTATGAACCTATGGCATGTCCAGCTCTGTTAATGTTCAGAACACAAAAGGAAAAAAGGTGAGGTTCTTCTCCTCCGCCATCCCAGTGTCATTAAAGCTCTCCCAATTTTGCCCATCTGGACCATTCCTACCTCCTTTAGAGCTCATTTCTGGCATTAACTAGCCTAGAAATCCCTTGCTAGCCAGACAAAGTAAGCCCTACTTCCTTTTGGATTCCTTAGCATTCTGTAAACCTCTATTATCACTCTCATCTTCTCTTTCACAAACAAGATCTTGAGCTCCTTGAGAACAGAAACTGATCCTTCATTATATTTCGCCAATATCTGGCACTGAACTTAAGACTAGGGAGCCCTCAGTAAATATTGAAAGAATAGATAAATCAATTAATCAGGGTTTTTAATAACTGTGATAGTACTTGGGCACTGTAATCACTATGCAAATATTATCCATTACAAAATATTTAACATTATATAGTATCACCATTTACATAGTGATAATAGTATAAAACACTATCACTTTAATTTTAAATAGCAATAAAGCTGCATGGGAAAGAAATAGAGAACATGAAAAACGTAAGAAAGTTAAATCCCTAGTTATTATATTAGTCAATAGGTATATTTTTAATTAGTAAATTAAAAATACCAATGTAAATATATTATTTAAAGATACAATGGTAAATACCAAAAGGCATAGGTAAAAATAGTTACTTTTGAAGAGTAGGATAAGGTGAGGGAGAGTGGCACAAAGGACTAATTTTTTTTTAAGCTTTTGAGTTTTTAAAATATAATAGGTACTACTCTGATAATCTAAAAATTTGTTAAATTTTCTAATGAAGATCATAAAAGTCATTCTACAAATATCACTCACATACATAGAAGCCTAGTTCAAGTTCCCCTTGATATGTAAAACACAAACTACATTACCTTAAATATAGTTACCATTTCAGATTTATTATTTATTGAGACTGTCTTGTCCTCTTCCCACTGAGAATCATATGCATTAAAAGTTAACCCAGAGCCTAATATATTCAATAGTTTGACTTCTGAGTAGATTCCAGAACGCCCGGAAATAATTTCATAGTAACCCCTCTACTCAGCAATTAAGTAGTTCATGTGGAAGTCTATTATCAAATATTAAAGAAAAATAATGAAGAGGCTAATTTCTATGAGTTCAGCCATTCAACTGAAATTCCCTACTGTTCTTAGTGTTTGACCTAACATGAAATCAGGTAATAAAACCCAGCAATGTATGACAGCACTTCCTGGTTTGTTAAATAAATACAACGTTTAGACTCCAAGGATGTTTCTACCAGCACAGGGAATCTATGAAATTTAATATTCAATAAACATCAAACATACTACATGTACACAGTACATGCCAGATATTGGGGGGAAATTTAAAAGCTGGAGTTAGGCCAATATTACTATGCAGCTGTGTTGCCTATTATCTCTTTTTCTACACTTTCTCACTTTTAACTGAAACCAGGAATTTTTTTTTAAGTTTTATTTATGTACGGTTAATACTTACCTACCAATATTCTATATTTATTCATTCCAAAAGCTCACACTCTTTTGCAAAGTAAGTAAGTTCTGAATATTCAGGAATCAATTATAGAATATGTTTATTACTTGTAGTCAGTGCCCATTTACCACCTGGCCAACATTTTGCAGCCCCATTGAGCCACAGTGAAATTTACATCATTCCACTGTCCTTGTTATTTTGAAACTAGCAAAGGTCTGGTGAGCCACTCAGATGACAATGATGGCTTCAAAAAGGGTACTGGAATTATCAGTGGATTTTAATTAATTGTCCCACTTCAGCTCTTCTCTGACTACCATGAATAATGAATCATTGGCTATTAAAATACTTATTTACGAGCAGTTTTATTCATCATGTTCACACCTTAGGTTTATTTCACACATGAAATGGTATCAGATTTCAACCAACCATAATGAACTTTTGGTTCTTTTTCAAAAGTAAAACATATTCAGTGTGGAGATTTTTAAAACTATAGGGAAATGTAATGAAGAACAATTTTTAAACACTTGTAATACCATGGCCCGGGGTTATAATTACAGTCAACATTTTGGTATAAACTCTTTTTGTTCTTTCACTATGAATTTGTGTCTGGGCGTGTATAAACCCATTTTAAAATGGCATCATTATGTACCTACTCAAAACAAGCAGCTTTTAAAGGGAAATAAATGCATGTCACACCCATCTATGACTCAAAGGCCACATTTTCTCATTGTAAATGTCTTTAGTGTGCAGTGCCTCTGATGTTATCAAGTAAAAAATTAGCCCCTGTAGGGAATGGCAACTTTTTCTTACTGACACTTACAGAATATCCATCCAACGATAGCAGAATATACATTCTTCCCAAGCTCACATGGAGCTTGACCACATTTTGAGCCATGAAACATACCTTAACAAATTTTAAAGAAAAGAAAGTATACAAAGTATGTTCTCAGATAACACAGTAATTACACTAGATATCAATAACAGAAAGATAGCTGGAAAACTCCCAGATATCTGGAAATCTGACAAAATATTTATAAATAACCCATGGGTCAAAGAAGGCATCTCAAGTAAAATTTAAAATATTTTAACTACATGAAAATGAAACTACAACTTATCACAAGTTGTGGAATGTAGCAAACACAGGCTTAAAGGAAAACTTTATAGCATGGAATGCATATACTAGAAGAAAAGAAAGATCTAAAATCAATAACCTAAGCTTTCACCTTAGGAACTAGAGAAAGAAGCGCAATTTAAGCCTGAGCAAGGAGAAGAACAGAAATAATAAAAATTAGAGCAGAAATCAATGAAATTGAAAACAGAAAACAATAGAGAAAATCAATAAAACAAAAGGCTGGTTCTTTGAAAAGTGCAATAAAATTGATAAACCTCTAGCTAGGCTAACCAAAAAAAAAAAGAGAGACAGAGAGAGAAGACACAAATTATCAATATCAGAAATGAAGGAGAGGCCATTACTACTGATCTGATCAACATTAAAAGGATAATAAAGTAATACCATGAACAACAGTATACCCACAGATTTGACAACTTAAATGAAAGGGACCAAGTCCTTGAAAGACATAAATGACAAAACTCACACAAGGAGAAAAAGATAATATTAATAGTTCTCTATCAGCTAAAGAAATTGAACCACTAATTAATAATTTGAAAAGAAAACACTAGGCCCATATGGTTTCACTAGTGAATTCTACGAATTTAAGGAAGAAATACCAATTTTACACAACATCTTCCACATGATAGAAGCAGAGAAAATACTTCCGAAAGTGTCCCATTGAAAGTTGTAAATGTTTTGCTGTTAAGGAAGTAGGTGTGACTGTTTTAAATTCAACCCATGAAAAGCTGCTGCTTCAGTACAGCACACTAGAAGGCACTGGGGTTACTTTTTGCTTCCTATGAAACTATGTATATTTTAAGGATGTTGTACAAGAACTTTTTTGATTGGCAGCACTTAAAGACATAAGGTACTGGGCTTCCCTGGTGGCGCAGTGGTTGAGAGTCCACCTGCCGATGCAGGGGACACGGGTTCATGCCCCGGTCCGGGAGGATCCCACGTGCCGCGGAGCAGCTGGGCCCGTGAGCCATGGCCGCTGAGCCTGCGCGTCCGGAGCCTGTGCTCCGCAACGGGAGAGGCCACAACAGTGAGAGGCCCGCGTACCACACACACACAAAAAAAAGACATAAGGTACTGAAAGACTAGACCAGCAGTCCCCAACCCTTTTGGCACCAGGGACTGGTTTCATGGAAGACAATTTATCCACTGACTGGGGTTGGGGGGGATGGTTTCGGGATGATTCAAGTGCATTACATTTATTTTGCACTTTACTTCTATTATTATTACATTGTAATATATGATGAAATAATTATACAACTCACCATATTGCAGAATCAGTGGGAGCCCTGAGCTTGTTTTCACTTGCCACCCACTGATAGGGTTTTGACATGAGTCTGCAAGCAATTGATTATGGTCTCTGTGCAGTCAGACCTCTCTGCTAATGATAATCTGTATTTGCAGCCGCTCCCCAGCGCTAGCATCACCACCTCAGCTCCACCTCAGATCATCAGGCATTAGATTCTCATAAGGAGCGCGCAACCTAGATCCCCCGCATGCGCAGTTCACGGTAGAGTTCGTGCTCTTGTGAGAATCCAATGCCGTCACTGATCTGACAGGAGGTGAAGCTCAGGCAGTAATGCGAGCGATGGGGATTGGCCATAAATACAGATGGAGCTTCGTCCACTCACCTGCCCCTCAACTCCTGCTGTGCGGCCCGGCTCCTAACAGGCCATGGACTGGTACCAGTCTGTTACCCGGGGGTTGGGGACCCCTGAACTAGACTATCAAAGAATGTGAGCACTGGGCCCCTTTTCTCTACAGTTCTCATACTTTGACAGATATTCACTTTTCTCTCAACCATAAATGCTGCTGCATTCCAGGGTACTTGACCATTGGCACATATGCCAAATGTCTTGCTTTGATGACATTTCATTGTCTATTCATATTTCATAGGGTTTCTATAATCCATCAGCAAAATGCTCCTAAGTTAAAGTTCTTTACCGCAGGTCCCAAGGACAGTTAAAGAAGTAGCAAAAGTTGAGTCAGGGTTCTGGTCAGGGCAGAATGGGAAAAGGGCATCTAGGAATAGAGAATATGTACAAAGAAATAGGAGAAAGCCCTGAATGTATTTTAAAAAATCAAACTGTCCAGTTGGCAACAGCACAGGATACAAATATAACACATTACAGATATCTCTAAAAACCACTGTGAAGTAATATAAGCCACTGGAAGGAACTGAAAATTCTGAGCAAGGAACTAACATATTCAGAGATGCTTTTTAACCTTCATGTGGCAGTCATTTGTCAAATGGCTTTAAGAGAAAGGCTGGAGGCAGAGAAATGATGATGAGGCTACCATAATGGTCTTGACTACAGGAACTGAAGGCTAGAGTAACTCTGTGGTAGTGTGATGGGGAAGAGTGTGGGTACCAAAGGAAGACCATACAGGATGATGATGATGATGATGGGAGTATCTGTGTACACGGCAGCAGTGAATTCCACATGTCTTAAATCTTTCATTCACACTATCAGGAAATACTAGGCACCTTCTATGTGCCGGGGACTGTTCTGAGATGTAGTGACATAGCAGTGAATACAACAAAGTTCTTGCCCTAAAATAGCTAACATTCTTGTGTGTGTGTGTGCGTGCGTGTGTGTGTGTGTGTGTGTGTGTGCTGGGAAGAAGGGGGTGCTAAAGAAAGACAAACCATTTTTAAAGTATATATGATATGTCAGATGTAACAGGAATTACAGAGAAAACTAAAGCAACATAAAGGGTATAGGAATTGTCAGAACGGTGAGGGGAAATGGTAGAGGTTGCTATTTTGTTTCAAATGTTCAGAGAAGCCAGCTGTAATGAGGACATTTAAACAGAGACCTAGAGGAAGTGAGGAAAAAACCCTTTTCCACTACACCCCTATTGTGGTAAGTTTATTTCAGAACTAAAAGAAATGTACCAATAATGTTTGGCTACAGACCAAACTATAATTATGCTCCAATTTAAAATGGGTATCATTAACACATAAAATCACAAAATAAAAGCATTACATAGGGCATTTGTTACCTGGGCCAAGAGGTATAAATATATTGCCACATATAGGAATACATTTTAGATGTCAAATATTATTTTTATCCATTACACTAAAATGACGAGATGACTATCCCTGTCTCTAAATCTGAACTGAACACTTGAAATGTCCAATACTACTGAACACTTGAAATGAGGCTAGGCTGAACTGAGATATGTTATAAGTATAAATGCAAACAGAACAAGAAAACGAAGAATGTAAAATATCTCATCAATACTTTCTATATGATTGCATGCTGAAATAATACTTTGGATGAATTGGATTAAATAAAATATACTATTAAAACTAAATTGACCCATTTCTTTACTTTTTTAGTACAGTGACTAGAAAATTTTAAATTACATACACAGCTTGCATTTGTGGCTTGTATTTCTGTCAGATAGCCCTGTTCCAGACAGTTTCATTACTTATTAATCAACTTTTCTATACTTATGTTGCTCATGCAGCAAATCACTTAAAAACAAATATCAACTTAGCCAGAATATGAAAATCAGAGAACACTGAAAAATAATTCCTAGAAAATATTTATTTTTCTTAGTATGTGTATTATGTACCCACTACCTCCCTCTTCTTCCAAAAACAGAACCCCTCTTCTTTCAGACATTGTTATAAACATTTAGTCCAGAGGAAGCTATCAGGAAATACTAGGCACCTTCTGTGTTCCGGGGACTGTTCTAAGATGCAGTGATATAGCAACCAACAGGAGGCTACCAAGTTCTAAATTAGTTCAACACCCTGGACATAGGTGAGTGGCCAAAGAAGGGAGTGGGGGGATGGGATGGCAGAACCAAGGTACCCTACACTGTTGGCCACAGCTGAGTGGTCTGGGTGGATAGCTGACCCAAACTGGGCCAATTACAGCCTTTCCCCACTGATTTTTAGTCTTCCTGAATCATTTCGTTTTAGTTGTGTCTCTGATATACAGCATACAGTTGGGTCTTTCTTTGTGAATCAAATTGTAAATATTTTCAGCATTTTTACTCAGAGAGTGCACTTTCTCTTTGGCAGTAGTTTCACATTAATATCAGGCCCAATCTTCTCTCTTGAGGTTTTTCTTTTTTTGTTGTTTTTAATCATTCTTGTTCATGGCAACGGTCTGAGGCAAGAATATGAGAGACAGCTTAATGAGATTTGGGTGGGGTTTTTTTTTCTTTTGCTTAGAGTTAATTTGAAATTTGGGTATCCTCAATCCTTGTGTTGTTATTTTTTCTTCTTGTTGCTCTGTATTGTTTGGAGGACCTATTGGGAGAGGGCACAGACTCAGGCAGCTGGTATTATCTATGTATCTAGAAGTTTTTCCCACTGATTTTTTTATAACTGGAGCTGAGAAAAAGTCTTCCAAAGGGAGAAGCTGTGAAATACTAAGGTCAAGATCTACCAGTGGCCATCTACCATGTTGAAGAATCTAGTCAACAATGAGAGCTAAAGCCAGCATACTGAGAAAAAGTATACATAAAAGACAGTGAGAGAGATAATGGTATTTGAATTCCCGGCTCCAGTTATTCCTGAAGCCCATCTCTATGCTTCCCAGTGGTTTGGTTGTTGCAATTTATAGTAGAGTCTATGAGTCAACAAATTCTCCACATTAATGCTCTGAGATCAGCATTACAGCCCCTAACAGCTCTGCAGTCAGACAACTTGGATTCGAATCCTGGCTCTAAGACTTGCTATCCTGAGTAAGTTGCCTTTAACCTCTTTGTGCCTCGGTTTTCTCATATATAAAATGGGAACAATAAAAGTAGCTACCTAATAAAGCTGTTATTAGAATTTGACAGGATAATATATGTGAAGCCCTTAAAATAATACAACTGCATATAGTTAATGTTTAAAAAACATTAGCTCTTAGTACTAACAATAACTCAAATTAGACTTCTATCATTTACAACTTTAAGATTCCTCACTAATCCAATACAGAGTTAGACTATTGTCCCTCAGAATTATTTTTTGGTACGGGAAAAAGATAAATTTGTGTATACATGTTTTGAAGCAGGTGGTTCTATTAACTAGCAATCTGCTGCAAGAATGAAGAGGCATATCTGAAGCAACGTGGATGGACCTAGAGACTGTCATACTGAGTGAAGTCAGACAGAGAAAGACAAATATCATATGATATTGCTTATCTGTGGAATCTACAAAAAGGGTACAAATGAACTTATCTACAAAATAGAAATAGAGATACAGATGTAGAAAATACTTATGGTTACCAGGGGGGATGGGTGGGTGGAGGGATAAATTGGAAGACTGGGGTTGACATATGTACACACTACTATATATAAAATAGATAACTAATAAAGACCTGCTGTATAGCACAGGGAACTCTACTCAACACTCTGTAATGGCCTACATAGGAAAAGAATCTAAAAAAGAGTGGATATATGTATAACAGATTCACTTTGCTATACACCTGAAACTAACACAACATTATAAATCAACTATACCCCAATAAAAATAAAAAACAAACAAAAAAAAGAATGAAGAGGCATATTCAAACCTCCACACTAGCAAGGAGGAGATGCAGAAAGGGTTAGGTAATAGAAAGCCAAGCCTCATCCCATGTTGTCTGCACCAAATTTCTTCAACCCTCTCTCTTGCCATGGTGTTATTCTGAACTGATAAATTCAAACACTGGCAAACATATTGTTGGAGGAGTCTTGTGTCCTGTGAATTGTGGTAAATAATCCTAGGGTGAAACATACCCCTACAGAGGGTGGAGATTTCCACTGTGGAAGTTGAAGGAAGAGGATTCTTCCTGGAAGAGGGAGAAGAGAAAGAACTTCAACAAAGGAACAGGCTGGGAACTGAGGAGAATTTATGATGGGACTGTCTTAAAAAAGGTTTCAATTTTTATTAAAGTTTTCCTTTTTTGAACTTGGAGAATTATCAGATTGATCAACCATTTTTTAAGATTTTTCTTCCTAACTACAATTCCTTCCTGTTATCTACAAACATCTAACAAAGTCTATCACAAATATATTTCCTTTTGGATAGCTGTATGGTAGGAGACCAGGTAAAGATGCCCTTGGCATATGCAGCAACAGAACTTGGAGAAGAGTTATCCTAGAATTCTAGCTAGTGACCAGCAGCACAAGCAGAAAGGGACCAAGGTGCAGCTGGGAACAAGGTAGAGCTGGATGAAGTAGAGAAGTAGCTGTCACATGGAAACTGAACAGACCTTCATTCCCAAAGCTACAAGAAGGAGACTGGGGGTGGGGTGGGTGCTGACTTTGGCTTCCATGCATTTTCAATCGTCGGTATCATCTGGCCTTGAATAGACTTTTCTAAAATGGTCATTCCCATATCTATTCAGTTTTAATTCAATTATAACGACTAGCCCACCTTAACTAGAAAAACACACAAAAAGCCAATTTTATGTTTCAGTAGTGAATTTTTATTTTGCCTTTAATTTTAAATGTTCTTGCCAATTAACTTGGAAAGCATTTTATTCATTTTAGATTTAGGCTCAGGGTAAGATATTTGTTTGCAAGAGGAAAAAAAGTCACAATACACCCTATACTTGTTAAGAGTTCTTTAAACAAACAGGAAGTCAAAGGAAACAGAAATGCTCCCACAGGATGCTGTCCCCAAAGGGAACAGGCTCTGAAAAATAATTCCTCCCAAATCAGGATGTTGCTGGAACTAAACAGATAATACATGAGTGTTGTTTAAATGTATCTAATGTCACCACTAGGTAACATCAGCTAAATGACTTTCAAGAAATACATGAATCTACCCACTCACAAAATGCGTAATCAAATCAATATAGTATTTTCATATAATATTTTGAGAAATATGGAGAAATTGCTTCCATTTTACTCATTTGCTGATTTAAAAAAACATTTTTTCAATAGTTTCAGGTTTTACTAGATACCATAAAATAGAAATTTGATATTCAATTACACTACAATGAATTTTTTCTTTTTTTTAAATCCGTAACTCTCAACGAGGAGGAGCTGACTGCTGGAAAGGCTGTGCCTGAGGGGGCACAAATGAATTATTATACCTCCAACCAGGGATTCTGGTGCTAAGCAACTAATGCCAGAGGAATGACTACCAGAGGTGTGAACTGTTCATTAAAATGAAACTGAGAACTGCACCTATACCTTTAATAAAAATTTCTTATAGGAATATAGGAAATGTTTCTCCCCTATAAGAATAATGAAATTTCCTAATTTTTTACCTCTCTTTTTTGTTCCTTTCTAAGACTACACAATCTTCCAAAAAATAATTTGAATTCAGGTATTTTTCTAAAAGACTTTTCAAAATCTTCTTGTGTTTTTGAAAACATTTTTCTTTCTTACTAAAAAAATAAGACATATTCACTGTAGGCAATTTGTAAAATATAGGGAAAAAATCACCTGTAATCTAACTACTTAAAAATAAAAACAGTTAACATTTTGGTAAACTTCCTTCCAGGTATACACATATAATCTCAGTAAAACTGGGATCATAGTCTACATGCTGTTTTATAATCTACTTTTCTTTAATATATTGTGAGGGAGTTTTAAAAATATTATTCTATTATTCTACCAAAATATTAAATGGCTGCAGAGTACTCCATTGCATATACTTCTGAAAACTCATTTAACAAATTCTCTTATATGGAATGGCTATTGAGTTACTTCCATTTTTTATAACAAATTATTAAATTAATATTGTGCCTATCAACTAGTATCAATATCTAAATATGAGACTTTATGAATATATATTCCCTTAAATTATTACAAGTATAGCTATTAAGTCAAATACAATTCTAAGGTTTTGTATGTAACATGAGAAATCCTGACCAAAAATTATGTACCAGAAACCACTCCGTACATGATAGGAAAAAAGAACATTTTGACTCCAGGACAAGATGGTGACATAGGAGTCTCCTAAATTTCAGTCCTCCCATAGATGCACCAAATAGACAGCTATACATGGAGTAACTCCCTCTACGAGAAATTCAGAAAAGAGCTGAGTGATTCCTATACATTGGGTGACTGAGAAAATACTCAAACAGAAACAGGTAGAAAAGGCTGAGATACACTCTCACTATAAACCCTACTCCTGACATAGCACGATACAATCAGAAGGAAACCCCCACTCCGTTCTCCCTTAGGAGTAAGTGGCTTGGATCTCACATCTAGCACCCCAATTTTTGAGGGATGCTCCCCGAATCACCTAGCTCTGAAAGCCAACAAGGCTTGTGTTCATGAGTCCCACAGAACCACGGCAAACAAAATAGCTGTTGTTAACAAGTGCACCAGCACTTCCCACAGCCATCCTCCCAGGACTCAGCATATAGAGAGCAGCCAAAAGTGCCCATCTCCCAGTCCTTCCCTGAAAGAAGTCTGAGTGTATACTTTACAAGCTGCTGCCTCAGAGTCCAGCTTCTAAATAGCATGCACCTAGGTGCCAGAGCCCAAAAGAGACAATAGGCACCTCCCCCATGTTCTCCCTCCAGCTCACTCCAACATTAAAACCAAGTCACCAGTGCCTCCCTGGAAGGAACTTGTCCACACATCTACCACCCCAACTTTTACAGCTGCCACCCAAGACACAGGCCCCCAAATCACCTAGCTCTGAAAGCCAACAGGGCTTTCATTCACAAGTCCCACAGGACTAAAGTACTCAATGCAGCCATTTTTTAAAAGACACAAAAATATCACCCCTGGCTATACATGCTAGCTCAGCAAGCAAAAATGCCCAACTCCTAATTTCTCCCTGAAAGGGGTTTGACTAATTACTTTCCAACTGTAGCCTGAGGATCTAGATTCTAATTAGCCTGCACCTAGGTGCTGTGATCCTCCCCTTAGGGACAATGACAGACCTTACAATGCCCTCAACTACTGTGAACCACCTAAGAACAAAGACAGCAACTTGAACAATCACAAAGGTTTGAGAGGCAACCAGAAGCTTTGGCCAGGATGACTGATGAGGTTCATCTCCTGTAGAGACCACTCTGTCAAGCCTAGGAAAGGAAGCTGTTTTATCTAATGTGCAGAAACCAACCCAGAGAGTCAAGAAAAATAAATAAAGAACCATGTTCCAAACAAAAGAACAAGATAAATATCAAGAAACTGATCTTAATAAAAAAGAGATAAGTGATTTACCTGATAAGATTCAAAATAAGTCATGAAGATGCTCACAGAGGTAAGGAGAGCAATGCATGAACAAAGTGAGACTTCAACAAAGAGACAGAAAATATTTAAAAGTACCAAGCAGAAATCATAGAGCTGAAGAATACAAAACTGAACTGAAAAATACAATAGAGAGGTTCAGCAGCAGACTAGACGAAGTAGAAGAAAAGATCAGCAAACTTGAAGATAGGGCAGTGGAACTCACAACCAGCGCAGCCAAATGAAAAAAGGGTGAAAAAGAATGAAGACAGTTTAAGGGACTTATGGCACAACATCAAGTGGTCCAACATTCGTATTATAGGAATCCCAGAAGAAGAAAGAGAGAAAGTGGCAGAAAACTTATTTGAAGAAATAATGGCTGAAAACTTCCCTAACCTGGGGAAGGAAACAAATATCCAAGTCCAGGAACCCCAGAGAGTTCCAAACAGGATGAACTCAAAGACAGCCATACCAAGTTACTTTATAATTAAACAAAAAGAGAATTTTAACAACAGCAAGTGAAAAGCAAATTGTTATGAACAAGGGAACACCAATAAGACCATGAGCAGATAATTCAGCAGAAACTTTACAAGCCAGAAGTAGCAGTAGGATATATTCAAAGTTCTGGGGGAAAAATACTGCCAACCAAGAATACTCTACCCTGCAAAGCTGTCCTTCAGAATTAAGGAAAGATAAAGAGTTCCCAGACAAACAAAAGCCAAAGTAGTTCATCACCATTAGACCAGCCTTAAAAGAAACTTTAAAGAGAATTCTTCAAGCTGAAACAAAAAGATGCTAATTAGTAACATGAAAATATATGAAAGTATAAAACTCAATAGTAAAATCTATACTTACCTTGAGAATACTCTAATATTCTAATAGTGATGGGAAAATCACTTATAACTCTAATATACAGTTAAAAGACTAAGTATTAAAATTGACTACAACTACAATAATATTTTTTAACAGATACACAATATAAAAATATGTAAATTATAACATTAAAAACATAAAATGTGAGGGAGGGAGCTTAAAAATGTAAGGATTTTGTACGTGTTGTATGTGTCCAAAGTTAAGTTGTTGTCAGCTTAATATAGACTATTAAAACTATAAGATGTTATATGAAAGCCTCTGGTAACCATGAAGAAAAACCTATAATAGATACACAGAGATAAAGGAACCAAATAAAGGAAAGAAAGGAATCAAGGCATACCACTACAGAAAACCATCAAATCATCACAAAAAAAAAAAAAAAAAAGAGCAAGGAAGGGAATAAGAAACTACAAAACAACCAGAAAACAATTAACAAAATGGCAAGAGTAACTCCTTACATATAAATAATTATTTTAAATGTAAATGGATTAAGTTCTCCAATCAAAAGGCAGAAAGTGGCTAAGTGGATTAAAAAAAAAATCCAACTATATGCTGCCTACAAGAGACTCATTTCAGCTTTAAGGACACACATAGACTGAATATGAAGAGATAGAAAAAGATGTTCCATTCAAATGTAAACAAAAAGAAAGCTGAAGTAGATTTACTTGTATCAGACAAAATAGCCAAAAACTGTAACAAGAGACAAACAAAGCCATTAAGTAATAAAGGGATTGATTCATCAAAAGGATATAACAACTGTAAGTATTTATGCACCCGACATTGGAACACACTTACTTATAAAGTAAGTATTAACAGATCTGAAGGGAGAAACAGACAGCAATACAACAATAGTATAGGGGACTTCAATATATACTTTCAATAATGAATAGATCATCCAAACAGAAGAAAGTGTATTCTGCCACTCTTGGATGGAATGTTCTGTATGTATCCTTTAGTTTCACTGATTTAACACGTAATTTATGTCCAATGTTGCTTTGTTAATCAAGATCAGGAACAAGACAAGAATGCCCACTGTCAGCACTTCTATTCAAAATACTACTGGAAGTCCTAGTCAGATCAATCAATTAAGAAAAAGAAATAAAAGGCATCCAAATTGGAAAGGAAGAAGTAAATTTGTTTCTGTTTGCAGATGACATGGTATTATATATAGAAAATCCTTAAAACACCAATAAAAAATGGAACTAATAAATGAATTTAGTAAAGTTGCAGGATACAAAATCAATATGTAAAAAATCAGTTGCATTTTTTTAAATTAATTTATTTATTTACTTTTGGCTGCGTTGGGTCTTTGTTGCTGTGTGCGGACTTTCTCTAGTTGCGGCAAGTGGGGGCTACTCTTTGTTGCGGTGCATGGGCTCTAGACACGTGGGCTTCAGTAGCTGTGGCCCGCAGGCTCAGTAGGTGTGGCTCACGGGCTCTAGAGTGCAGGCTCACTAGTTGTGGTGCACAGGCTTAGTTGCTCTGTGGCATATGGGATCTACCCAGACCAGGGCTCAAACTCGTGTCCTCTGCATTGGCAGGCAGATTCTTAACCACTGCACCACCAGGGAAGTCCTACATTTTTATATACTAACAATAAACCACTGGAAAGACAAATTTTTTTAAAATCCCATTTACAATTGCTTCAAAAAATAAAATAAAATACTTAAGGATAAATTTACCCATGGAAGTAAAAGATCTATACAATTAAAAATATAAAACAGGGCTTCCCTGGTGGCGCAGTGGTTGAGAGTCCGCCTGCCAATGCAGGGGACATGGGTTCGTGCCCCAGTCTGGGAAGATCCCACATGCCACGGAGAGGCTAGGCCCGTGAGCCATGGCCGCTGAGCCTGTGCGTCCGGAGCCTGTGCTCTGCAACAGGAGAGGCCACAACAGTGAGAGGCCCATGTACAACAAAAAAAATAAAAAATAATAAATAAATAAATAAAACACTGGTGAAATAAATTGAAAATGTTCATGTTCATGGATTAGAAGAATACTGTTAAAATGTCCATACTATCCAAAGCAATCTACATATTCAATGCAATTCCTATCAAAATACAAATGGCATTCTTACAGAAATAAAAAAAATCCTAAAATTCATATGGAACTACAAAAGACCTGAATAGCAAAATGTAACCTTGAGACAGAAGAACAAAACTGGAGGCATCAGTCTTCCTCATTTCAAACTATATTACAAAGCTATAATAATCAAAACACTATGGTACTGGCATAAAAGCCAACACAAAGACCAGTGGAACAGAATGGAGAGATCAGAAATAAAGCCACGCATATTTGGTCAATTAATTTTCAGCAAAGGAGGCAAAAATATGAAGTGGAGAAAGGCTAATATCTTTAATAAGTGGTCCTGGGGAAATGGGATAGCCATGTGCAAAAGAATGAAACTGGACCCCTATCTTACACCATTCACAAAAATCAACTCCAAATGGATTAAAGATTTGAACATAAGACCTGATAGCACAAAACTCCTAGAAGAAAACATAGGGACGAAGCTCCTTGACACTGGTCTGGCAACAATTTCTTGGAACAAGGTCAAAAGCAAAGGCAACAAAACTAAAAATAAACAAGTGGGATTACATCAACCTCTCTCTCTCTTTCACTCTCTAATATATAAAAACACACACGACACTCTCTCTACACATAAATATTTATAAAATATAAATATAACAAAATTATACATATATTTATATAAATAAAAATATTTATAAATGTATATATAATAAATAAGAGGGACAGAAACAGAGATGGGGTGGGACTGGGGTTAGAAAGGAATATTTTTCACCCTTAAAATAGAAGGAAATGCTTCCATTTGTAACAACATGAATGAATCTGGAGGGAGTATGCTAAGTAAAATAAGCCAGACAGAGAAAGACAAATACTACATGGCATCACTTATTTGTGGAATCTGGAGGGGAAAAAAGGAAAAAAAAAAAAAAAGGGAAATAAAAAGTCAAACTCATGGAATCAGAGAGTACAATAGTAGTTACCGGGGGGTGGAGTTGGTGGGGGACAGAGGGAGAAGCTGGTAAAGGGGTACAAACTCAGTTCTTAGATGAATTAAATTAGGTTTAAGGATCTAATGTATAACACAGAGATTATATTTAATAACAGAATATTTTATAATTGAAATTTGCTGAGAGTAGAACTTACGTGTTCTCAGCAAAAAAAAAAAAAGGAAATATGTGGGGTGAAAATGTGTTTACTTGATGGTGGGAATCCTTTTGTGGTGTACATGTATATAAAATCATGTACACTTGAAATAATATATTACAATTTTACTCGTCAATTACACCTCAATTTTTCAAAAAAGAATACATACATAAATGCTATGAAAAGAATATTGGATCACCAATATTTCACTCCACCTTTGTCAATTCTCAGTATTTCCATTTGGTACTAAAGATTTGGTAATCTATCTCATGGACAAAAATTAAGTCTTGTAGTTTGTTCTTTACACTTGTGTTTGTTTTTCCCATGGTTTTCAACAACTTTCAGTATTTTTATTAGTCATTTGTGTTAATAAGTATATGCACATGAGTGTGGTTCTATGTGAATGAGAACTGGCTGCATCCTTGGAGCATTCTTCTTTTGACCTTTTCATTTGTATACTGATGTAAGCAGTGGTTAAGAGCTTGTGTTCTGGAATCTGACCACATGAATCGAAACCCCTGCTCTACCACTTATTACTTGCGTGGCCATGGCAAGTTACCCAACCATCATTTGTAAAACTGAAATAATAAAGTAGCTAGAAGTATTAAATTCAATAACCTATGCTGGAATACAGGAGGATAAACATGTTTTCTATTGTAATCTATATTTACTCTTTATGAAAAATAAAACTTTTAACACTGTATTTGCCCTAAGTATCACATTTTGTCAGAGTCTGCTATATATGCCTTTTATTTGGGGGTACTTTTGAGGCTCATAAGTTTTCTTAAATTATACAGGAAAACCTATCAACATTTTTTTTTTTGAGTTCTTGTTATCACACTTAGAAAGGTCTTTACCATCTCATGTGCAGGAAAAAAAAATCATCTATATTGCAGCCAGTTCTTTTAATATGTCATTTAAAACAAAAAAAAACTGTTATTCTTTATGACAAAGAGGACACAAAAAACCATCCAAGAGAATATCCAGAGAAACAATAAAAAGCTGACTAAAAGATAATCAGGAACAGTGAAGTTATACAACATTCTTATTCCTAAATATAATCCTATATTAGGGCTAACACTACAATGAGATTAAAGTAAGAGAAGAAACACAATCTTTCAACTCCCTCATTAAAAAGTAACTAAAGAGGCGGAGTCAGGATGGCAGTGTGGGAAGATGCAGAGCTAGCGCCTCCCCACACCTAGGGCACCTGCCAGCCACTGGTGGGGAACTCTAATGCCCAAGGAGACGGGAAGAACCCCAAAATGAACTGGTAGGACGTAGGGGGACTGAGGCGGGGAGGAGAAGTGGAGGCCAGACAGGATCAGAGGCCCGAAGCCAGGGAAATCAGGAGAGGCAGGAGGGAGGGACTCTCTGGGAGGAGCGGGAGAGGAGCGGAGGGCCATCACCTGGCCCACTCGGGCCAGGGAGCCTGCTGAGCTCCCAGGACAATCCCCTGCCCTCCAAAGTCCCCTCCAGGTCGCATGGATCCTTGGGGGCATAGGAGGGAGGCAGGCGAGATCAGGAGAGGCAGGCAGGAGGGGCCCTCCCAGACCAGAGGAGCAGGAGAAGAGAGGTGGGCATATGCCTCACCCAGTGAAGCCCAAGAAGCCTGCTGGGTTCCCAGGTGAGGTCCCCTGACCTCCAAAACCAGGGGTGGGGGGCACGCCTGGGCCCCTTCTGTTCCTTGAGCCTAAGCCCAACCCCCACAGCTCCCAAGGCCTTTTCCAACCCTGTCAGTCTTAAGCATTGGCCCTGCCCACCACCCAAACCTCACCCTTGCTTAGGCCATGCCCTCCACAGCCAAGTCCTTCCCCCCCACTTTAAAAATTTTTTTTCTTTTCCCTCCTCCTCTTCTTTACTATTGTGGCACTGACGTACATTCCGGTTGTTGATTCATCTATATTTTTATTGTTATATTCTTTCTAACATATCTGTTAGTTTCCTAGTCTAATTTTATTTTTTACTTTGTTATTGTTCTCTTTTTTTTCTTTTTTGGCCATGCCACATGGCTTGCGGGATCTTTCTTCATGAGACCAGGGTAGGGGCGAAGCTCCTGCGGTGGGATCTCTGAGTCTGAACCACTGGACTGACAGAGAACCTCAGACCCCAGGGAATATTCACTGGAGTGAGGTCTCACGAAGTTCCTCAGCTCAGCACCAAGACCCAGCTCTACGCAATAACCTACAAACTCCAGTGTTGGAAGCCTCAGGCCAAACAACCAGTAAGACAGGAACACAATACCACTCATTAAAAAAAAAAAAAGAGACGTCAAAAAAATATGTCACAGATGAAGGAGCAAAGTAAAAACCTATAAGACCAAATAAATGAAGAGGAAATAGGCAATCTACCTGAAAAAGAATTCAGAGTAGTGATAGTAAAAATGATCCAGAATCTCAGAAATAGAATGGAGGCACGGATTGAGAAAACACAAGAAATCCTTAACAAAGATATAGAAGAACTAAAGAACAAACAAACAGAGATAGATAAACAACATAATAAATGAAATGAAAAATACACTAGAAGGAATCAAAAACAGAATAACTGAGGCAGAAGAACGAATAAGTGAGCTGGAAGACAAAATGGTGGAAATAACTGCCAAGGAGCAGAATAAAGAAAAAAGAATGAAAAGAATTGAAGACAATCCCAGAGAACTCTGAGAAAACATTAAATGCACCAACATTCAAATTATGGGGGTCCCAGAAGAAGGGAAATAGAAAGGGTCTGAGAAAATATTTGAAGATACTATAGTTGAAAACTTCCCTAACATGGGAAAAGAAATAGTCACCCAAGTCCAGGAAGCATAGAGAGTCCCATACAGAATAAACCCTAGAAAAAACACATGAAGACACATATTAATCAAACTACCAAAAATTAAATTCAAAGAAAAAATATTAAAAGCAGCAAGGGAAAAACAAAAAATAACATACAAAGGAATCCCCATAAGGTTATCAGCTGAATTTTGAGTGGAAACTCTGCAAGCCAGAAGGGAGTGGCAGGATATACTTAAAGTGATAAAAGAGAAAAACCTATAACCAAGATAACTCTACCCAGCAAGGATCTCACTGAGATTCCATGGAGAAGTCAAAAGCTTTTCACACAAGCAAAAGCCAAGAAAATTCCGCACCACCAAACCAGCCTTGCAACAAACGCTAAAGAAACTTCTCAAAGCGGGAAACACAAGAGAAGGAAAGGACTCACAAAAACAAACTCAAAAAAAATCAAAAAATGGTAATAGGAATATACATATCAATAATAACCTTGAATGTAAATGGATTAAGTGCCTGAACCAAAAGACAGACTGGCTGAATGGATACAAAAAAAAGACCCATATCTATGCTGTCTACAGGAGACCCACTTCAGACCTAGGGACACATACAGAGTCAAAGTGAGGGGATGGAAAAAGATATTCCATGCAAATGGAAACCAAAAGAAAGCTGGAGTAGCAATAGTCATATCAGACAAAACAAAACAAAGACTATTACAACAGACAAAGAAGGACACTACATAATGATCAAAGGATCAATCCAAGAAGAAGATATAACAATTGTAAATATTTATGCACCCAACATAGGAGCACCTCAAAACATAACACAAATGCTAACAACCATGAAAAGAGAAATTGACAGTAACACATTAACAGTAGGGGACTTTAACACCCCACTTACACCAATGGAGAGATAATCCAAACAGAAAATAAATAAGGAAACACAAGCTTTAAATGACACAACAGACCAGATAGATCTAATTAATATTTATAGAACATTCCACCCAAAAGTGGCAGAATAAACATTCTTCTCAAGTGCACATGGAACATTCTCCAGGACAGATCACATCTTGGGTCACAAATCAAGCCTTGGAAAATTTAAGAAAATTGAAATCATATCAAGCATCTTTTCTGACCACAACTATGAGATTGGAAATCAATTACAGGAAAAAAACCATAAAAAACACAAACCATGGAGGCTAAACAGTGTGTTACTAAATAACCAAGAGATCACTGAAGAATTCAAAGAAGAAATTAAAAAATACACAGAAAAAAATAACAACAAAAACACGACAACCCAAAACCTAAGGAATGCAGCAAAAGCAGTTCTAAGAGGGAAGTTTATAGCAATTCAATCTCACCTCAAGAAACATGAAAACTCTCAAATAAACAATCTAACCCTACACTTATAACAACTAGAGAAAGAAGAACAAAGAAAACCCAAAGTGAGCAGAAGGAAAGAAATCATAAAGATCAGGTCAGAAATAAATGAAAAAGAAATGAAGGAAATGATAGCAAAGATCAATAAAACTAAAAGCTGGTTCTTTGAGAAGTTAAACAAAATTGATAAACTCTTAGCCAGACTTATCAAGAAAAAAAGGGAGAGGACACAAATCAATAAAATTAGAAATGAAAAAGGAGAAATCACAACTGACACTGCAGAAATACAAAGGATAATGAGAGATTACTACAAGCAATTATATGTCAATAAAATGGACAACCTGGAAAAAATGGACAAATTCTTGGACAGGTACAAATTTCCAAGACTGAACCAGGAAGAATTAGAAAATATAAACAGACCTATCACAAGTAATGAAATTGAAACCCTAATTTAAAATCTTCCAAAAACAGAAGTCCAGGATCAGATGGCTTCACAGGTGAATTCTATCAAACAATGGGAGAAGAGCTAACACCGGATCCTTCTCAAACTCTTCCAAAAAATTGCAGAGGGAGAAACACTCCCAAATTCATTCTATGAAGCCACCATCACCCTAATTCCAAAACCAGAAAAAGATATCACAAAAAGAGAAAATTATAGACCAATATCACTGATAAACATAGATGCAAAAATTCTGAACAAAACACTAGCAAACAGAATCCAACAGCACATTAAAAGGACCATACACCATGATCAAGTGGGATTTATCCCAGGGATGCAAGGATCCTTCAATATATGCAAATCAATCAATGTGATACACCATATTAACAAATTGAAAGACAAAAACCATATGATCACTCAATAGATGCAGAAAAAGCTTGTGACAAAATTCAACACCCATTTATGATAAAAACTCTCCAGAAAATGGGCATAGAGGGAACCTCCCTCAACATAATAAAGGCCATATATGACAAACCCACAGCAAGCATCATACTCCATGGTGAAAAACTGAAAGCATTTCCTCTAAGATCAGGAACAATACAAGGATGTCCACTCTTGCCACTCTTATTCAACATAGTTTTGCAAGTCCCAGCCACAGCAATTAGAGAAGAAAAAGAAATAAAAGGAATACAAATTGGAAAAGAAGAAGTAAAACTGTCACTGTTTGCCAATGACATGACACTATACATAAAAAATCCTAAAGATGTCACCAGAAAACTACTAGAACTAATCAGTGAATTTGGTAAGGTTGCAGGATACAAAATTAATGCACAGAAATCTCTTGCATTCCTATACACTAACAACGAAAAATCAGAAAGAGAAATTAAGGAAACACTCCCATTTACTATTGCAGCAAAAAAGAATTAAATACCTAGGAATAAACCCACCTAAGGAGGTGAAAAACCTGTACTCAGAAAACTATAAAACACTGATGAAAGAAATCAAAGATGACATGAACAGATGGAAAAATATACCATGTTTTTGGATTGGAAGAATCAATACTGTGAAAATGACTATACTACCCATAGCAATCTACAGATTCAATGCAATCCCTCTCGAACTACCAATGGCATTCTTCACAGAATTAGAGCAAAAAATTTTACAATTCATATGTAAACACAAAAGACCCCAAGTAGCCAAAGCAATCTTGAGAAAGAAAAACAGAGTTGGAGGAATCAGGCTCCCCGACTTCAAACTATACCACAAAGCTACAGTAATCAAGACAGTATGGTACTGGCACAAAAGCAGAAATATAGATCAGTGGTACAGGACAGAGTGCCCAGAGATAAACCCATGCACATATGGGCACCTAATTTACAACAAAGGAGGTAAGAACATGCAATGGAGAAAAGACAGCCTGTTCGATAAGTGGTGCTGGGAGAACTGGACAGCTACATGTAAAAGAATGAAATTAGAACACTCCCTAACACAATACACAAAAATAAACTCCAAATGGATTAAAGACTTAAATCTAAGACCAGACAATATAAAACTCTTAGAGGAAAACATAGGAAGAACACACTTTGACATAAACCACAGCAAGATCTTTTTTGACCTACCTCCTAGAGTAACAGAAATAAAATAAAAAATAAACAAATGGGACTTAATTACACTTAAAAGCTTTTGTACATCAAAGGAAACCATAAACAAGACAAAAAGACAACCCTCAGAATGGGAGAAAATATTTGCAAATGAAATGACAGAGGATTAATCTCCAAAATATACAAACAGCTCATGGAGCTCAATATCAAAAAAAAAAAAAAACAAACAATCCAGTTAAAAAATGGGCAGAAAACCTAAATAGACATTTCACCAAGGAAGACATACAGATGGCCAAGAGGCACATTAAAAGATGCTCAACATCACTAATTATTAGAGAAATGAGAATCAAAACTACAATGAGTTATCACCTCACAGCAGTCAGAATGGCCATTATCAAAAAATCTAGAAACAATAAATGCTGGAAAGGGTGTGGTGAAAAGGGAACCCTCTTACTCTGTTGGTGGGAATGTAAATTGATACAACCACTATGAAAACAGTATGGAGGTTCCTTAAAAAACTACAAATAGAACTACCATATGACCCAGCAATCCCACCACTGGGCATATACCCTGAGAAAACCGTAATTCAAAAAGAGACACGCACCACAATGTTCACTGCAGCACTATTTACAATAGCCAGGACATGGAACGAAGCTAAATATCCATCAACAGATGAATGGATAAAGAAGATGTGGCACATATATACAATAGAATATTACTCAGCCATAAAAAGAGACAAAATGGAGTCATTTGTAGTGAGGTGGATGGACCTGGAGTCTGTCATACAGGGTGAAGTAAGTCAGAAAGAGCAAAACAAATACTGTATGCTAACGCATATATATGGAATCTTAAAAAAAAAAAAGGTACTGATGAACCTAGTTGCAGGGCAGGAATAAAGAGGTAGAGAATGGACTTGATGACATAGAGTGGGAGGGCGAAGCTGGGGCGAAGTGAGAGTAGCATCGATGTATATACACTACTGAATGTAAAATAGTTGGCTGGTGGGATGCAGCAGCATAGCACAGGGAGATCGGCTGGGCGTTCTGCGATGACCTAGAGGGGTGGGATAGGGAGGATGGGAGGGAGGCTCAAGAGGGATGGGATATGGGAACATGTGTATGTATATGGCTGATTCACTTTGTTGTGCAACAGAAACTAATACAGTCTTGTGAAGCAATTACACTCCAATAGAGATCTATTAAAACAAAATAAAAAACGTTCCACAGATGCAATGGTCACTTATGAGTTAAATTTCTATGTGTTTAACAGCTACTCTTATACTCAAATGAGGCTGTAAAGTGTGGGGGTGGCTGTATAATATTTTTATCCAAACTAGCCCACTGCTAAGAATGAAGGCACTATTAATAATGATGCTGGGTTAAAGGCATAAACCAAGTTCACCCTGGGCAAGCACAGATGTATGGTTACCTACCATCATGTCAGTGAAGAGCCTCGCCTTTGGCTCTTTCCACAAATGGCTTCAACAATAAACAATTCTCTTGTTTGCCATGAATTTTACAATCCTATGGTTATGTTGCTGGAATCTATTACAGTCAGTAAATTCACTCACTGTCTCCACGAGCTCATCTACCACTCACTTTTCATCCTCCTGCAACTGGGTCTTCTGCCACCCCAGTCAACTGCAACTGTCCTAACAGTGGTCTAGTTGCTGCTAAATCTAACGGCATTTCTCTGCAATTTTTCTGCAACATGTGATTATAGTGACTTCTCTGCCCATCTTGAAAACATCTTCTCCCTGCCATAGAGGATCATGAATATTGATGTAAGTGTCTCATCTCTCAGGTGTGTGAGAGTGAAAAAGGTTGAGAACTACTGGAAAATGATGTGAAAGCGTAACACTAACTTCTGTAACAAACAAACCCCCAAATTTCAGTGTTTTAACATGCTGACAGCTTATTTTTGTTCACATAATAATCCGAGTGTTCCTGGTCAGCAGGCAACCTTCCCCTACATAATGATTCAAGGACCCTGTATCCATACATTCTGTGGCTTCCCCATCCTCTAAGGCCTCAAGGACCTCTGTATTCAGTTGGTGAATGGGAAAAAGCAAACACACATGGAGGATAGCAGGTAGAAAGACTTTACGGGCCAGGCCTCAAGATGATAAATATTACTTCTACCCACATACATGCAGTCACATGGCCACATTGAACTGCCACGGAGGCTGGGAAATGCCATATAGATATGTGCCCAAAAGAAGAAACAGGTTTGGTGAATAGCATGACAGTGTCTGTCACAAAGAAGGCCTTTCATGAAATCTACAGTATTTTAAAACTCCATTTATATGGTAAATTCCTTAAAAGCAGGAGCAGGAATTGTGTTATTGCTAGAACCTACACCAAATCTTTGTGTTTCAACCATGCCTGACTTCCCTGTTATGACTGGTAGGTGGCTCACCATAAATCTAACTGCTGAGGAACCTAAAGAAAAATAATTCATCCTAATGACAATATAACCAGAAAGAAAAAAAAGAGGACTCAAGAGCAGGTCTCCCACACACAGAGGTAGGAGGTCCCAAAATAGCATAACATGCTCACTTGTTCCTTCGTCTCTACTGTAGGGACACCTGCTGAGCCCAGAGAGGGCACAGACTACAAGAGAGGGGAAAAGCGGAGAGCACTGAGAAGGGCAGTATCCTTCCACTTCTGCCCACAATACAGTGTGGCTCTGCTGCCCTGAGGGATTCCAATGGCCCAGCTGGGCCTCCAAGGCTTCACTGGTGGTATCCCTCAGCCTTTCCTGACAGGGACCACAGAGGCACCTAGGGAACAATGGAAGAAGAGCCTAGAGCATCTTCTGGAGCATCAGCTGATCCCGAGCACACTCACAGCAAGCTCACAGGTGACACTGATGATACCAGGTGGAGCAGCTAAGGAGCGAGATGACAGACACAGGAAACCTTGTAATCAACTACAAGAATGGCCACGAATTCTTCCCCATGTTTTGGTAATCAACAAACAGTCTGAGAATTATCTTTCTAAAGTCACATGCTAAAGCGACAAGACTACTAAACTAAAATATTCAATAATCTGAACAAGATTAGCCTAGATGATTTTTAAATGCTTAATAGGGAAAAACTATCACTTTCAAATTCTCCACTGATCAAGGGAAATAGAATTAAGTACAGGGAACATCTATAAACTTATGTCATTACCTTCCCCTGCAACCATGACGTTTATCTTCAAAAAATAATAAATCATCATTAGATTTGCTCTTAATAGATCTGCTCAAAGACTGTGACACAATTACATGGAACAGAAAGCTATCAATTCATTTGCATGTGATTTTGATATATTTGCATAAGATTTCAAAGACCTATAACATAGTCTTTATTGATTTTCAGGGTTTGTTTCAATATCACCCTTTGAAGCAGAGTAATATTTTGATACTTGCAAAATATGTGCTGTTAAAAAGAATGCCAGATATGGACTACTTTGGGTATTACCACTGGTGAACATGGGGAACAGCAAAAAACGTTTTCCACAGTTCTTATCCTAAATTCCTATATTAGAATATTTTTTCTTTTCCAGAAAAAAAAAAAAAAAGCTTAGAAAAAAAAAACAACTCCCGGGCTTCCCTGGTGGCGCAGTGGTTCATGCCCCGGTCCGGGAAGATCCCACATGCCGCGGAGTGGCTGGGCCCGTGAGCCATGGTCGCTGAGCCTGCGCGTCCGGAGCCTGTGCTCCTTAATGGGAGAGGCCACAACAGTGAGAGGCCCGCATACTGCAAAAAAAAAAAAAAAAAAAAAAAAAAAACTAAAAAAAAAAATCATCTATATTTTGAACCTAATGAGTTGAACCTGCAGAAGGGGTATTGGAAGACCTCTGCCAGGGATTCATGCTGGCCATAACATGTTTGTTTTGAAGGTGTAGCTTGGGTTGTAACGGTTTTTAAGTAGGCACCTGGGGACTTCCCTGTTAGCACAGTGGTTATGAATCCACCTGCCAATGCAGGAGTCACAGGTTCGAGCCTTGGTCTGGAAAGATCCCACATGCCGCAGAGCAACTAAGCCCATGAGCCACAACTACTGAGCCGGCGTGCCACAACTACTGAGCCCACGCGCCTAGAGCCCGTGCTCCGCAACAAGAGAAGCCACCTCAATAAGAAGCCCGTGCACTGCTACAAGGAGTAGCCCCCGCTCGCCGCAACTAAAGAAAGCCCATGTGCAGCAACGAAGACCCAACGCAGCCAAAAATAAATTAATTAATTAAAAAAAAAAAAGAAGTCATAATAAAATAGAAGAATTATAACAACATACTATGATAAAAATTATGTGAATGCAGGAAAAAAAAGAAAAAGAGGTTTCATTTTAGGATAGAGGAACAATATGTAAATATACAAACAGAACTGCCTCTGTCCAATTAATTATGTTTAAACATGTATTTCATCAATAACATTTTTCTAGCACACATTCACATGGCAGGCATTATAGTAAAGACCTTACATACAACATTATCTGTTTTAATCTTCTCAGAAACTGTACAAAGTAGATAAATTGGTTTTCTTGGTTAATTAGCTGATATCATTGCTGAAATCCTGCTTGCCTTCATATTTTAATCACCCTATATGCCTATATTCACTTAGATCAAACTTGTAAAGTTAATAAACTTTCACTGATAAAAATATGTGCACTAAAGAGAAGCTATATATGAAGGTAAAGATTGCCTTGTTATTATTAAATTGCTAATGTATTACTTTTATTCTTTTCTCACACACCCCCAAAAAAGGCTATCTCCTTTGTCATGTAATAATAAATTAGCGTCATCCCTATTGTTTTACTATTCTTATTAGAAATCCTAAATAATAACCCCTAAACTAGGGATTTTGAATTTTGTTGAATCTTTTAAAAGTTAGTAACATATTTTCCATCATAATGAATAGTGAAGGTTTAGGAATAGGAAGATATCAAGTGTAGAAGAGATTATATTTCAGTACTTTTTCAACTGCTGTTTCATTGCTGTAAAGCTTCTTGTGGGTATTTTGTGGGGGTTTTTTTTTGGCACATCTGGGCATTGGTATTTTTTTTTCTGCAACAAAACTAAAATCTATTTTCATGAATTATTCAAAATGAATGCAGAGGAAAGAGGGGACATTATTGACTGACTGTGCCTGATTCTCATCTCAGAAAAAGTGTTTACCAAACACTATGCTGCACTTCCTAAAGGCAGAATGAAGAATGCTTTCCAGATTCCTTTTATATCAGCTGGTACTAGAGACAGAAAGAATGTCAAGTAAGATTGTATGGATTACATGGGAAATTTTTCATGGAAAAGAAAAGGATATAACTATTACATTATATTATTGACAAGACTCAAAGTAGGAATAGGTTTTATGTATTTAACAAATGATGTGTAACAACACAGGAAGACAAAGGGTTATCCTGAATAAACTACAAGCACACTGGCCCTATAATGAAGAAGATATGCTTATAAAATTTTATGACTTTTGTTTGGTTGTTTTTGGTTTTGTTTTTGGTTGGTTGGTTTTGGCTACACCACGCAGCATGTGGAACTTCCCCGACCAGGGATTGAACCCATGCCCCTTGCAGTGGAAGCATGGAGTGCTAACCACTGGATAACCAAGGAAGTCCAAAATTTTATGACTTAAATTTTGTTAATTCTTGTCAATGTAGTAACTCACTCTTAATATAACAACAATAAAATTTAAGTTAAAGGGGGGAAATCCACCCAGTTGTAAGAAAATCCCCTTGTTTCCATTTCTTTGCTACTAAGGGGATAAGACTAAAACATGACCTTTATTTTGAGATTGACATATGGTACCACTGACATATAAGTTCTTCCTAAGAACTATTCTATTCTCCTCTAATCTAGTCCTCAAAATTATTGCTTTTGAAATTTTAATATATTCCTTAAAACCAAAATCTAAGAAAAATTTAAATATAATACCATGCAAGGAAAAATAAAAACAGTGAAACCTCTCTATCAGAATATCCTGGAGGGCCTCCCTGGTGGCGCAGTGGTTGAGAGTCCGCCTGCCGATGCAGGGGATGCGGGTTCGTGCCCCGGTCTGGGGGGATCCCATATGCCGCGGAGCGGCTGGGCCCGTGAGCCATGGCCGCTGGGCCTGCGCGTCCGGAGCCTGTGCTCTGCAGCGGGAGAGGCCACAACAGTGAGAGGCCCGCATACCGCAAAAAGAAAAAAAAAAAAAAAAAAAAAAGAATATCCTGGAATTGTGAGCCATACATAATAATATTTGGGTCAACTCTCCATGGAAATAAAATCCCATGGGCAGGAATATGACATCTAACTCTCTAAATGTTCTTGAAATTATAGGATTCTTTCACGGAGGGCTGTATCAGAACACTGACATTTTTGACAAGGTCAGAATGGCTTAAATGCTTTCTAGATAATATTTTTTGAGCCAGATAAAAATCTTAGAACTCAAGTGCCCATGACTCTCTCAAGAATTCTTGAGTTTCCTGACAAAAGAACATGTTTTACCAATCAACCTATTTGTCTACAACAGTATATTCACTGTACTGAAACTCTCTATAAAAATGTATTGAGACATGTACCAAAATGTTCATTGCAGCTCTATTCACAATAGCCCGGAGCTGGAAACAACCTAAGTGTCCATCATCGGATGAATGGATAAAGAAGATGTGGCACATATATACAATGGAATATTACTCAGCCATAAAAAGAAACGAAACTGAGCTATTTGTAATGAGGTGGATAGACCTAGAGTCTGTCATACAGAGTGAAGTTAGTCAGAAAGAGAAAGACAAATACCGTATGCTAACACATATATACGGAATTTAAAAAAAAATGTCATGAAGAACCTAGGGGCAAAACGAGAATAAAGACACAGACCTACTTGAGAATGGACTTGAGGATATGGGGAGGGGGAAGGGTAAGCTGTGACAAAGCGAAAGAGAGGCATGGACATATATACACTACCAAACGTAAGGTAGATAGATAGTGGGAAGCAGCCGCAGAGCACAGGGAGATCAGCTCGGTGCTTTGTGACCGCCTGGAGGGGTGGGATGGGGAGGGTGGGAGGGAGGGAGATGCATGAGGGAAGGGATGTGGGAACAGATGTATATGTATGACTGATTCACTTTGTTATAAAGCAGAAACTAATTAAAAAAAAAAAAGAAATCTAGAAACAATAAATGCTGGAGAGGGTGTGGAGAAAAGGGAACACTCTTGCACTGCTGGTGGGAATGTGAATTGGTACAGCCACTATGGAGAACGGTATGGAGGTTCCTTAAAAAACTACAAATAGAACTACCATATGACCCAGCAATCCCACTACTGGGCATATACCCTGAGAAAACCATAATTCAAAAAGAGACATGTACCAAAATGTTCATTGCAGCTCTATTCACAATAGCCCGGAGCTGGAAACAACCTAAGTGTCCATCATCGGATGAATG
The DNA here is from genome assembly GCF_964165515.1 of Mesoplodon bidens. Taxonomy (NCBI): domain Eukaryota; kingdom Metazoa; phylum Chordata; class Mammalia; order Artiodactyla; family Ziphiidae; genus Mesoplodon; species Mesoplodon bidens. The sequence continues at coordinate 91,006,483 of NC_138177.1, read as the reverse complement.
GATAAAGAAGATGTGGCACATATATACAATGGAATATTACTCAGCCATAAAAAGAAACGAAACTGAGCTATTTGTAATGAGGTGGATAGACCTAGAGTCTGTCATACAGAGTGAAGTTAGTCAGAAAGAGAAAAACAAATACCGTATGCTAACACATATATACGGAATTTAAAAAAAAAATGTCATGAAGAACCTAGGGGCAAAACGGGAATGAAGACGCAGACCTACTTGAGAATGGACTTGAGGATATGGGGAGGGGGAAGGGTAAGCTGTGACAAGGCGAAAGAGAGGCATGGACGTGTATACACTACCAAACGTAAGGTAGATAGATAGTGGGAAGCAGCCGCAGAGCACAGGGAGATCAGCTCGGTGCTTTGTGACCGCCTGGAGGGGTGGGATGGGGAGGGTGGGAGGGAGGGAGATGCATGAGGGAAGGGATGTGGGAACAGATGTATATGTATGACTGATTCACTTTGTTATAAAGCAGAAACTAATTAAAAAAATAAATAAATAAACTTAAAAAAAAATAAAAATAAAAAATAAAAATAAAAAATAAAAAATAAAAAAATGTATTGAATAATTCCGGATGGTTGTTTCAGAGCTTGGTACATAACAGTAGTCCTAAAACACTTGCAAGTTGTTTACCATTATTGGACTTAAGTTATTTGATTCTAACGAAAACATTTACTGAGCCCCTCCTTTAGTGAATGCAGCCAAGGCTTTTACAAATGCCCTAGATTACAGAAAACTCAAGCCTGACTCTTAACTCAAAAAAAGAACAGTAGTTTTAGTCCAGTAAAAACCCATCAGAAATGATCATCACCTTTGGTTGGTTATCAGAAAATTAAACACAAAACAAAATATGTATAAAACTGAAGAAATTTTTCTTTAAGAGACAACGACCAAATACATTGATTCAATCCTGGTTCAAAGAAACCAGCTATAAAAGATATTTTAGGAATAACTGTTGAAATCTGAGTATAGTCCAGATATAGTAAGAGATATGGTCTAGTGGTATTAGGGAAGGATTATTCATATTATGTGCAATAAAGATTATTATGGCTACATAGGAAATAGCCTTATTTGGGGAGCTATAAAGCCTGAAGTATTTAGGAGACAAATGCATGATGCTTACCTATAATTTTCTTTGAAATGGTTCAGGAAAAATAGCAAATTATGTTTATATAATAATACTAGAAAAAGCAAATATGGTCAAATGTTAACAACTTTTGAAAAGTAGATATATGAGTGGTCACTGTAGTGGTCTTTCTATTGATACATTTCTGTATGTATGATTATTTCTATAATATATATTTTTTTAATTCATGGGCTTATTCTGTTTTTTTCCAAATTCCACCAGGCACAAAGGTTTAAGGCCAATTCAAAAGCTCACTTTTTTAATTTATTGGGTTTTTTCCTTGACTTCAGGACAACTGAGAGAGAAATGCAATCCTCAAACTAGCTGGTATGATGATAGTGTCCCTTCCTCAAAAGAGCTTCTAATCTCTTTCAATTTTCAATGTTTTAACCTTTAACTGCTCTGTTTTATATGTGTTGTTATGGTAAGATGTCTCAAATTATTCTTAAACGTGAGCAGGTTATAAACAAAAAGGAAGGAATTGAGGATATTATGCTTATTTCATTTAAAGAAGAAAAGTCAGAGGAGCATGAAAACAATCTTCATGTATTTCAAGGATTTTTCTACAGATTCACGTATTTGAAGGATTTTTCTACAGAACATTTATAAATTAATTCTATGCTGCTCCAGGATCAATGACTAGAAAATTTAGGTAGACTATGATTTATCATTAGTGATGATTTTCTAAATAGTTCATTATCTATAACTGGAATTGTTGCTTCTTAGGGAATTTCTGTGCCTTCACTTGGAACTTTCCAAATACTGTACAAGGAAGTAAAACTATGGGCCCAAAACAGTATAGGAAAAAGGATATATGTGTTTGATTGCTTACTTATCTACCTAAATATCTACTTTCTTATGAAAATCTTAGGGGCAGTCTACTGACCAAAATCCAAGTTACAACAAACGTGAAAAACCCTTAGTGATCTTTTGGAAAACAAATGCTAATTAATATCATCTCCCTTTTATCATATTTTGTAGTAGTTTCACTATAATGCTCTGAAATTTTCAACTACCAGCTCCCTAAGAAATTGTATGTCATCATCTGGCAGTAATAAATATTCTTCTGCTGTTTCCTCCCCAAAACTGAATAGGCTATTAGAAAAACATCAGCAGGGATTTTGCTAAAGCATTGTTAAACTTCATAGACAGAGTTAATTCTAATCTGAATCTGGCCTTCTATGCAAATTTTCTTTTTATTACTTTACCCAATCCAATGCCAATGCTATCGATCATCATCAAAACTTGACCTAGACAAACCAATAAAAATGGTGCACTATATCCTCCCATATCATAATACAACCATTCTAAGGTGATCACTGTCTAAGATGAATTATGAGTAGGCAACTACTTTAAAAAGACAGCTTCAAGAGTAGAAATTACCTACAAGGTACCTGCCCACTCAGAAGCAGCAAGCATGATCCTATACCCTTTACACAGAAACGTAAGAAGAAAGTAGCAAGATAAAGCCTTCCTAGGGTCACGAAGCACATTTAGTATGAAACTGACGGTGTGCACACATGCACACAGTTCCAGAGGGAATACTCCAGAAGATTTAAATGCCATTCATTCATTCTAACCTGATTTTTGACTGTCCTACGCACTGGCTTGTCCCGACACTATGAGTCCTCAAACACTATGTTGATTCCGCAGGACTTTTCACACACAGAGGGCACTAGAACGGGCACTGAGGCAAACCAGAGAAAGGCCCCTAATCCATTAATATTTCTCCAATGCAGTCCTCCAAAGACACAGGTGCTTTAGGTGGAAAACAAGTGACTCAGATACTAAACTATCCAGAGGAAGCTTGTGTGGCCGGACTCCACACAGCTGCAGTGACTGCCAAGCATTGTTCCCTATTGTTTTCTGGGGCCCATCATGCTCCTGAGGCACACTTCCTCCGCTAACCCTGTGCAGACAAGAGCGTTCATCCTGCTCCACCCACACGCTCCACTCACTGAGCGGGGAAAGCAAATGCCAGCACTCCTTTATTCCTACAGATGTGCATAAGCCATTAAAAAAAACAGCGAGAAATAAAGATGGAAAGTGATATTCTCATTTTCTAGAGGATCCTGTTGAGAAGAAATACACAGGCTCAATAGCTGAGGACTAAAAGCCAAGGGTTTTGCATCACTGCTGCTTGTACAGACAAGTAAATTGGCTATTATGATATCATGCACTAGGGTTAACCAATTCTCCTTGTGGAATTCTCAACTGTCATACTCACAATAACAATTTGTTTGAAAGCAAATTAGACTCAATGAACTCCATATGTAACTTGGAAAAACTGTACCCGACCTTTAAACCAATGTGACAGGGTTAAGGATCCCAGAACACAGCTGAGATGGGATATGGCTCAACAGCTAAGCTAGGAATAAGAATGTGAATACTAATCAGCATGTATTTGCCACAGCCTTGGAAATGCAGACACTTTTCCTAGAAAGCTTCCTATTACAAAAAAGAAAAAAAAAAAAAGTTCAATTTTTAAAAGAAATCATGAAACCAAAAAAAGGTTTTTAAGTGTTCTACCAGAGACTAAGCCTCTCCTATATAATCAGCAAGTGCAAAAAAACATCAAAAGTGAAATACAGGAAAAATTTAGAATGGTCAAATATAGTAAAAAAAAAAAAAAAACCTTTGAAAAATAAGACAGACAAAATACCTACTGGGTTGCAAAATATATCTACAGAAAGTTAGTTAGAAATGCCATTAGAATTCTTTTGCATTAAACCCACACACATACAGTAAGTTATACCTGCACCTGCTCCATTATTTCCCCCTTGCAGTGAACTCTACTTCCCCTCCAGTCATCCAGGAGCAGCTCAGGAGTCAATGTTCTCTCTTCTCTATCCTTACCCTTTCATGGGTCACATCAATTCCTAAACACCACAAAGTTCTCAAACTCTGGCCCATCTTGCTGTCACTCTAGTAAAGGTCTGCATACTTTTCAACCACACTGCTTGGGTCTCACATCTGCTCTTCCAACCGCTGCCATTACAACCATCCAGTACAGCCTCCCCCCTCAACTGACGGAGTCCTTGGCTCAAGTGCAGAGTGGGTCATCTCTTATCTCTCTGCTAAAACCACTCACTGGCCCTTCATCAGAATCAATGCAGACCCTTCAAGACTCAAGAGCCCTCCCACCCTGGCCCCAATCTCTGTGGGACCTCGAGATGCAGCTCACCCTAACTGCATCTTAACTCACGCTAGGATGATTCTCTGCAGAATCCCAAGCATTCCAGATGGATTCCCCCTTCCATATCTTCCTACCTAACAGCCCCTCAATCTACAAGATGCTTCCCCACTTCTGCTTGGAAGCAGTGCAGTAAAATCATTAAGACTGTGGCCTCTGAAGTTAGACATTGACTCAGATCCATGCTCCATCACCTACAAGCTATGATTTTTTCTTATATTTCTGAGCCTGTTTCTTTGGCCATAAAATGGAGATAAATACCAACATCATAGGGTTCCTGTGAGGATAGAGTACAATGGTAATAAAAGGACATGGCATTGGTAAGTGCCTAATAAATAAGAGTCAGCAGCAGTGCCCCCTCCTATTTTTTTCGCCTAGATGAAGCATGAGGATAAACTCTAAGGCGCCTTCCTTAACCACACTGAGGATGAGCTGATCCCTTTCCTTGACTTCCTCCACAGCATCTTTTGTCAATTACTGCATTTAGCATATCATATTGAAATAATTTATTTAATTACTTATATAATCTGCAGTGTGGGGGCATTCCTTAAAAAGGATTAAAAGGGCTTCCCTGGTGGTGCAGTGGTTGAGAGGCTGCCTGCCAATGCAGGGGACACGAGTTCGTGCCCCAGTCCGGGAAGATCCCACACGTTGCGGAGCGGCTGGGCCCATGAGCCACGGCCACTGAGCCTGCGCGTCCGGAGCCTGTGCTCCTTAATGGGAGAGGCCACAACAGTGAGAGGCCTGCGTACCGCCAAAAAAAAAAAAAAAAAAAAAAAAGGATTAAAAGCATGCCAAATACATGCTGATTAGTACACACAGTCTTATTCCTTTACCTTGCTACTTTGGTTTAAAAGCCTCTTCAAAAAAGCTTAAATTATGAGGATGATTATAATTTTTGTGACTTTCTGTTTGAATTTAAAAAAAAAGCTTAAATTACATATAAACAACATTAACTAAAGGTATAATGAGGCTCAGGTATGTCATCATATGATAGAAATTGCAATGTCTAGCTATACAGTACTTAAGAAAATATATGCAACTTAAAAATCATGAATTATGTTTATGCATACAGTTATAAGCATAGGTTCACTAAATAAGTTACTCTAGACAACATGTTTGTAGATATATATACTATATCTTGGTATATCTATTAACCCATATCTGTGTGCATATTTACATGTATATTAGGAATCTAATAGAGAGAACTTAAAAAAAAAAAAAAACCTACCCCGAAGATTCAGTCTTAGTTTCAGGAGGAACCCTGGAGACAGCAAAGAGAAGGTGAGTTTCAGTTCTCAAACTAGATTTCCATTTCTGGAAATAACATTCTTATAACAATACAAAGTGAGGATGCAAAGTCAAAGCAATATTTTTTATCATGCTTTTATCTCTTTATAACGTCTTTATCTCTCCAAATCATATGTACAGTTAAGTCTTCATAACTCAAAATTTTAAAGGAATGTCAATATTATTGAAAATAAAGTAGACCTTGGCAAAAAAAAAAAAAAATCCTAAGCTTAGGTGTTTTCAAAGAGGATTACACAACTAAGAACTATCAAAGCAAAACATTACTTTATGAAATACTATGTGTACATATTCATTTACCAATAAGTGGCATTTTAGAATTAGGAGGGATTTTAGATTTGACAAAACGACAAGTTAAACGACCATCCCAAAGGGTTCTGCTGGAAGAGGTGGGACCAGAATCTAGTTAAAATGTGCTTTACAAGTTATGTAAAACTCAGTGTGAATAAGTAGGCAGTAGTACTGGTATCCTTCTCCCAGTGGGTCTCCAGTACTTCAAAGAGGTTCTTCGTTCCACCCTAACGTGGCTTTTGTAACCAAGCAGGACCCTATGCGGCTTTCCTAGGACAGACCCTTCCCCCATCTCCTCTGCTTTAGCCCCTCTCTGAAGTACCTAGATAATATAATAGTAACTGATGCACATTTCCTGAGTTGTTTTACAGATGCAAAAATCCCACCAAATGGAAGACATTAACTACTTGATGACCATGAGCATGTAGCCCCCAAGCCTACCACGGCCTAATGAGTGATAATGTCAACCCCTCTCACACGGCCCTGTTACCTCACCATCAACCAGTCAGAGAATTGTGCACAAACCCTGGGACTCCCCTCCCTCACCTTGCCTTTAAAAATGCTTTCCTGAAACCCACCAAGGAGTTCCCAGTGTTTTGAGCACTAGCTGCCTGGACTCCTCCCTTGGCACCCTGCAATAAACACTGCACTTTCCTTCACCACAACCGGGTGTCAGTAGATTGGCTTTATTGCAGGCAGGTGAGCAGACCGAAGTTTGGTTCGGTAACAACTTCCTCCAGTGGTTCATCATTTTACTCTGTTTATTTCCTTAATGGCACTTATCACTGGGTGTAATTATCTTATTTATTTATGTTTTACTTGTTTTGTTTCCTGAACTCAAACAGCATCTTGAGGGAAGGGGACTACCTGTCCACAGTGGTTAACCAGCACTGGCCATGAAACCATACTCCTTCAGATGGGACTCGAACCCTCAGTCTCTGACTTAGGACAGGACTCAAACCCAGGTGTGCCTCAGTTGGGACTCAAACCCACAATCTTCCAACTGAAACTGAAACCACACAACTCAAATGGGACTTGAACCCATGTGCCAGGACTCGAACCCATTTTCGCCTCAGTTGGGACTCAAACCCACAATCTTCCAACTGAAACTGAAACCACACAACTCAAATGGGACTTGAACCCATGTGCCAAGACTCGAACCCATTTTCGCCTCAGTTGGGACTCAAACCCACAATCTTCCAACTGAAACTGAAACCACACAACTCAGATGGGACTTGAACCCATGTGCCAGGACTCGAACCCATTTTCGCCTCAGTTGGGACTCAAACCCACAATCTTCCAACTGAAACTGAAACCACACAACTCAGATGGGACTTGAACCCATGTGCCAAGACTCGAACCCAGCCAGAACCCAGATTGGGACGTGAACCCACAGTCTTTTAATTGAGATCACACACCTGGTCTCAGGATTTAATGAAGTTCAGGTTCTTTATGTCTCAAAGAATTCAGTGACAGACAAAGTGATAGGTAAGAAGTGGATTTATTTAGAGAGATACACATTCCATAGACAGAATGTGGTCCGTCTCAAAAGGCGAGAACAGCCTTGGGAGAAACACACTCCACAGACAGAGTGTGGTCCATCTCAGAGGCGAGAGGCCCCAAAATATGGTGTGGTTAATTTTTATGGTCTGGGTAATTTCATAAGCTAATGAGTGGCAGGATTATTCCAACTATTTGGGGAAGGGGCGGAGATTTCCAGGAATTGGGTCGCCGCCCACTTTTTGGCCTTTTGGTTGGCTTCAGATATGTCATGGCACTGGTGGGTGTGTCATTTAGATGCTAATGTATTACAATGAGCATATAACGAGGCTCAAGGTCCACTGGAAATCGAATCTTCCGCCATCTTGGATCTAGTTGGTTCCAACCAGTTTTTGTCATGTCCTATGACTATGTCATTCTTTTATTTTATTTTATTTTATTTTTGTGGTACGCGGGCCTCTCACTGTTGTGGCCTCTCCCGTTGTGGAGCACAGGCTCCGGACGCGCAGGCTCAGCGGCCATGGCTCACGGGCCCAGCCGCTCTGCGGCACGTGGGATCTTCCCGGACCGGGGCATGAACCCACGTCCCCTGCATCGGCAGGCGGACTCTCAACCACTGCGCCACCAGGGAAGCCCTGTGTCATTCTTTTAAAGGTTGTGCCCTGCGTCCTTCCCTCCTGTTTCAAAACCACACAGCTTGTCTCAGGACTTAATGAAGCTCAGGTTCTTTGTGCCTCGGCACAGGAGGAATCAGGCGAGAGACAAAGTGATAGGCAAGAAGTAGATTTATTAATACCCTTTGTAAAGAGGTTGCAGGAAAACAGGGCATGAGAAGATGATCATGTTCCAGGTCTCAGGTGAACCCCTGGGACAGGCATCAAGTGAGGGTCCTTGGCTTCGCACAGGAAAGAAATCATGAGTGAGCCATAGTAACGTGAAAGCAGAGATACACATTCCATAGGCAGAACGTGGTCTGTCTCAGGAGGTGAGGGCCCTGAGGTGTGGCAATTTTTATGGGCTGGGTAATTTCACAGGCTAATGAGTGGGAGGATTATTCCAACTATTTTGGGGAAGGGGCGGGGATTTCCAGGAATTGGGCTACCACCCAGTTTTTGGCCTTTTATGGGCAGCCTTGGAAATATCTTGGCACCTGCGGGTGTATCATGTAGCTAATGTATTACGAGTGTATAATGAGGCTCCATCATCAGCCGTCTTGGGCTGAATAGGTTCTAACCAGTTTTTGTTGTGTCCTCAGTGACTGTGTCATTCTTTTAGTGGTTGTGCCCTGCCCCCTTCCCTCCTGTCTTAGGCACATGCCCAGCAGAGGAAGCATGCAACCATTTGCAGAATGAAGGAAATGATGGGTGAATTGCTCAGGAGAAGTTACCACGGACTGAGCCTCTGCCAGACGCTGTGGCAACTGCTTTACCATAGAATGTGATTCACACTCCTCACTACAATCCTGTGAGGTAGGGATCGTCATTGGGCCCATCGTACAGATCAAAACATGGAGGCTCTGAGAAGCTGAGCAACCTCCCTCCCACATAGGGAGCTATGGGCAGGGAAGGTGAAACCCAGGTTTACTTGATCTCAAAGTCTCAGGAGCGGAGGAAGAGAGCCTGTTTAATGTGCCAGGGCCACACATCTGTAGGACACGGAAGGAGGATGAAGGTCCAGCTAGAACGAAGAGAATGGGCAGGAACAAGTCAGCAGAGTCAGCCCAGGAGGGTTCAGTACATCCAAGAACCAACTAAAGCCCAAGCGCTGGATAAAGTGGTGTGTGTGTATGTGATCTTTAAGTCACTGGAGATGAGGGGGTGAGGGATATGGAGAGGAAGGGGCACCCAGGCAACGAAAACAGTATTAATAAATATTAATCTGGAGAATGACAACAACTTAGATAATTTGGTGGGACTGAAACAAGGAGGATAATGGAGCTAGGAAAGCAAGACAAGGAGCCTGATCATGAATAACCTTGTGTGGCTTGAAAAAGGGTTTGGATTTTATTCTGTTATAAGCAACAGAGATCCACTATCAAGTTTTAAACCTCTGAGCAACATGATCAGCTTTGCATTTTTGCAATATTACTCCGAAAATGAGTTGGAGTGATTCAAACCTGAAGGCAGATTTGGGAGACTATTTCAATAATCCTTGTGATGGGGGCCTTAACTGTTTACTTTCTGGCAGAGTGAACAAAGGAATAGCTTTACCCAAATAGAAATGGGTTTGAAGAGGAAAAAAAAAAGTAGTCCAGTTTTATACACAGTGAGTTTGATGTGATCATGGGATATCTAAATTGCTACTCACATACACATTTGAGAAATCCTAGATTAATTAAAAGTTTAACTGTTTTCCTCACTTCAGGACTTTTCAGTGCCTTCACCATGCTATCTATATCCCATATGTAGAGGGAGGAGGTAACATGCAGTGTTTACCAAACTTATCTGAACAAGAATATTTTCCCCAGACTATTAACATTTCTCAGGACAATGGGGTTGCTTGGGAAATGCTGCTCTAGAAGTTTTCAACTGTATTAAAATTAGAGAACAGTGAAGTTTTTTTTGAACTGTCTCAAAAGCAGTTAGAAAGCAGACCAAAAAATGAGCCTGAATAATCACTAAGGTGTAAAGAATGAGCCTTGCATGGCTCAGCTTATTAACGTGGTAAGAATGGGGAAATCTGCCTAGTATTAAGGACCCCTGTGAAATATACTATCAAAGAGAGTGAAACAGATGTAGAGATTGCTTAAAAAGTCAGCTCTGTCCAAAAGCAAAGGAGAAGAATACTGCTAATGACACAGAAATTGTCTTAACAGCCAACTAGACACACACATTAGGGAAGGCTAGAAGCTGTTTCCTCTGTCTCAGCTTAAATAGACACAAATGAGGCCCTGGAACAAGCTTTCTTTGTTCAGGAAGGAATCCCTGGAGAGCTCTCCCTTAGTTATGTAAATATAGGCAAGCCACCTACTGCTCAGGAGGGAAAAGTAAAGGAGGCCTTTGTGGGTGGACAGAGGTTGACTCTTCACAGTATCCCTGCTAGGCTGTCTGCTGGAGGCTGAAAGTTGGCAGATTTGCAGGGCAAGTCCAGGCCCGCCTTGGAGGAAACACCAGAGATCCCGAATGCTGCTCTGAGAATAAAAGTTGGTACCCCTGTGGGGGCTGCCTAAGGAGGCCCTGACCCTAGATCACTGGCAGGAAAGGATATCAGGAGCTCCTAGACAGAATTCACTGCACAGCTAGAGAAATTTGGCCTGGCCAGGCTCAATGCTGAGGCTAAAATGCTGTGGGGAAGCCAGGAAGTATGCTTGGGTAGTGTGGGGCTAAGCAGGGCACGCCAGCATCAGAGCTGTCAAAGGCACCAAGCAGGGCCCGTCTTCACTAGCACCAGGCTAATGGGCCATCGACTGGAGGTCGAGCTTCTCGTGGTGCTTCGAAGCAAGACTGATTAGGGCCCAAATGACCGCAAAAGCCCCAGAGACTCCTGAATAATTTAGGATGGGAAATACTTTCAGAGAGAAGTGTCAAACTTCTAATAAGAGTAGAAGATCAAACAAATAATTATAAAAAGAGAGATTATATTTAAATACCAAAATTATTCATGCTGGGTACATAGGGATATGAGAAAAAATGTTTCGAATTGTTGATCAATGTGCATGCAGTACCCAATAAGGATCTTTCAAACCATGCCACGGTGAGGTCCCTGAGGCCACCCATGCCCAAGAAAAGCTCAGGAGCCTTTGGTTGGGAGGGTTTTCTTGTAACCAGGAAAGCCAGGTAGATTGCCAAGAGATACAGGTAGTAGGAAATCATGACAGATTTTCAAGTATCTAGTTTCATTGTGTCGGGATGCAATGAAATGCGCTTTGGAGGGTGCACTTCCCAACACACACAAAGGACTGGAAGTGGGGAATGAGGATATGGAGATTATCCAGTCATCCAGGTATGAGTGCTGAGGAGCTGGCCTGGGGTATTAGTACACACTGGGCAGGAAGAGGTCCTTGTACCCTTCTTTCTACATATACCCTGAGGTGTACAATTCATGCTGGGAAGGGTGAAAAAGTGGAAACACACAAACTTATAGGACACATCCTGAGCAAATACTCTCATAAGACATGATAAGGCATTACAGATGAGACAGAAATTGAAGAAGAAATGAAGCCCTATTCATTTCCAGGTGAAGGATTTAGCAGCCTCTTTAAGTCTTTTTTACCCTGAAGTTTTAAGGTAATCTTCAAATTATTCTGTAGGGTCCAAATATATATACTCAGCTGGGGGCCTCAGGAAGAAGTGAGTTCTCATCTGCAGAGGCATGCATGCCCATTTTCTTGACCCTGTAGAGCACAGACAAACATGGGAAGGATGCCTGATGACTCAGAGCCTCTTCCAAACCTGAAGATTATCTATGATACTCCTTGGGTCAAAGGTAAGGAAGAGAAAGCATTTACCACGAAGCTCGGATGGTTCTTCTATGTAATTATTTACATGCTGCAAAACAGAGATGTTCTATGACTCTGTGTATCTCCTCTTCTGTATATGACAGAAGATGGAGACACTACAGAATGGTCTCCAAGTTGTGTGGAACGTTGGTAACAGAAGAAAGGTTAACCTATCTACACAAATGAAATCATGTGATGGACAAAACCAGGTGAATCACTTAAGATTTCTCTCACTGCTGGTTGGAAGAACTAAGGAAAACTGGCCTGAGGAAGAAAAGGAAAGCTGTCTTGGCTCATGTCACAGAAAAATCCACAGATACATGTATTTGGCTTTGGGCACAGCATGAGTCCAGCCTCACATGATACCACTAGGATCCTCCTCAGCTCTGCTCTCACTGAACTGGGTCTGTTTTGAAACTCCATGTGGTTCCCAGATGGCCGTAGCCCCTCCAAGCCTCGTATCCACACACTTCCATGGCAGGTGGAGAGCAAAAACAAAACTGGCCCTGCCAATGTCTTAAACCATCATACAGGTCCTAACTGAGTGACCTGCCCCATACCCGAACTCATCACTATGGCCAAAGAGATGGGGTATTATAATTGATTAAACCACCCAAACTACATGATTGGCAAAGGGAAAAGGGAAAAGGGTGCTTTCTCAAAGGAGATCCAATGTCACAGAAGGAGGGAGAAAGACAGCTATGCAGGATAAAATAGATTAACACTGTAGCACAGTAGAAAGAACAAAGTTTATTTCCCAAGCTTGCTCCTCCAATATAATTAGTTCTTGTATTCAATTCAAAATTCAACTCCTATGTTTACCACTGAACCTGAAGCCCATTAACACCAGTAATTATAGTTGTAATAATAGTAACAATAAGAGTGAGACCAGCTAATATTTACCGAGTACTACATACTTTGGACCTGGATACTCTTTTTAAGCACTTTACATACATCATTTCATTTCTCACCTAATCTCAATTTATAGATGAGGAAACTGAAGCTCAAAGAGATTAAGTAGCCTGCACAAGATCACATACCATAAGGAGTGCAAACTGCAATCCAACTCAGAAACCATGTTCTTAGCCAAAACACGACACTACCTCTTCTCAGTTAATGTTCTTAACTGAATCCTTGATCCACACCTAAGCCAATACTCTGAATTCCTTTTGACATGCTTGTCCTGAACCTGAACACATAGAAACTACCCTACCGCTACTAATATCAGCTGGAACTACCTTCAGCCAGTTGTGATTCTCTTTGATTCAAGAAAACATATCACCTTACACTTGTCAGGTGCTTTACAACACTTGAAACAACAGACGTGACATCTGTGGGTAGCGGGAAGTAGGCCCTTATATCCACCTAGAGCTGCCAGGGGAAGGAACTGACTTCATCACTCATCTGCACAGCAGCAGCAGCTTGATTTCTGTTACTCACTAGAAATGTTCTCATTAAAGAAAAATCCCATGTGTTTCTGCACTGTAAGTGTGCCAACAGACAGCTCAGCAGGAAATGTTTCCAAACAACAAAAGTGTTAATCAGAAAATGACAATCTGAACAGAGGAATGGAAAATCCTTTATATGCAGCATGAAAGTGAGCAAATTTACAGCTCTTGTTGCAACGTTAAAAAGTAATTAATAATTTCTAACATTCCTGGGGGGAAAGGATTTTTTTTAATTACATTTCTCAAGCAGAGAGGTCAACTAATAAGATTTTACTTTTTGTTCTTGTTTTTACTAGAAAGCCAGAAAAGGATCCATCTTTTTGAAAAGTAAGAAAGTATGATTTTTCAGAATCACACAAAAACATAAACCCAAAGGCAGAGAGAGGTGGTAAAGGCTCTTAAAAGGGCACCTAAGCTCCTCCCACCTCAGAGCAGGAGGAAGACTCAGCAGGCTGAGGCCAGGACTCCACCTCTGGCGGGAACCTTATTCAGCACAGTTGACCCTTCAACAACAGAGGGCGGGAAGGTGTTGGGGACACAGATCCTCCCCACAGTCAAAAATCCATGTATAATTTAGTCGGCCCTCCATATATACGGTTTCCCCGTATCCACAGTTCTGCATCTGCAGATTCAACCAACCACGGATCGTGTAGTATTTATTGAAAAAATATCTGCTATAAGTGGACCCACACAGCTCAAACCCCCATTGTTCAAGGGCCAACTGTATTTAACAATCCTGAGAGCCAGAGTTAACCTCAAGGCCTCTCTCTGCTGACTCCTGAATGAGTTCAAGTTACTAAACTCATTCTCCATCCTTGCGTGATTTTTAACCAAAGTATAGAAAGAGTTCAGAACTATTCTAATTTTTGTTGACATATGAGTTTGAATTAAAATCAATACCCTACTTTCAGTGGGTAAAGAGCTCAATACTGGAAATTAAAGTGAACACTGAAAGGCAAAATTATCATAAGCCCTTCTAGAGCACCCAAAATGTGTGCTCTTCATTATCTCATTAGTGAAAAGGAAAATTACCATTCACTCGTGTTAACACATGCAGTATCCTAAATATAACTCATGCAGTATCCTAAATCTTTTCTCTCTTTCTAAAGGTAAAGTATAATTAGACTCCAAGTGACAGATCACTTGTGCTTTTTAATTTCATATGTTCCTTTGGTGTTTCTCCTGTGAGTTCATCCTTTTCCCTGAGCAAGCATCCACAAAGGAGTGAGATCCAAAACATAGGCAGCAGACAAGAAAAGCAGAGGGCTGAGAAGTCAGAAGCCCTGAGCGCCAGATCTTGCTCCGTCCCCAAGCAAGGAGAACTTGAAGTCACCATTTAACCTCCCCACCTCCCAGTTTCCTCATCTGAAAACTGGGAACACTTGCTTCCTTCCTTCACAAGACTATTATGAGAATCAAATGAGGTCAGTGATCTGAAACACTCTCCAAGCTTGAAAATGCTAAAAAAAAATAGATATTGTTATTGCAATTAATATATTCCTAGGTGAAATGGTACCAAGTATACATGGATCCTAGATTTACTATTTGTATGAATTAAGGCAGACAGGGAGCAGACAGATATTTTTCATTTTAAATTAATTGAAAAAATTTATGCCTCAAGGAACAGAGAGAAACAAACTAACCTGCCTACATCCTGTTAAAATTGATATTCACAATACCAGAAATTACTTTGTCTCTAAATTAGCAACCTATTCATTTCATTTTAACTTGAAAATGTTAAACTGCATGAATTGTCCAAGATCCATCACTTACAATCTAGGATTTGTAAATGGGGACAACACTAGAACCTACATGGTGGGATTGATATGAGAATTGAGTCAATACCTGCAAAGAACTTAGGCCCATGCTGGTCCAGGGCACTGGCTATGGGAATGTTTGCTCTGTTGTGCAGCAGCAGGGAACCAGTCAAATCTGGGGTCAAACCACTGTTCCAATCTCTACTAGATATGTGGATTTCAGACACAGGTTTGCTTATCTGTACAAGGAGGAAAATAATAATACTGGAACGTACACCTCATACGGTTGTTATAAGGATTAAAAAATATATTTGAAGATTGAAGAGAAATCTGCTACATCAAAAGGGTTCAATAAGTGGTGGCATTGGTGGTTTGGCTTAGAGATTATGTTTAATAGCAATAATACTGGTAAATTATGGAACAGCCCCTTAAATTCTTTAATTTTCAGTGGTTCATTTAGGTCAAATACAGTTTGGAAGTGATAGCTGCACCAATCTTGGCAGCAGCAAAAATGTATGTAATTTTAAAGTGGTAAATATAGGATCAAGTTCTATCCGCAATCCCAGGTTTAATTCTGTTTCAGACTTACCACTGCCAAAACATTTTAAGAAGCCAGAACTATGATTACCCATGAGAAGCATACGGTTAATTCCTTTATATTCAACTTTCTATAACCTCAGCTCTCCTACAAAGCTTCCATTGTAGGAAGCTAGCATGCAATGTTATTCCACTAAAACAAAGCCATGCATTTCTAAACAATTTTTATGACTTCACAGTCTTTGTCAACACCATTTTGTGCAAATTCAAACAACAAAAAATGAAGAGCTTTTTGAAAAGCTTTAAAAAGTCAAGACTTTTCTTTCATTTTTTCATTTCCCCAAAAGAGAGGGAGGAAATAAAGGAAAATCAAAGAAGATTTTTTTTTAAACTAGGAGGAAAGGTCAAAGAACAGCAAAAGATATCTTTATAAGCTGTTAAGGCATTTCTCTGGGCCAACAGCTTAGAGGACTGTCCACTTCACCTGGGATTCTCTCTGATTGCTCTTTGTCTTCATGGCTTCACTTCATGGCCATAGACAAATGTGCCACCACTTCTTTACAAGGAAGCTTGGTTTTCAGTTCCTTGTAACTATCACCATATGTTATCCTACATCACTTTTTTGGACCTCAAGACAACTAAATCACAGCTGGCCAGAGAAACAGGAATCCTAAAAACCATATCCTTATACCCATTTCCTTTTGTACAGACTTCTAAGCGGGCAGGTGGTCTGATGATGGAGAAGACTGCTGAAGTCCAGATCACGAAGTGACCAAGAGCGAACCCATGCCTTCTTTCTCCCTGGGCAGGTTGGCTTCCCCATACTTGCTCCATGTCAGCATCAAATTTTTTACATTTCTGTTTCAAGTTTGTGCTATTTATTCCCACTGCCAAGCAAACTAATCCATTGCTTGCTTTTTATTTTATAATAAAAATATTACACTTAGAGGGGTGGGATAGGGTGGGTGGGAGGGAGGTTCAAGAGGGAGGGAATATGGGGATATATGTATGCATATGGCTGATTTACTTTGTTATATAACAGAAACTAACACAGCACTGTGAAGCGATTATACTCCAATAAAGATGTATAATAAAAAAATTACATCTTAAAAATCAAATGAAGTGTCACTCTCAAACAGCCTTTTGATGAGACACTAGCACCTGAATTATCAGAGTAAGAGCAAACTTCTCAAGATCTTTTAGGTTTTTCCCTGCTTATTTTCACAATGCAATTATGACATCAGAGGTTACCTAACTGCCTGACTCTTTTATGGCTTCTCAGACACAAGAAGTTTAACTTTATGCCCAATCACTTCAAAATAAATGAATGTAACTTTTAAAAGCTTGATTTCTATCCTTTTCCTTTTGATTCTTTTGAAAGGAAGTCACCTATTATACACAAGTGCTTGGTGTACATATAAGTAATAAAAGCAAACATTAAAACCAATTTACATGTGACAAATATCATTGAAATCTAACGATCTAACATGTATCTGCTGAAATCCAAGCAATAGGAGTTATTCAACAATCTCAAACATTTCAGCGATTTCATGTGTTCTGCAAGTCACCTACCCAAATGCCAAAACAGGCAACAGAACATTCTCAACTTCCCAAAATTAGAGGCCTTTCAGGTTTGGAGAAGACTGGAGGGAAAGAATGTCCTCAGTCATGACAGCCCAACAAACCATCTAAAAGATGGGAAATAGTAGTCCTGCCCTCTGAGATAACCAACAGGAAAAGTTACCTCTGGATAAAAAATTCCCCTTATACTGCTTTAATTAAAAATAATAATAATTCTAATCTCATTTGGACAGTTGTTGCTATTATTTTTTTGGCTAAGCCACCTACATGTAAAATTTAACTACATAATGCAGACACCACTTCAGTCACATGTCCTACTTCAAGATAAGAAACAACAGTTATTTGATAAAATGTTCTTGAATTTAAAAATACATAAAAAATAAAATGTAATTACCTTTCCAAAGTCACGGACATCAAACAAGTCAAACGCCTCAAAGAGTTCACTCTTTCTCATTCCAAACGTCTCACAACAGGCCGTGAGGAATGTCCTTATGTTCTTCAAACAGAGAAACTGAGGAATGGGAAACAGCTATTAGTATATAGCGAATCATTCTGAATGCTACCTATCCTCTGTCATGCCCAGAATGCTGGGGAAATGCCAACAAAGAATCCATCCACTTTTCAGGTTGTTTTCAATTACTCCTTCATCAGTACTTAAATGATTACCCACTCTCTCCCAGGCACCGGTGACACAGCTGTGAACAAGGCAGACGGAAGTCTGCCCTCAGGATACTTACATCCTAATAAGAGGAGACAGACAAGAACAAACTCAGCAACAAAATCAAAAAAGTAAATATTTTTATTTTCATATGGTGATAAGTGCAATAGAGAAAAATAAAGCCAGGAGGAGAGATCAGGAGTGCTGGGTGAGGTGTGGGGAGCTTCAGCAAGATGGTTAGAGAAGGTGTCAGTGAGAAGAGGACAGATAAGCAGCAGAGATTTGAAGGTGGTAAAGAAGCAACCATGCAGAATTACAGGACAGAGTATTCAGACTAAAGTAGCAGCCCATGCCAAGGCCCTGAGGCAGAAGCTTCTGAGGTTATATCTGAGGAAGGGGCCAATGTGGGTAGAGCAGAGTGGATGACAAGGAGCACGGCAGGAAGTGAGCTGGAAAGGCAATGAGGTCAGACGATGAAGGACCCTGTTGGACAGGCTTTTACTCTAAACGAGATGGGAAGTCATCGGAGGCCTTGGGACAGAGTCTGATATTTTAAAAGTTTTGTTTTTCTTTCTTTTAAAAAATTTTATTGAGGTATAGTTGATTTAAAACTATACCTCAATAAAGTTTCAGGTGTACAACATAGTGATTCAAAATTTTTATAGATTATACTCCATTTAAAGTTAAAAAATACTGGCTGTATTCTGTGTGCTGTACAAGATATCCTTGCAGCTTATTTTTTTTCTAATAATACTTAACTCTATATTAAAAATACTACTATTTCAACAAGTGATCAACATAAAACATTTAAATGAAATTAGTTTTAGTACTAAATCTTTGAAATCTAGTATACACTTAACAGCATATCTCAGTTCAGACTAGCCCCATTTCAAGTGCTCCATAGCCATACGTGGCTAGTTGCTGTCATACTGGACAGCACAGTCCTAGAGTTTCAAGTGCAGGTTTGTAAACAGGTCCCTCTCACGTATACAAAATATGCATAGACATAGCAAGTACAAACTTCTCAGCTGAGCTTTTAAGGCCCTCTATAACGCGCCCCACCATTGCAGTCAGGCTGTTCTCCTTGTTGGTGCTCGTTACTCCATGTTCATTCCTGCTTCTATGCTTGAACTTTGCCATTCCTCTAGCCAATAACCCTCTCTCTTTTCCCTTTTCTATTCTAACTCCCAGCCCAGCTACAGTTCCATCTCCTTCTGGACTGCAACAGTTCCTATTGCTCTTTCTTCAGAGCTTCTTTGTTGTTGTTGTTATTGTTTTGTTTTTTGAATATAGATCAAAAGGGGCTGGAGCAAGACTAGAGACAGTAATACCAGACAGGAAGCTATTACAATAATCTGGGTGAGAGACAGCCATGGGAAGTCCAGGTGTTCAATTTTGACTCTTAAATTTGAGATGCCTATTAGTCATCCAATGGAACACAGGGCAGCAGACAACTGGATATACAAGTCTGGAGTCCAGGACACAGGTGTGTACTCCAGACTTAAATCTGAGAGTCTTTAGAGTATACAAAACAATTTTAACCATGACGTTTTCTGAGATGACTTTGGGAGAAAGAAGAGGGGAGGAGGGGACTTGGGGCCAGGTCATCTTGGATCAGGAAAAAAGGAGGAGTCCACAAAGGGGCAGAGAAAGAGGAGCCAGTAAGGAAGGAGAACAACCAGGTGAACATGTTTTTCCTGAAGCCAAGTAAAGAAGGTGTTTCTAGGAAGAAGGGGTGATAAGCTGTGTCAGCTGCTGCTGCTACTCAAATAAGATTTTGACCAGGTGCTGTCCTGGGAATCTGGCCGTGTGAAGGTTATGGGTGCACCTTGACAAAAGCAGGTCCCATGTGGAGGATGGGGGTGGGGAAAGGCTGAGCAGAGCAGCTTCAAGAGACAATGGGAAGAGAGAAAGTAAAGATAGAATACAGATTCTTAGGAGTTTTGCTGCAAAAGGGAACAGAGGATTGAGGAGGTAGTCAGAGAGAAAGAGGTCAAGGAAGGGCTTTTTAACAATGGAAGCTGTTACAACATGTTTCTATTTTGACAGGAATAACTTGATAGAGGGGAAAGATGGTCACACAAGGGAGAGGGACAGTCGCCCAAAGGAAGTTCTTGAGTGGGCAAAGGAGTGGGGTCTGATGTTCAAGCAGAGAAAGTGACCTTGGAGAACACGCTCATCTCATCACTACTAACAGGGACAAGGGGGAAGGCAGATGCTATCGTCACTTAGACAACCAACAGAATTTACTTTCACTATCTACAATGCAGATCCACCTACGCGTAGTACACACATATCCTGAAAGTGAATTTCGGAAATAGTAGTTGCAATGGCACATGTAAAAATAAAATTATTAACCTCCAATAAGTGAGAGATCTATTAGCTAATTATTGCATCTTTGCCTTTTTGTTTTTTAAAGCACTGTCAATATTTTATTTTGTTGTTCTGTTTTCCATCTTGGTTTGTTTTTTAATTTGCAGAAAGCACATTTTACTTCCTTTACTTTGGAAAAATTCAGATTTTTCATGGGCTTAACCCAGACACAGTTTTACCCTTTACAGGAATCCTTCTTGAGGCTTAAGTATTTCAGGAGGGGTTAAAACCACAGGGGAAGCATCATAAACCCTTTGAAGTACAAAGGCAGCAGCCAAACTGCACATACAGTTACTGCTTTCATTTTAAAAAATTCATAAGAGAACTTTACAACACGTAACCACTCTACATGTAGCTCTTTCACATAGAATTGCCTATTTACAGATTAAAAGCCTTGCATTCTGCCAAGATAGACAATAATTACTCTCTTGGGGATTATGCAACATCTCTCCTGCAATATTTTTTACATAATTAAGTGCCCAACTCATAGCTCACCAAGGAACAAAGCATAATTGCACATGCTACCCTCTGAAGATTTCACACCAAACTCAAATTTTCCCCTGTATAGGAAAAACTACAGTAGACCTCCATTCAAGTGCTTTGACCATTAATTCAAAAAAGTATCATTACTGAAAGTAAAAAAAAAGAAAGAAATGTTGTCATTACTGTATGCATACAAGAAATGATTTAAAAACAGAACTTTCCCTCACTTCTGGAACCAATCTTAACTTTATTTTCCCCTTAACTAATTCAATTCTATTAAATTCCACAAATATTTACTGGATTTGAAGAACGTCACTGGTATGCTCTCGCATTTCCAGGCAATCATCAAGTTTGGTCACCCCTTTATTTATGTATTTTTTCAGTCAACAGGTTTTGACTGCCTACAATGTTCCAGACACTGGAAATGCTAAAAATGAGTAAGACAAGCTTCTCTATTAATCACAGTTGGAAATTTTCATAGCTTTCCCAAAATTGGCTAATAACACTAGGATCACACTTCCCTTAATGGCTCTGTGCAAGTACAGGAAGAGAGTTGAGGGATGGAGGGAGTGGGCCCTAATGCCATCACAGAAGCCCTGGACAGGGCTGGACCTGTCAACCTGCCTGCCCACCTACCATCAGACTTTTGCTTTTCCTTACGTTGAACTTTCTCCTTTTCCAGTTTATTTTCTAAAATTTCAAACCAAAAGAAAAATAGAAAGAATAGTACAATAAACACTCCATTTATACAATAACTGTAACATACTGCCATATGGGTTTTTGTGTGCCAACCATATCTCTATATATTTATAAAAATTCATATGTTAAAGTAAGTTCAGACACCATGGCACTTCACTCCTAAATAACTCAACATGCATCTCCTAGGAATGAGGATATTTTCCTAAATACCTACAACACCATTACCACCCCAAGAAGATAAACAACAATTCCATATTATTTCATATCCATTCCATGTCCAAATTTCATCAGTTGCCTACCCCATGTCTTTTTTACACTATCCCATCTATCCACACCCAATCTAGGGATCAATTCAGTTTTACCCATTATATTTGGTTGCTTAATTTTGAAGGATCTTTTAATCTAAAAATCCTGCTGCCTTTTTTTTTTTTTTTTTAATGACTGTCTTTTGGAAGAGTCCAGACCTAGGTATCTTATAGAATGTCCCGCATTCGGCATTTGTCAGATTATTTCCTCTTGGTATCATTATACTTATTTCCCCATCACTTATATTTCCTATGAACCAAAGCTAAGTCAAGATACAAGTTAAACAATTTTGGAAAAAATATTTTATACTGTGAACTTCATAGTTCATCATATCAGAAGACAAAATGTTAGGGTAATCCATTATTATTGATGTTAGGCTTGATTACTTGGTTAAGATGGTTATTGTCACATCTCTCTATTGTAAAGGTACATGTTCCCCTTTACATTAATAAAGCCTGGGGGTGATAATTTGTTACCATGTGGCTATCCTATTTCCCAATAATTTTTCACCATAGATTTAGCATCCACTGATAACCCTTGCTTTGATTATTCCATTTGGGACTGCAAAATTCTATCATTCCTTCCACATTTATTAGCTGGTATTCTCAGCTAAAGACAAGCTTACCCTGCCCTCCACCCTCCTTTTTAAATCTTTGTTTGTGTAATAATTAATTGCCATCATTATTCTTTTTGATGTTCATATTGTCCCAAATTTGGCCACTGGGGGTCTCTTCTGTGACCTTTTGACGACTCCATTAAACTTTGTTTTCTTACATCAAGCCGGCCCAGGCCCACGTCATATTTTCTCTGCCTAAGTTCTGTAATCAGCCATTTCTCCAAACAGTTCCATTTCAATTTATATGGTAAATGGTATTATTTAGAAAACAAAGGCTGGGGCTTCCCTAGTGGCATTGGGGACACAGGTTCGCGCCCCGGTCCGGGAAGATCCCACATGCCGCGGAGTGGCTGGGCCCCATGAGCCATGGCCGCTGACCCTGTGCGTCCAGAGCCTGTGCTACACAGCGGGAGAGGCCACAACAGTGAGAGGCCCGCGTACCGCAAAAAAACAAAAAAAGAAAACAAAGTCTGAGCATCAGGCTACTCCCAAATTACATGAGCCAATTACATCAAATGAACCAGCAACTCCACCCTTTGCTTAAGCAATCTATCACTTGCAACAGAAAGAGTTAATGTAAACAAGAATGGCCTAATTGGTCTTCAAAGTACCTCTCCAAATCCTATCATTTTCTTTATGGAATGCCTAATAAGCAAACTCTTATCTCACTCTGTTAAGAAACAGAAAACTTGAATTCACTAAAGACTGGTGAACAGAGAGTTTCTTTCTGCCTAGGGATGTTGTTGGTGTTTTGACATGCTGATAGTCCTTCGTAGCATCTGCAGCAGCTTAAAACCTTCTGTATTCAGACCCGTTGCACAAAGACAGATACACCTCATTATTTCAGTTCATAATCATACCTTATGTTTGACCAAAAATTATATAACTTTGATAAATCACCTAGTTGATTTATAAGACAGAACTTTAGGATTTTTTAGAATTTAGGATTAGGATTTTAAAAACGAGAATTAAATAACTCTAGGATTGTTTAAATATTAAATATATCCACACATGATAGTTACCAAAATCAAGGACACATGAAAGGTAGAAATAGCACTTTCTCTCTTAACAAATGTTAATGAGTTTCCTTTTGTGTATCCAGGATACACAAATGGTCTAAATAGCATTTTCTCTCTTAACAGATATTAATGAGTTGACTTTTATGAAGTTTCATAAAATGTCTCCCCCCTCAAATGGGAATTTATTTATTTATTTATTTACTTACTTACTTACTTACTTATTTATGTATTTAATGCTGTCAAACAGTGCTTGACAGTAGGTTGTTTTTCCTTTTTTAAATTTTTAGTTATTTGTTTGTTTGTTTGTTTGTTTATGGCTGCATTAGGTCTTCATTGCTGCAGGCGGGCTTTCTTTAGTTGCGTTGAGCGGGGGCTACTCTTCATTGTGGTGTGCGAGCTTCCCATTGTGGTGGCTTCTCTTGTTATGGAGCACAGGTTATAGGCACCCGGGCTTCAGTAGTTGCGGCATGTAGGCTCAGTAATTGTGGCTCGTGAGCTCTAGGGCACAGGCTCAGTAGTTGTGGCGCACGGGCTTAGTTGCTCCACGGCATGTGGGATCTTCCCGGACCAGGGATAGAACCCGTGTCCCCTGCATTGGCGGGCAGATTCTTAACCACTGCGCCACCAGGAAAGCCTGGTTAATTGAATGAAACTGCCAAAAACTGGGTATTATTAAAAAAAATAATAATATGACCCAAACTCTGCCCTCAAAAGAGATATCGTAGTCCAGCAAAGCGTACAGACAAGTGAACACGGAGTTACATAACAACATGGCAAATGCTATGAAGATAGCATTCAAAGGTCCCTCGGGAGTCCTGGAGTATCAGAGACAGCCTTCTGAAGTAAGCGATCAAGGATGACTCCCACTCACTGCAGGGTGATTGGGAGTCAGCCACAAAAAGAGGGGGAATGGTTGATGTTCAGGGAGCAGAAGAGAAAGTGCCACACTTGGGATGTGAGGGTGTCCAGGCACAGGATGGCATGAGGATGAGACAAGACAAAGAATGGACTGGTGGGGGCGGGGGAAGGGGTTCAGAATGGACACAACCCTCTGGGGGGCAGTGAGAGCAGGGCTGGACAGGGGAGCTGGGACTTACTGAGCAAGCCCAAGGGATGTGGGCTTTATCCTAGAAGAAACATTGAGGTTTTTAAATAGGAGAGTGGAATTCTCAATTTTGCATTGTATGACTACTGTAGTCATTTTTAAGTGTCTGCTATATACCAAGCTCTATGCTAAACGTTTATGTCTTTTCATCCTCACAACACCTCAATCAGGAAAGTTTTATTTTTTTTCTTCCGTATATACAGAGGCTTAGACATTTACCCAACTTTATATAACTGCATATGCCAAAGTAATGGAGTCATAATTCAAATCCAGACATTCTGGCTACAGAGCTTATATCCTTATCAACTCTGTTATACTAGCTCCATTTTGAAGTGTGCAGAATTAACCGTTTTTCTTTTCTCTGTATTAAGGAGATTATGTGGGGTAAATAAGACAAGAATAGGATGCTGTCATATTCATTTAAGGAAAAAAATCATGGTGATTTGGACTAGGATGGTAGAAGGAGAAAGGGAAAGAACTCTATAAGGTAATATGGAAAGGAAATACCTGGTAACTGATTGAATATGGGTGGGGTGGAGGGAGTGAGGGAGAAAAGAAGAATTAAGAATCATACCCAGAGCTCTGTCCTGAGCACTGCAAGGACACTGGGGTTGTTCCCTGAAAATGGTAACTTAGCAAGTTAGGGAACAGGGTATGTGGAAAGGGGCCACAAACTGAGTCAACTAATTCTTGTCTTTATCTGAAAAGGCCTGGTAAGGAGACACTCCACAGCCTCTCTCTCAGGTATATCCAGTGACAAGGGACACATTCTAATATAGCCCACAGTCTTCAGCCACCATGCTCACCCTCTCTGCTCCTTCAGAAATTCATCAACAGCTTGCTTATTTATTACGGGTTGAAAAGCATTCAATAAAGACGCAGAAAACCTTCAAAGAAGAAAGCTTAACACGTTCAAGGTCTGAGACACCCTGAAAATTATACATCAGGCCAGAGCTCTCTAGATTAGAAAATGTTTCATAACCAAATAGCTATCACAACAGAAGAAGCCAAGTGGCTTTTCACGGCCCTGCCTCTTAATCTTACCACTTCAATGCTAGTGATACTGATGTTACAGAAAGGAAACATTTAAAGGTCAGGCTGCTAAAGTTCACTATAAAATGCTTAAAGACTCTCTTTTCTACTCCTTTTATAAAAGTATATGGTTTCCTTTCCCTCTATGTGTGTAGAAACCATTTTGACTTTTCTCAACAATATGAATGCAAACAGGATCGCTTCCCTTTTTTATTTGAAAGAATAAACATGTACTTCTCTAAAATTGTTGGCAATAATGGTCTAAAGTTAACTGAGGCTACGAAACAGGAAAAACCTCCACAGCTTAGGAAATAAGTTATTTCAGTCTCAGCTGAGAAATGGTATCTTGTGGGAAGGGCGACAATTTCTAATACAGCTTTACAACCCTGCAAACATGCTGACTTACTATAATTTTCATAGGAACCACCAACAGCCAGGCTGTCAGATAAAGAAGTCTTCAGGGTCTCATTTCGTGGTGGGCCACTCATCTCATTTGAAAGAAAGTCTCTGAATTTGAGAGTTTGGCATAATTCAAATTATGAGTGGCCATTAACAGGCTGATTGACAGTTTTGAAGGCACAGAAGAGACCACGAGGAAGCTCATCAACAAATATTAAAGTATAAGGAGAGCTTTCCTTCTTAGCTGAGCCTCTGTGCAGACTTATTCAAGCCTCTACCTAGTACCCTGCCATTCTAACTCCTCCTAACTGCTCACGTTTTGTAGAAGTAGCAGGCAGGAAGGCATGGAAGGGAAATATTAAGAAATCAAGTTTCTCCCCTTACTGGGGTTTTCTACCTCTGTCCCTTTTGCCATATCTTCCCCTCTCTCCCTCTACATCTGTCTTTTAAAATTAGGTCGGCTAAACCTTACATCTTTTGGAAATTGTTTTTTAAAAAGAAATAAAACAAGAATAATTTTTATTTGTATGAGTACCTCATTTGTCCCTTTCACTTGTGAGTTAGTAGGTCCCCGTAGAAGAGGCATCATCACCATTGCTCTATGAAGAAATCATATCTACAGATGCCTTCTGAATAATTATAAAATAATTATGCTGAACTCAGCATCAATCCAGGACTGCACAATATCTCCAGTTTTCCTCTTGATCCTATTATTACAAATAAATGAAGCCATTAAAGGACACTCAGGAAGAAGACCAGAAATGGACGAGGGCCTTTTCTTAGCTCCAATTTTGCACTCAAGTCCCTAAACTAAAACTGACATATTTTCAGTAAACTAAAAGCCAATATTTCCATTTCGATTACTGTCCAGGCTGCAATTCATTTTTAGAGGATTAAATTTTTTTAATCACAAATATAATAATTTGGGCTTCCCTGGTGGCGCAGTGGTTGAGAGTCCGCCTGCCGATGCAAGGGACACACGTTTGTGCCCTGGGCCGGGAAGATCCCACATGCCGCGGAGCGGCTAGGCCCGTGAGCCATGGCCGCTGAGCCTGCGTGTCCGGAGCCTGTGCTCTGCAACGGGAGAGGCCACAACAGTGAGAGGTCCGCATACCGCAAAAAATAATAATAATAATAATATTTTAATAACATAAATTTACAGGGTTGTTTTTTTTTGGATTCTCACAAAAATTCTTTATGATAAAGTAGATACAATTCTTATTTTACCCACAAAGAAATCATTACTTAAAGAAGTGAACTGACTATCCCAATATATAAACAGCAAGTGTCAGCATACAGACTTTTTTTGAATTTTTGAATTTTAGAATTTTATTTTATTTTTCTATACAGCAGGTTCCTATTAGTTATCCATTTTATACACATCAGTGTATACATGTCAATCCCAATCTCCCAATTCATCACACAACCACCACCACCCCACCACCGCTTTACCCCCTTGGTGTCCATAGGTTTGTTCTCTACATCTGTGTCTCAACTTCTGCCCTACAAACTGGTTCATCTGTACCATTTTTCTAGGTTCCACATATGTGCATTAATATACAATATGTGTTTTTCTCCTTCTGGCTTACTTCACTCTGTATGACAGTCTCTAGATCCATCCACGTCTCAACAAATGACCCAATTTCGTTCCTTTTTATGGCTGGGTAATATTCCACTGTATATATGTACCACAACTTCTTTATCCATTCTTCTGACGATGGGCATTTAGGTTGCTTCCATAACCTGGCTATTGTAAATAGTGCTGCAATGAACATTATGGTACATGACTCTTTTGAATTATGGTTCTCCCAGGGTATATACCCAGTAGTGGGATTGCTGGGACATATGGTAATTCTATTTTTAGTTTTTTAAGGCACCTCCATACTGTCCTCCATAGTGGCTGTATCAATTTACATTCCCACCAACAGTGCAAGAGGGTTCCCTTTTCTCCACACCCTCTCGAGCATCGTCTGTTTGTAGATTTTCCGATGATGCCCATTCTAACTGGTGTGATGTGATACTTCGTTGTAGTTTTGATTTGCATTTCTCTAATAAACAGTGATGTTGAGCAGCTTTTCATGTGCTTCTTGGCCATCTGTATGTCTTCTTTGTAGAAATGTCTATTTAGATCTTCTGCCCATTTTTGGATTGGGTTGTTTGCTTTTTTAATATTGCGCTGCATGAGCTGTTTATATATTTTGGAGATTAATCCTTTGTCTGTTGATTCATTTGCAAATATTTTCTCCCATTCTGAGGCTTGTCTTTTCGTCTTGTTTATGGTTTCCTTTGCTGTGCAAAAGGTTTTAAGTTTCATTAGGTCCCATTTGTTTATTTTTCTTTTTATTTCCATTACTCTAGGAGGTGGATGCAAAAATATCTTGCTGTGATTTATGCCAAAGACTGTTCTTCCTATGTTTTCCTCTTAAGAGTTTTATAGTGTCCAGTCTTACATTTAGGTCTCTAATCCATTTTGAGTTTATTTTTGTGTATGGTGCTAGGGAGTGTTCTAATTTCATTCTTTTACATGTAGCTCTCCAGTTTTCCCAGCACCAGTTATTGAAGAGACTGTCTTTTCTCCATTGTATATCATTGCCTCCTTTGTCATAGATTAGTTGACCATAGGTGTGTGGGTTTATCTCTGGGCTTTCTATCTTGTTCCTTTGATCTATATTTCTGTTTTCATGCCAGTACAATATTGTCCTGATTACTGTAGCTTTGTAGTATAGTCTGAAGTCAGGGAGTCTGATAACTCCAGCTATGCTTTTTTCCCTCAAGACTGCTTTAGCTATTCGGGGTCTTTTGTGTCTCCATACAAATTTTAAGATTTTTTGTTCTGGTTCTGTAAAAAACGCCATTGGTAATTTGATAGGGATTGCACTGAATCTGTAGATTGCTTTGGGTAGTATAGTCATTTTCACGATATTGATCCTTCCAATCCAAGAACATGGTATATCTCTCCATCTGTTGGTATCATCTTTAATTTCTATCATCAGTGTCTTATAGTTTTCTGCATACAGTTCTTTTGTCTCCCTAGGTAGGTTTATTCCTAGGTATTTTATTCTTTTTGTTGCAATGGTAAATGGGAGTGTTTCCTTAATTTCTCTTTCAGATTTTTCATCATTGGTATATAGGAATGCAAGAGATTTCTGGGCATTAATTTTGTATCCTGCAACTTTACCAAATTCATTGATTAGCTCTAGTAGGTTTCTGGTGGCATCGTTAGGATTCTCTATGTATAGTATCATGTCATCTGCAAACAGTGACAGTTTTACTTCTTCTTTTCCAATTTATATTCCTTTTATTTCTTTTTCTTCCCTGATTGCCATGGCTTGGACTTCCAAAACTATGTTGAATAATAGTGGTGACAGTGGACATCCTTGTCTTGTTCCTCATCTTACAGGAAATGCTTTCAGTTTTTCACCATTCAGAATGATGTTTGCGGTGGGTTTGTTATATATGGCCTTTATTATGTTGAGGTACGTTCCCTCTATGCCCACTTTCTGGAGAGTTTTTATCATAAATGGGTGTTGAATTTTGTCAAAAGCTCTTTCTGCATCTATTGAGATGATCATATGGTATTTCTTCTTCAATTTGTTAATATGGTGTGTCACATTGATTGATTTGCCTATACTGAAGAATCCTTGCATCCCTGGGATAAATCCCACTGGATCATGGTGCATGATCGTTTTAATGCGTTGTTGGATTCTGTTTGCTAGTATTTTGTTGAGGATTTTTGCATCTATATTCATCAGTGATATTGGTCTGTAATTTTCTTTTTTTGTAGTATCTTTGTCTGGTTTTGGTAGCAGGGTGATGGTGGCCTCATAGAATGAGTTTGGGAGTGTTCCTTCCTCTGCAATTTTTTGGAAGAGTTTGAGAAGGATGGGTGTTAGCTCTTCTCTAAATGTTTGATAGAATTCACCTGTGAAGCCATCTGGTCCTGGGCTTTTGTTTGTTGGAAGATTTTTAATCACAGTTTCAATTACAGTGCTTGTGATTGGTCTGTTCATATTTTCTATTTCTTCCTGGTTCAGTCTTGGAAGGTTATACCTTTCTAAGAATTTGTCCATTTCTTCCAGGTTGTCCATTTTATTGGCATAGAGTTGCTTGCAGTAGTCTCTTAGGATGCTTTGTAGTTCTGCAGTGTCTATTGTAACTTCTCCTTTTTCACTTTTAATTTAATTGATTTGAGTTCTCTCCCTCTTTTCCTTGATGAGTCTGGTTAATGGTTTATTAATTTCATTTATATTCTCAAAGAACCAGCTTTTAGCTTTATTGATCTTTGCTACTGTTTTGTTTCTATTTCATTTAGTTCTGCTCTGATCTTTATGATTTCTTTCCTTCTGCTAACCTTGAGTTTTGTTTGTTCTTCTTTCTCTAGTTCCTTTAGGTGTAAGGTTAGATTGTTTATTTGAGATTTTTCTTGTTTCTTGAGGAAGGCTTGTATAGCTATAAACCTCCCTCTTAGAACTGCTTTTGCTGCATCCCATAGGTTTTGGATCATCGTGTTTTCATTGTCATTTGTCTCTAGGTATTTTTTGATTTCCTCTTTGATTTCCTCAGTGATCTCTTGGTTATTTAGTAATGTATTGTTTAGCCTCCATGTGCTTGTATTTTTACATTTTTCCCCTGTAATTCATTTCTAATCTCATAGTGTTGTGGTCAGAAAAGATGCTTGATATGATTTCAATTTTCTTAAATTTACTGAGGCTTGATTTGTGACCCATGATGTGGTCTATCCTGGAGAATGTTCTGTGCACACTTTAGAGAAAGTGTAATCTGCTGTTTTTGGATGGAATGTCCTATAAGTATCAATTAAATCTATCTGTTCTACTGTGTCACTTAAAGCTTGTGTTTCCTTATTAATTTTCTGTTTGGTTGATCTGTCCATTGGTGTAAGTGAGATGTTAAAGTCTCCCACTATTACTGTGTTACTGTCAATTTCCTCTTTTATAGCTGTTAGCAGTGCCCTTATGTACTGAGGTGCTCCTATGTTGGGTGCATATATATTTATAATTGTTA
Source organism: Mesoplodon bidens (assembly GCF_964165515.1). NCBI lineage: Eukaryota > Metazoa > Chordata > Mammalia > Artiodactyla > Ziphiidae > Mesoplodon > Mesoplodon bidens. Next base: position 90,975,580 of record NC_138177.1, on the reverse strand, counting down.
TATCTTCTTCTCGGATTGATCCCCTTGATCATTATGTAGTGTCCTTCCTTGTCTCTTGTAACATTCTTTATTTTAAAGTCTATTTTATCTGATATGAGTATTGCTACTCCAGTTTTCTTTTGATTTCTATTTGCATGGAGTATCTTTTTCCATCCCCTCAGTTTCAGTCTGTATGTGTCCCTAGGTCTGAAGTGAGTCTCTTGTAGACAGCATATATATGGGTCTTGTTTTTGTATCCATTCAGCAAGCCTGTGTCTTTTGGTTGGAGCATTTAATCCATTCACGTTTAAGGTAATCATCAATATGTATGTTCCTATGACCATTTTCTTAATTGTTTTGGGTTTGTTTCTGTAGGTCCTTTTCTTCTCTTGTGTTTCCCACTTAGAGAAGTTCCTTTAGCATTTGTTGTAGAGCTGGTTTGGTGGTGCTGAGGTCTCTTAGATTTTGCTTGTCTGTAAAGCTTTTGATTTCTCCTTTGAAGGTGAATGAGATCCTTGCTGGGTAATCTTGGTTGTAGATTCTTCCCTTTCATCACTTTAAGTATATCATGCCACTCCCTTCTGGCTTGTAGAGTTTCTGCTGAGAAATCAGCTGTTAACCTTATGGGAGGTTCCCTTTTATGTTATTTGTCATTTTTCCCTTGCTGCTTTCAATAATTTTTCTTTGTCTTTAATTTTTGCCAATTTGATTATTATGTGTCTTGGCATGTTTCTCCTTAGGTTTATCCTGTATGGGACTCTCTGTGCTCCTGGAGTTGGGTGGCTATTTCCTTTCCCATGTTAGGGAAGTTTTCGACTATAATCTCTTCAAATATTTTCTCGGGTCCTTTCTCTCTCTTTTCTCCTTCTGGGACCCCTAGAATGCGAATGTTGTTGTGTTTAATGTTGTCCCAGAGGTCTCTTAGGCTGTCTTCATTTCTTTTCATTCTTTTTTCTTTATTCTGTTCCACAGCAGTGAATTCCACCATTCTGTCTTCCAGGTCACTTATCCATTCTTCTGCCTCAGTTATTCTGCTATTGATTCCTTCTAGTGTAGTTTTCATTTCAGTTATTGTATTGTTCATCTCTGTTTGTTTGTTCTTTAATTCATCTAGGTCTTTGTTAAACATTTCTTGCATCTTCTCCATCTTTGCCTCCATTCTTTTCCTGAGGTCCTGGATCATCTTCACTATCATTATTCTGAATTCGTTTTCTGGAAGGTTGCCTATCTCCACTTCATTTAGTTGTTTTCTGGGGTTTTATCTTGTTCCTTCATCTGGTACATAGCCCTCTGCCTTTTCATCTTGTCTATCTTTCTGTGAATGTCAGGGTTTTTTTTTTTTTTTTTCTTTTTCTCCAATGATGAGGTGCTTTTATGGGTTATATGTAAATACTGAAATGATTAAGCTCATATGTGTAGTGCTAAGTTGTAAAAACACGTGCATCCTACATACCCTGTAGAACCTGGTTCACACCTGTGATAATAATTATCTTGACTATATCTGTTTGCCCAACTATTGCTACATGAAATAAACATTTTTGAGATCAGAGACTCCATTTATTTCATCTATGTATCCCCACAGCTTTTATAACAGACACATTTTTTTAATAAACTGATGCATGAATGATGATGCAGTTTATCTGCATAAAAGAATAAATAATCATCATTCTTTGGTAGCCAGTGAACTCATATTGAAATTTTACATTAAATTGTCACTGTATCCTCTTACTTACATGTTAATATATCAATATATCTTCATTATTAAATTACCTCAAAAGGCTTTTTAGAAGTTAGTGATGTTTATAATTATAAATAAAATAAAGACTTTAAATTATTAAGCAGTTTTGTTCATAAGCATCAGCTGGGTGGCCAGCCCAGATGATGGTGTATAATTCAGTGGTGGCCTGCTAACTGATTTTCAAACAGCATCTTTAATCCTCCTAATGTTTTTCTAGTCTTTGCACTAGAAAACTGAATGGCTGGGGAGTACAGAGGTCAAAATTAGCCTATTTTACTGTGTTCATTAACCTGCTAATGAAAGCAATACCTGCTATGGCCTTTAATAAGAAAAAGTAACACTCAACCACATTGTTACCTAGAACACAGCTAGTCTATAGCACATTGAAAATGGCCCAATCCACATTCCAGAGAAGCCTGGCTTACTAGGTTCCCTATTGTGGGTACAGAAAAACAGGTATTTCTTTCCGCAGAGGCCACTAAGTGACAGTAGAACGCAATAGCTAAACGTCAGAATTTTGATATTGGTAGGAGTAGTAACAGCAATAGTACCAGTGACAGCAATACCAGTAGAATGGAAGTCGTGGTTGTGGTAGGAGTGACAGTGATGGTGGAATCAGCTGCACAGCCAAGAAAGCCACTCCCTGTGAAGCAGGGAGTGAGAGCCACCATGACTGGGTTACCCCAGAAGGCAGGCAGCTGAGGTGGGTCCTCACTAGAAACAACACTCAAAATGAGGAAAAGTCCTGTGGTACACAAATTTGTGCTGCTTTTGGAGATGAGCCTTGGAAAGCCATTAATCCAGAGAATGGGAATAAAGTTTAGTGTGAGTCTGATCTAAAAGAAAAAAAGAGCTGTATGCAAGCAGAAACAAGGAGGTCTGACTGCAAACAACTCACCTCATGCATCACCCCGTACAGACAGCCACCTGGGGAGGCAGCCACAGAACTCCCCACATTTCACCCAAGCACAACTGAGGAGTCCCCACCTCCCTACTCTCTGCGCCTGGACCCACTGCTGCCTGAACACCACCCCTTGCTCCCCGGCACAGCCAGAGCAGGACTGAATAGCAGGAGACACCAAAGGGAAGGAAAGAGTGGAGGGGCAAGTGAGCCTGTGTCTCTCCCTCCTCATTCCCTCTACCCTTGATTCCATGGACTGGGTACTATCATAATTGCCACCTACAGATGAGGTGACTGAGGCACAGAGAGTAAAATAATTGGCTCTAGGGCATATGGTCAGTAAGTCGGAGAGGAAGTTCCACAGCCATGTTGCTGGCTCCAAAGGCCACACCTCTAACAACTATGATAGTCTGTCTCCTACGTAGCAGACTCTGCCCCAAGCCAGGGAGCTGGCAGCCATGGATCCTGCCCTCCAAGGGAGGTCAGTCCTGTGAAGGAGAGAAACGAATGCACAGAAAGTGCATTGCAATCCCAGTGTAGTAAGTCCAGAGGCAAGCACTGGGTTAGTGAGAGCACAAGGGAATTGCTCCATCCAGTGAAGGAGGCAGGTTGAGATTCATTCCTACAAGGAAGTGGCTGAACTGAGTGTCAGAGGATGAACAAAAGGTCATGAGAAACCATATGGTGAGAAGCAAAGGCCTGGCCTTTTGGAGGAAATGCAGAAACTCACATGGCCTCCACAGTGAGGGCAGGAAAGAGAGCACAAGAGATAAATGAGGCTGGAAAATTTGGCCAACACCAGATCCCAACTGGAACTCAGAACTCATCTCTCCAAAAGGACAGCAGTGCCTCATAATAATGCCTATGACTCTACAAACAGTGAGTGTAAACATGTATGCCCCAGGTGTGGCACTAAGCACACCTGTGAAGAATCTCAGTTAATATACAACAACCCTATGAGGAAGACACTATTATTCCATTCTATCCATAAGGCATTGAGAAAAAGTAAATAACCCAAGGTCCTGGTAGCTAACAAGTAACAGAACCAGATCCAAGCCCTGCCAGGATTCTTTCCTGCCAAGCTGTGTGGTCTCCATGGAGCATGGGTGTGGGGAAGCTCTAGAGCAGGATTAGGACCTGACTACAGGCGCCTATGAATTAAACAGACTTGGGGTCTGCCCTAAGGAAAGCCTAGGAAGACAACACTCCACAGGAAAATATTACAGTCACTTCAACTATTGGACTTCCTTTATTCTCCTTTGCCCCAAAAGATGGAAGAAATCTAAGAGGACTGAGCTAAGATGGGTTCTGTATGGTGGATGATTTCCAAAAATGCTTTTATCTTCCTACGAATCTCATTCACCTAGGTTTATATAGACTTATACTTTCTACCTTCAATTCTGCCCATGCGGGAAACTCTGTCACACTGTTCCCCACAGTTCACTCCCCCTAACACACATCCCAGAGATCATACTTTTATATTTGCCACTGCACTGCACCAGTATTCAGTATAAGCTAAAATTTTTAAAAAACAAAAAACAAACCCATACTTGGGGAAAACTTTAAAAAAAGAGGATTTAAAAAAAAATACAACAAAAACATCCCCTGAAAACATTACACTAACAAATGTTCTACCAGTTATATTTTTTCAAAAGCAAGAAAATAAGTTCAATTTGCCTTCCTTAAATACAAGCTATTAAGTTAAACTAGGAACAGACAGCATATTTGTTAGTGCTTTTTTTTTTTTTTTAAACATCTTGGCCGTGACCAGGGATTGAACTCAAGCCATGGCAGTGAAAGAGCTGAATCCCAACTACTACACCACCAGCGAACTCCTCTGTTAGTGCTTTTTCATGAGTCTAAGAAAACTCTTCTTGGAGGTGTGCCCACAATGCAAGGCTCTGGACCAAATCCACACCTTGGTCAATGTCAGAGCAGCAGCCTGGGGCCCCGCCCTTCACTACAGAGGCTCCTTAAGCCCAGCCAGTGAGCAGCAATCACCGTGACTGCCAAGCAGCATATTTCAGGAAAGCTCTGGGAAGCCGGTTTCTAACTGAATCACTTTGATCATGGACTGAATTTAGTACAGTTGACCCCTGAACAACACGGGTTTGAACCGCGTGGGTCCACTTACACAGGGACTTTTTTCAACAGTAAATACTACAATACTGTACAATCCGTAGTTGGTTGAATCCAAGGATGTGGAGGAACCTCAGATACAGAGGAACCCTGCGATACAGAGGAGACTTCCATATGGGAGGACCCTCGGATAAGGAGAGCCGACTAGAAGTTATACGTGGATTTTGACTGCGGGGAGGGTCAGCGCCCCAACCCCTAAACTGTTCAAGGGCCAACTGAACTTTTTTTTGGCTATAGTGACCTACCAAGTGAATGTTGTTAAAACAGCAATATCAAGTACACTCTTATAAATAAATTTAGTTTGAGAAAACCTGAATTCTAACATTCTGTCCTTCTACCGCCACAAGAAATGCCTCCCAAATCCCCATATTTGAATATCCAAATTACATCTCTCATATTGCCTTTCACACAGAAGATTTTAAAAAATATTTTACCAGCCTCATGTCTTCATTTTCAGCCCAAAACCCTTGCTGTTCACATAAAGCCAGGGCCACGAGATACCCCAACGCACACACCACCGGCTCAGATACTTGGGTGTATCACACACTTGGCTTTCTGATGTCTCCTGACCCCACTTTGTTTGACCTCCTTACCACAATGACATACATTTAAATTTTTCCAGCACACCTGTAATTTTTTCAGTTCATCTTCTGCTTTGTCATTTCTTTGTGTTACAATGAAGCGGGAAAGTCACATTGTTCAATTTGAAATAATTATTAATTTTATAAAATACCAGATTATCTGGGCTCTAGCCAGTCTGTTAACCTCAAAATTTTGGGAGGCTTTTTTTGTAAAATATCCTTAGGAGTACACTTAAGAAGAATACTGTGTTAATTCCTATATGTAAAGTATATATAATAAAATGATTAATGGCTGCTTTATAACCTCAGCAACATTATTATACCTACTGGCATAACGAAGTAACACGGAGAACACTGTTATTAACCATATACTGTCGTATCAACTTTGTTGAAAGAAGTCATCTGTGGTGCGACTAAAAATGAAGTGTGACACACTTCCCCAAGTAATTTCAACAGAGGCAGTTTAGAGAAAAGACTTTTCTCTAAATGTTTAAACTGCCATTCAGATCTGCAGCATGTTTAGCTCTAGACTAAGCAACCTACTCCCCTTCCTCCTTCGCTCACTCCAAAGGAGAACATCACTTTCTTTTTTTCTCTTTTTTTTTTTTTTTTGCGGTACGCGGGCCTCTCACTGTTGTGGCCTCTCCCGTTGCAGAGCACAGGCTCCGGACGCTCAGGCCCAGCGGCCATGGCTCACGGGCCCAGCCGCTCCGCGGCATGTGGGATCTTCCCGGACCGGGGCACGAACCCGTGTCCCCTGCATCGGCAGGCGGACTCCCAACCACTGTGCCACCAGGGAAGCCCCACTTTCTTTTTTCTTAGTGCCTTTCAGTAGGCTTCTTCTGCACAGTGAACAACTTTGAACAAATCTGAATAACTGAATAACTTTGGAACAAAATTATTCTCATATAGATCACTGGGGTTTGTTTGTATTTTTTTTGCCAAATTACATTCTATTTTCTGCCCACATTTCTAACTTCTCTAATTGTTATTCTATCTGCATATTAGAATAGAATAAATTATTCTATCCCACACTCCCTCCCAATTTAGCATCATCCCCAAATTTTATGCAAACTGTATCACTTCTGATTTTATTACTTGACAGAGAGACGTCTTTATGATTTATGCTTCAGGTTTTAGCTCTGCCCACAACTTCACAATATATTTTATTAAAATAAAATTGTAGTTTTTTCTGAGTTAAATAAGGGTACATAGAATTTGCACTAAAATCATGGTATTATCAAGAACTGAACTACAGGTCAGATTTTGATCTGACTTATAAACGTTATCTGTATGCTTACACACACGTATGCACACACATGAATTTTTTTCCAATAAATACCACTACTTCTATATAATATTTCCTTCTGGAAGTATTATCCAAGTAGAATACTTAACCAAGAAGAAATACATCCTAATTAAGTACAGAAAATGCTCCTTGGTCTTTCCTTTTTCCCACCTTTTTCTTAGCTTCCCAGTAAACTTTTTATCTCTAAATCCAGGAGATTTGTACTGTTTAGAAAACCTGTTAATCAAACAATCACTAATACTTCTCACCACACCTTTCCTGAGCTCAATATCAAATTAACAGTGTTTTATTTCCAGGGGCAATAGAAAAATCTAAAAAGAAAAAATAAATGGATGTATTAACCCAAGTTGTTAATTCCCACAGCCGGATACCTTTAGTCTTCCTTTTTTGAGTCAAATCTCCCACTGAACTTCTGCAAACTCAAATCTGCCCCCAACTTAGCCTTTTTCCTACCAAAGAATTAAAAATACTTTCAGGTCATACAATTTAAATAGACTGTACTACATCACTCTAGAACTGTCTTCTCTCTAAATAGATGTTCATTGGTTGTTTCTTCAGCAGTAGTTACCCACTGCCACCCTAATCTTATAAGGCAGTTGTGGACTGGGTTTTTGTTTTTGTTTTAATTTTATTTTTTATCTAACACCAATTGAAATGCTACTGTATGATTTTTGAATAGTCATCTGTACATATAGTTCCTTCTGCCTCAAATGGCATTTCCATAGGAGGACCACTGTCCTGATTTACCATGGATGATCTTTAAGCCCTATTGTCCTGCTACAATTATTGATAATGTTCTTATCATTTAAAAAAGTTCTTGTTTGTACAATAAATTACATCACCATTCCTCTTCTTCCTCTTCCTAGAACATCCCTCACCCTTCACAACACAGCATTCATGTGTTAAGGCTTCCCTGGCAACTCCAGGGAGAGCTGGTCATTCTCTCCTCTTGTTATATCACTTTAATCATATATTTTTCATAAAGTATACCATATTGTATAGTAACAAGATTTGATTTTTTTATTCATTATTATATGTCCCAAACACAGACTAACACAGTGCAAGTGCTGTATATGTATACACACACATACACACATATACAGGAATACACACATTCATTCATACACACACACACAATATACATACACAATAGACACTGGATACAAAGGGGAATAAGAACTAGGAACAAAATACCTGGATGTAAATCCTGGCTCTGCCATCAAGAATTATGTGGTTGTAAGGAAGTCATTTAGTGTAATGACTAAGAAAGGGTTCAGAGGTCAGAAAGTCCTGCACTCAAATGACCCATCCACTGGCCAAGTGAACTTAGGAAACTTACTTGACTTCTCTAAGCTCCAGAGTTTAAACTGTAGACAAATTCTATCTTCCTCATAGGACTGTACTTATTTTAGTGAAATTATGCATGTTAAGCATAATTTTAGTAAGTATTCCTAAATATAGCTTATTGCTTTTTATAATAAAGTGATGTGTCAATGAAATAAAATACATTCCTAATTTTATATGATTAATATGTCATTATGGAATATCATTGTTAGCAGAATTATCATTATTAGGTAATCACTTAACCCATATGAGTCTTGGTTTCTCCATTTATAAAATGGGGAAAATCATACTTCCCTACAGATCTGTTGTATTGGGTGAGATAATCTATGAGAAATCTAAGTTCATTAATTCATTTCATTCATTAAGCACTGACTGAGCGCCTAAGTGTGAGGCATCATTAAAGACAGGCTAATGCCAAAGACACAAGGCTGATACAAGGATAGATGCCAAAGACAGAAGAGAAGATAGACAAGCCCCTTCTCCCAGGGAGTTCACAGTCCAAGGATTAGCACTTAAACTTAAGGAGCTGTAGAAATGTAAGCATCATTACTATCTTCTTCACTTGCCTATAAACTTCCTTTCTCTGATGTTTCTGGTTCTCTCCGTCTCTCTTTCTCGTTCTCTCCCTCCCCCCATGTCTCTCTCTCTCTCTTTTTTTTTTTCAATTTCTTCAACCAACTTCTCTTGCTATCTGAATTTAGGCAATATTTAAACTGTTACTTAACTTGTGCAAAAAAAAAAGGACAAAAAGTGAGTTATGAAATCAGTAGGGGATAGACTACTATCTATCTATATATATAAAGACTGCAATAAATGCACTGAATTAATACACATTCATTAAAAATGATAAGGATCCCATGAAATTCTTTTGTGAATGAATATTTTTTCCTTGAATTTCTGCAAATCAAGTATTAGTCTTGGTCATTTCATACTCAGGCTCTTGAGCTTAAAGAAGGCAAAGATACTCTTTTCTTGGCCTAGTTTTTCCCCATTCCTATACCTATTTTATTTTTCCAGATTTATTAAGATATAACTGATGTAACTTTGTGTAAGTCTAACATGTACAACGTGGCAATTTGATACATTTACATATTGCAAAATGATTACTACCACCATAAAGTTAGCTATCACTTCCACCATGTCACATAATTACCATTTCTTTTTTTGTGCTATACCCATTTTAAGAGTCAGCATTAGTATTCCAAGGTTAGCTTTACTTGTCTCTTTCCCAGGTGCCTGCCTGCATGGTGTTTAGGACTAGGCTAAGTGCTATGTGGGCTCTAGTCCATGGCTAATAAAAAGGATCTTCCAGATGATTCTGGATGGAAACTAGAATAGTTCGACCAAAGCCAGGAAGTGCAAAAAATTTTTAACGTATTTATAGTAAAAAAAACTTGGTCAAGTTGCTAAAAGCTCAAGTGTCACCCTACAAATAATACTCATGTGTCAGATGTTCGTACTGTCGGTTATCCTGTCACTGAACATTTTCATTTTTAGCACTGTAATTTTCTTTTAGAACATATTCTGTGTGTAAGATTCTATTTAAAAGTTCAAAATAATTTTTCTATTAATATTTTGCTAGACTAAATTTTAAATGTTTGCTTCTTTTTAAAGTTTGATTTTTATATGTCTAGAAAAACACTTTTCCCATGAGTAGTCATCTCCAACTTTATAATAAAAATCACAAGGTAAAAGAGTGTTTGCTTAAATGTAACCTATTTTTGCAGAACCCATGTGTTCTTCTGAGAAAGGTTATCTGGAACCTCTTTTTAAAAGATCAGATGCCAAATATGGCATTCTTCTTATTCACCATATCCAACTTTTTTCCTAAGTAGGTGTCTATATGCATTAATATTCCCCCACAAGATCATAAAATGACAAAGTTCCCACATGAGATAAATGTCAAGGTGTGTCATCTGCTATTATAAAAATAATGCAGGAATCAGAATAATATTAGTAGAACTAACGTTTATACAGGTCTTACACTTCATGCCAGACACTATTCTAAGCATCAGTGTGTGCACACCCACACATACACGCTCATCCAATCCTCCCATTAATTCTTGAGTTAACTATCCCCATTTTACAGATGAAGAAACAGAGGCAAAGAAACGTTAAAGTCTTGTCCGAGGTCACACAGCCAATAAGTAAAGGGAACAAGGGTTTAAACTGAGGCAGCATGCCTTCAAAACTACTACTCTAACCACCACATTATTCTAACGGCACAGGAAAGAAAACTTTAGGTGCTTGCCCAGTTTACTGACTTCTGTATACTCTTAGAAGACTTATAATAATAAAAAGAGTAACCTTATTTACATTTTATTGAATAGTATTCTCATTGATTCTGTGTCCTATTTGCTCAAAAATCAGTTATGTATAGACTTTTACATACTTCTGCACAACTGTTAAATTTTATATCTAGTAAACATGAATCACACAGAAATATAAGAACTATTCTTATTGTGCATATGAGGCTCACAGGAATTTACCCACGAAGTGATTCAGCAGAGGAGTGCTGCTGCATAGAGAGGTGTGTAGTAAGGTGACACTGGAAGTGTCATGCATTTGCTCCAGTGGCGATCCATATTCACCTGGGACTCCATATAGGAAGTGACTCTCCCTGACAGAGCAGGGGCCTCACACTCCCCCTCCCCCTTGGCCACAGCACATGCAGGACTCTGATTCCACCAGGACAGCACAGACACATAATGCTCAGGTCAGGAAGCCAGAGAACTGCAGAACCACAGAGCCATTTCTATAAACTATTAGGAGGCAAACTGCATTTGGCACAAGATAGCAGATATAAATCAAGTGCTAAAAAGAAATCAATTGAGAAAGCTCTCTCTCCACTTAGAGACTTAGACTTCACTTGAACAGGTCCTTAAACTGGCCTTTGGAAAAAGACAAGCATGGAGAGTGCCCCCAACCCTGTCTCCACTCAAGAACTATGTGCCTCATCCAATATCATCAGGATCACCACTGTCTTCACTCATCAAATTAACTGCATAGCAGCCAATATTACCAATTTGATGTCTGAAATGCTGTGTATATTCTCTCTGTTTAGTGTACTGCTTTTATTGTTCAATGTTAGTCAATGAAAAAAAAAGCTTACATAAAACTTTAAGGTATTTACTCACAAATTTGCTCCCATTTAATTTTTATTTACTATGAAGTCCTTTAGTTCCTCAAGTATAAAATCTCCTACCACAAAGAAACTTATGAACCCAAGCCTAATACACTAGAATGGGGAGCGGGGGGTGGTGCTGGGGGCATGTGCTTCTATATGGTGTTTGTAATCTTACCTTTAAAAAGGCTGGTATTCAGTTATTAGTCAGGGATACAATTGTTAAAAAATTATGTTTATAAGAATGTCAGATTCTATTTATAACACCTTTCCAGACCTATAACCCACTGTTTTTTTATTATGTATTAGAGAGGGAATATGATGCGCTTGCAACTTAGTCTACGATTTAGGCCACACATGAGACTAAAGAGTTTGACTCTTTTTAAGAGTTTGACTCTAAACATTGATCAGATCCTCAGAAAGCCCCTCCTGAGAAACTGACAGGAAAAGAAATTTACTCTGTACAAGACACTGCTTGGCACTCAACAGATATAAGGGGGAAAAAAAACAGATTGACCCAAAGAAATCTAAAACCTTCTGAAAGGCTTAAACCAGTACACAGAGAGCCATAACACAAGGAACGGGAAGCAGTCATGACAGCTGTCCATAGTGCTAAAGACCCAAAGCCACTGCACTGAGCCACAGCACCGAGAATTCCCACAGCAGAGGCTGGTGTTGTTTTTGCATCTCTGCTGCCTAGAGAGACACAATGATTCATATATGTTTAATAAACTAAATTAATAAATGTCTTTGACTATTTCACCAACAACATAAAGAAAGAGAGAACTGTGTCTTAAAAGATCAGCTTTTCTTTGCAGGGGAAACCCAAAGAATCGGAAAAGCAGAGAAAGGGGAAAAAAAAAAGCAGAGAAAGGACAAGGAGAGGCAGATATGAGGAGCAACAGGGGAGGGAGCAGCAGCAACGTGGACGGCAGGGGCGGGTGGACGGCAGGGGCGTGTGGAAAGCCGAGGAAGCTGATACCCGAGGAAAGGGAGGAGGTGAGGCAGGAAGGGACTACCCGCACAGCGACAAGGATCCCACAGTTCCAGCTACATCCGGAGGCCTTTATCCTACTGGACAGCAAGTCACATCATTCAACCTCATGCTGCACATCATGGGCACACATCCTGCTTATTGCACAACAGCTCATAAGTGCAAATCGTAGTGGGTCCTCAGAACTGCTTATCTGAGCCCTCCTGGTGGTACTTCTAGCATTACGAGACTACACCCTTCCCACACTGATGGTGTTAGAATCACTCCTCTCTTTTATGAAATGAAGGTGATAGAAGACAATAAGACATTTTCTATGATTTCATAACTGCCCTTCTTTGCCACAATTGTCCCCCCCCCAACGTTTTCCCCACACTGGTCAATAAAATCCAGCTTCTCAGAACCACTTCTGTATGCCACATTTTAGATTTTTTTTTTCATTAAAAGGAAAAAAAAAAGTTTAAAATATGAGTAAGTAAACCCTTACCTAACTTGGAAACTATTAAGTATTATGTTTTATTCCCTAGTGATTTTATAGATAAAAGACACTTTATTATTCTTGTGAATAAAGAATGTCAGTACAATTTGGAAAAAAACTGATAAAATCACTGACATTATTAAGTTTAAAAAGTAAAAAAGCAGATAAAACTCAACACCTGTAGAATGACCTCATTTTGTAAAATATGTGTAGGTGGGTGCGAGCATGTGAACACATATACGTAACACATGCATATATACTTGTAAATTTGTGTGGAAGTATCTACAATAAATTCGATAATGGTTACCTCTGGGTAGTAAGACTTCATCTTACCTCCACTTTCCTCATAAATAGAAATCACTTTTATAAGTAGATGTATTCTTCAACTACAAGTTCGAAAAATAAAGCTGTTTTAACTTTGGAAAAATAATTATATGAGAAAAAAATAACATGAGAAAATAATATTTATCATCAACTCCCTGAAGAAATAGTGAGTATCCGCCATGGCCAGTGGCCTTCTGAGTGAAGCATGGTTCTTCTCCCCTATACGCCAAGCCTGGTAGACAAGGATCTCTTTATAAGTGCATTTAATACATCAGTTTACACTAATAATGAAAAGATGACTTTCCTAAAATAAAGATTTCAATCTCTAGGGTCCCTGCAGGGAAATAGTCAGCAGATTCCTGGCTTATTACGTTTTATTATACTTAACAACTCAAATACTTCACAGCACTGGGAATTTTGTTGGTATTTAAAATATATCTCCTGTAGGGCTTCCCTGGTGGCGCAGTGGTTGAGAGTCCGCCTGCCGATGCAGGGGACACGGGTTCGTGCCCCGGTCCAGGAACACCCCACATGCCACGGAGCAGCTAGGGCCGTGAGCCATGGCCACTGAGCCTGCGCGACTGGAGCCTGTGCTCTGCAATGGGAGAGGCCACAACAGTGAAAGGCCCGCGTACCGCAAAACAAACAAACAAACAACAACAACAAAAAATATATATATATATATATCTCCTGTAAAACACATCTACAGAAAACACATCTTCCATAAATATCTAAATAAAATGTGCATGCACTGGATTATATATTATACATGAATACAAATAACTGAATGTTATATTTGGATGTGTCCTGTAATGAAGAAACAAGCACTAAACACCTTTTAAACTATTCTATACAGTGTAGATCAATTTGAAAACAGTCTTTTGAGTAATGGGAAGATTCTTCATCCTATCACAAAATTAACAAATCAGATTTCAGTCTGAGAAAGGAAGACACTCAGGCCACCTGTGAACAAATACCCTCTGAGTACTGAGGATGCAGAGATGAACCAGATGCAAGGCCTACCCTCAAGGAGCTTATTATCCATCAGGGAAACAAACACACAAACAAATACAAATTCAATAAGATGGTTCAAGTAATATGATGAAGATGATGGAAGTATGTACATGGTTCTCTAAGGGCACAGAGAACAGAATGGTTATTCTACCTAGAAAGGAGGGGTCAGAAAAGTTTCCTGGAGAACTTTTTCAGTGCAATTATTATTTCTTACAAATGAATTATGATGGCATCTATTTCTTTCACTAAGGGCTCAGAAAGAGTGTCAAGGGCACAGTCACATAGATGTAGTAACACAAAGCGCCTAGAGGTGAGCTGACAGAGGTAAGCAGCCATCCAGTCACGTCATTCGCTCCATGTCATTTTCAAGCACTTAAGTTCTGTGAAGGTACTGAGTGAGGCATGGTTCCCTCCTCAAGAACTGTACAGCCCACTGGAGGAGAGACACGGGGACAAATCATCACAATACGATTTGGTAATGGCTATAATAGGGGTGTGTTCTCAGCTATGGGAATACAGGAGATGGCTTGTAATTACACAGTGAGAGTTCAGGGAAGGCTGAAGAAACAAGGAGCCATGCTTGAGCTCTGAGGACAAGAAAGAGTTCACTCAGTGAACTTTCTGAGGCGGTAGGATGTATCGTATCAGGGCTGAACAAGGTCCTTTGTACTGTTACTTCTTCATCCTTAGCTCATTCTATGAAATAGGTATTGTTCCCACTTTCTAGGTGAGGTACGTGTGGTTAGACAGGTGAAGCAACCTGTCCAAAGCCAAACTAATAATAGCAGGTGAGGCTGGGTTATGAAAGCAGATCAAAATTCTTACTTGGCTACTTTGGCTTTTCCCAGACAGGTAAGCAAAACACATAAGGCTTACTTATCTGGACTGGTTTCAACCTGATCTCTTCAGGAATCTCCTTTAGGTCTTTCAACAGTTCTTTCTCCATAAAATTTCTGTTTCTTCTACAGGTTCATACATTTTCAGCATACTTATATAATTCAGCAGACATTTGTAACTCACTAAAATTATCTCTACTTCCTCCACTTTTCAAGAAACTCAAACCTGCTCTAGACACACTGCAAAGTACAATCAACTCTTGATATTTCCAAAAACTGAAACAGTTATCTATGGATAGACATCCATTTGTTACATAGCATATAAGCTACAGTACTTAGGCAACCCACTAAAAATTAACAGGGTATATGAAGTGTAAACTGACACAGTGTAGTCACAAAGTAACACTAGCTACAAGTTATGCACAGGAGGTGAAAGTTATCTGAATGTCCCCAAAATTGCATGCAAATTTTATATTTTCCCTACATTTTTCTGGGAAAAAAAATGTCTGTGCTACTGGTTGGAAGTCATCAGTGCAGTATCTAAAAGTTGTTTTTATGTCTTCACCATTAATAGGTAGAGATGAGAAGTTTTCTTTTCCACACAAACAGTGAAATGTCACACCTCATAAAGCCTACACATTGAGGGGACCACACTGAATCAGACCCACATCCAATGTGTTGTCAAGACAAGTCTCTAAACTGTGAGAGTGTAAGAGTTAATGCATATAGTCTTGTTACAGAATGACCACTGCCTCTAAACCACAACTAAAGACTGCTAAAATAAGCAGTGTGATTGACACTTTTTTTCTAAATGGCCTTATAAAAGATCTTCTGAAATAGCTATCTTCACCATGACATGAAGAAAAGTTGACAGTTAACAGAGGTTACAACATCACAGTAGGGACTTTGGGGCCTCTGTGAACTTACCAGGCTTATATCTTACACACAACTATTTATGTGGTTGTTGTGTGATTAAACTCCCAGGAAAATGGTCCACAAGTTCTCTATTCACTCAGTCTCATGTTGCTAATAAATTTTTTCTGCCTTGTGTGTTTTAAGTAAATACAGTTTCTATAAAGCCATCTGCTTTATAGCAGAGACTCAGTAAGAACTGTGTCACCCACTTACACATAAAATCAAACAACTGCCAATAAAATCCGTGATACTGTACTTAATAAAGATTACTAGACTGTAAATACATGTAAGTCAGACCACCAGGGGAAAGTGTGACTATAAAAACTGATGATATGACAAGAGAAAGATCATTTATATTGACTGGGCACCCAGGCAATATATCTGACAATTTACCTGGGTTATTACACAGCACCTGGGGGCAAGTAACATCCAGTCTCTCTCCCATGATCTACTAGCTATAAAATTATTGATCTATGGGTCTCAGGATATTTTACATTTTCAAAAAAACTCACAGGAATACTCCACATCTTTCAGATACTGCATGCACTACTGGCTCAAATTAGTATGCAGTTCCAACATTAGATCACACTGCATTCCTTTCAATGACACACCTTTGTGAAGCTGGATATTCAGCAGTTGCTGTGATTTTTAAAAAATAATACAGTTGACCCTTAAACAAAGCGGGGGTTAGGGGCACGGACCCTCAGTGCAGTGGAAAGTCAGATTATTACTTTAGAGTCAGCCCTATGTATCTGTGGTTCCACATCCGTGCATTCAACCAACCACAGATCGTATAGTCCTGTAGCATGTATTTAGTGAAAAATGATCTGCATATAAGTGGTCTCACACAATTCAAACCTGTGTTGTTTGAAGGGCAACTGTGAAGCACATCAATGAGTGTGGAACAGGAAACGAGGATATAGTGATGTGTAACCTTATTCCAAGATTTGAGAAGCTGTGCAGTGACCAAGAGGCATACACATCCCATTAGCAAGTAATTGTGAGTATATACGAAATAAAAATAAAATTTATTTTTCCTTTCAATTTATGTGTATTCTTTTTTTCCAAACAACTGTGAAGTTGTCTAGAGCTAACTACTTAAAAACAAAAACGCTGGGGTTTTTTGTTTTGTTGTCGTTTTGACCTAGGGGTGACATGGAAAAAAAAAGTCACAGACCCTAAATGTGCTGTAAACTGAGAAAGTCTGAGAACCTCTGCTGTAGATGGATTCTAACCTTTCAAGCCAAAGGACAGAAGGCTGAACTGAGGGTCTCTAGAGGGTTACCTAGTTTTCTGAGCTAAGTTTCTAAACTGATTGATAGAAAGGCCACCTGTGACTGAATGTACACCATCATTTCACATTATCAGTGTAATGGATGACAACGTAGCTGTTACCATGTTTCCCACCCTTACATTGACTTTGCCCATCATCCATTCTGTGCCATTTGTCTAAATATGATGATTAATATGATGTATAATTTTTCTTTCACATTCAGGAAGAATAAATTACATTTCTTTTTGGTAACAGCCCATCTCCCGCCTTTTCAACAACTGCCACACATAGATAGACAATAAGCACACAAAGGGGTTTAGGTGAATTTCCTCTGTAGTATGCATTTAATCTGTAAGTAGACTGTTAAGATTTTCTCTTGTTTTCTACACATTTGAGGTCCTACATGTTCAAACCTTCAAGAAAGTATTTATGAAATTTTCCTAAAATTTATGAAATTATGCCAAGTATATATCAACTGCCATGAGATTATAAACCTTATTATATAGAAGGCAGTAGGACGCCAATGAAATTAAAATTAAGAAAACAACCTTCACTAACATACTTGTAGAATCTCCTGAAATGAGGCAACTTGCTTATATATAGTCATACTCGTGTTTGCCGAACCAAATAAAGAACTTATTAATAATTTCCCAGCCAGAGATACTGATATTATCGTACTAAGGGATAAATTCCAATGGCTAACATATCTGAATTATTAAATTAGTCTTAGGTTAAAACTGTAAAGGCAGAACTGAAATGAAATCATCTACTAGTGTAAAACAGTTTCACTGACCAGGCAGGGCTAAAGGTGATCGATCACCTTCCTTCTCAACAAGGTCAGGTGATACACAAAAAGGAAAAACAAATCAAAATTAACGTGTGGAAATGTTCTGTTAAGGAAAAAAAAAAGAGAGAGAGAGAGAGAGGTAGCAGGATATTTGATTTTAAAAATATCTGAGCAGTTGGTCTATAAGAAAAAGCACCTTAGGTCTTTCAGAAGAAAACCAGCATCCCCAAATGGATTCTTCTGACAGCAGGAAATGTCTGCAGCTGTATCAAAGGTTTGAGCAAATAATGTTTGAAGTAATGAATGGAAAGCAAAGTCTGTGAACGACAAATACCATCTTTTCCAGAGATGGGTTGCTCACTCCCAAAGACTTCCTAATCAGCCCCCAATGTGATGCCCAGGGATGAACGCAGAAAGGAATATGCGTTAATGATGAGGGCTTTGGAGGCAGAAAGGCCCTGGTATGACCTCCAGCTCTGTTACTTATAAGCTGTGGGGTGCCAGGCAAATGGTAAAATCTCTCTAACCTCTAATGGAAATTATAACAACACCAATCTTACAGTGTGGTGTGAAGAGGGCAGCCACCTCACAAACTTACCGCAGAGGCTAGAGCAGAGCCTGCATCTTTAGGACCATCTCACAGCTTCAACTAGAAAGTGAAAAAACTGATTCCTCTCCTCTAAGTTTGTTCAAAAACTCCATCTACCAGAAATTCCTATCTTAACATCCCCCTGCCATCTCAAACTAAGCATAGCTAAAACTGAACTCACATTTCATGAGACCCAACACCTCCATTTATGTTAAAAAAGGAAATTGATTTGCCTCATCCTCCCACCCTATGACCTTAAAATCATTCTCAACCTCCTTGTTCTCTCAGTCACACTCAAGCCATCACCAGATCCTCCTGACCCTTTGTATCTGCCTCACGTTACTCCTTTGCTTCCCACCCCTGTTCCCCCGCCGCCCTGCAGCGGCATCCGCTACTCCTTTCATTATCAGCCTCTGCTTTTGGCTTCTTCTCAGCTAACCTACCTCAACTGGAACTGTAGATAACACGTTTCACTTACAACTTTCTGTCACACAATACTTTCCTCTTTCTTCTACAAAATCAGTTCCAATAAGAACTTGTGGTGCTGTCTCCACTCAGGGCCACTGAACGGACACTGCCCACCCACAGGGCCCCTTTGTGTGAATCAGAAAAGGCACCCTTCCTTCCTCATGATACTTGATTTCCATCTGCTAGAAAAATTAGCTGAAGTACTGATTTCATTTAAGAATTCCAGATTACTGCTGTACACAGAGATGTTGCTCTAAATAAGTGCTAAAGTGTGATGTAATTGAATGACGAGCAGCAGGTGTGACAGCCATCATGCACAACCATACACAATGTGGTGTCCTTGTTTCCTTGGTTATTTTCTAGTACTGACCCCCGTCCCCGGTCATCCACACTATCCAACTGAAACAAGATTCACCAATGACATCCCAACTGCCAAATCTGATGGCTGAATTTTTATTTCTTTTCTTACTTGACTGCTATATAATTCTGCATTGTGACCACTGTAATTTTCCATGGTCCAAGGACCGCACTTTCTCCTGGATTTCTTCCTACCCCTCTGACAACTGTGTCACAGTTTCACTTACTGTCTTCTGCCCTTTCTGCAATATAAATGTCACACCTCAGGGTTCCATCCTTGCCCTTCTTATCATATATACAACCTCGGTCATGACTTCAATGACTCCCAAAGAAGCCCAGGTGTCCCATCTATATTCCCTACTGATACTGCCTATTATAATTTCCCTCTAATGTATACCAAACTGAAATCCATATTTAAAAACAGATACAATATCCCCACCACCAAAAAAGTAAAAAAGAGAGACAGAGAAACCTCTCCTCATAACCTTAGTTAATGAAGTCACTATTCTCGACATCTCCTAAGCTAGAAAGATCAGAGACACTTCAAGTTCATTCTGCACTTATTCATTCAAGAAATATGTGAGTGTGTACTGTATACCAAGATTATGTTCCAGACACTTCGAATATATAAATGAACAAAAAATGGATAGAAGAACAATAAGAACAATTTCTCTATCATCATGAAACACTAATTTTACTAGGGGGTAGATAAGAGAAGCAGACAATAATAAACATGCTAATTAATGTAATATAATTATTCATTATATTCAATATTTATAGATAACGTTACAGCATGGTGATATGGGGGTAAAGGAAACTTTTTTACATTGGGTACACAGGTAAGCCTCATCATAGAGATGATATTTGAGTGAAGGCTTGAAGTGAGCAAGAGAGTTGACCACATGGATATCTGGGGAACGAGCATTAGAGGCAGAAGGAATAGCCAATACAAAAGCCTTAAGGCAGGAATCTGCCTGGTATATTCAAGGAATATCAAGGAACCAGAGCAGGTGGAGCAGACAGACTACCTACATAAAAACTGTCACAAAACATACACAAATCTGTGATGGGAACGAGCCCCTTGAAATGGAGTGCCTTGTGCACTGCATGACCTGGTATGTCAGCCTTACCCAGAATTCCTCCTCTCCTCACTGTCTCAGGTCAACCCTCACTTTATATACCACTTTCTCAATGTGGCATCCCAACCCCAAATCATGGCCATCATCAAATTCTCTACACTCCTGTTTGCACATGGTTAACCACTGCTTAATGCATATAAATACATGCTACCATCTATTTATATGTGTTTTTTCTTTCTAGATATAGCCTTTGTTATATCTCTGACTAGACTGAAAACTGCTATAGAGCAATACCTACCAAAGTGCCTTGTATATAGTAGTCTTATAATAACTGTTCATTGAGATGCTAAAGGACCCTGACATTTAAAAATAAAATTCCAGAATACTTTTTGATAAATCAAACTTTATATCCACACCCAGATAACAATCCACTGAGCCAAGATACCACAATGATAAAGAAAATACTTTAAAAGGAATATTTACAAAGTACATTGATTTTTTCAGTTGATTCCATTTTATTGATTTTATGAAATAACTTAATCATTCATATTTCACTTCAGATAATAAATGGTTTTGATATTGCTTTCTAAGATACAAAATCTTTACTCTTCCTAATAAAATTAAACCTTAAAAAAAAAGAAACAAAAATAAAGTATTCTCTTCTAATAAGGAAATAGTAAAGATACACGTAAAAATCAAAAGACCAGTAAATATATTCAAAGTCAAGCTTGGCTACCCATGTAAATACTAGATAAAAGCTGGTATTGTAGAGTTGATTTAAACACAAGTGAAGAATCTATTGAAGACCAGGGTTCCACCAGAATGTTGAGATTACCATTTCAATTTTGTGATACGATTTTATGATATTGTTCCTATATATCATAAAAGGAAATCTCCTATAACAGAATCTGACCATTTTCTGATCACCTGAAGTCTTACCACCAATGATGAAGTGCTTATTCCTAGTGGATCCATTGATGATCCCTCAGAAAGGCTTAGAGAGAGACTTTCCAGCAACCCCTGCCCATCAGAGCCACTTCCAGAAATGCAGAGGGCTTGTGATTGTAACCAGAAGTCACAACTCAGCCAAGGCTTCTTAGTCACAGGATGGCTTTCTGAGGCCTTCTGTCTTGCTGCTGGAAATGGCCAGCAAGGAACACATGTCAAAGTGAGCTCTACAACTGGGAAGTCTCGTCTAAAATGACTGAGGTTAAGTCTAAATACTTAGCACCCAGCTCAGGACCCTTAATGAATGTCTTTTGTTTGTTTGTTTTTAATGACCCCAAAAGAAAGGACAGAGGGAGGGAGGAAGACAAAGGTAGAAAGACCCAGATATGTGATATGGTGTCTATGGTCTATGGGAACTGCTTAGAAGCACTTCTCATTACATTCCTGAGAGGAGCCTCAGTGATTATTATAGTGGGAATTATTGTAATCATAACTCTAAACTGCTATTTAAATTACAAACATCCTACATATCACTTACAACAAAACATGTAAGACATGCATTTAGGGTTTCTTAATTTGTGCAAAATCTGGTATCTATCAAAGCAACATGACAAGCCAGAGGCTTCTAAATAATCCTAAAAAATAAAAATAAAAATAATTCTTTAAAAAACTAAAGGAAACTATCAACAATGCCCTCTACCTCTGGGCAGGCCTATGCAGCTATTCAAAACTAACTGGTGCTTATTTTATGGTTAACGTTAGGGGTTTTTTTTAACATCTTTATTGGAGTTTAATTGCTTTACAATGCTATGTTAGTTTCTGCTATATAACAACATGAATCAGCTGTATGTATACATATATCCCCATATCCCCACCCTCTTGCACCTCCCTCTCACCCTTCCTATCCCACCGCTCTAGGTGGGCTCAAAGCACCGAGCTGTTATTTAAGCAAAATATTATCTGAACTATTTGAGCTCACTCCTAGCTTATCAACTTTAGCAATTTCCTAATTTAAAGCCTAAATCAATTTTGCTACAGTTAAAAATGATTTCTTATTCTACTAATGTGACAGAGAAGCACTATTAATTTTTGTATAGGTATCAAACTTTAATAGTCTTAAAAATTATTATGTGATTTCTTTCCTTACCTAAAAGGTCTTCTGCTCTGTACCTTAAATAATACTTTTGTTCTTTCTCGGCATGCAAATAAGCAAATAACAGGCCATGTTGGGATCAATACCCTCTCACCACACACACACACACACACACACACACACACACACACACAGAGAGTCATGCAGTAGAAACATCAATGTAGTTCTTAGGGAGCCAAGAAAATTCGCAATTAGAAAATAATAGTATTCACTCTCTATAATTAACATTTGTAAAATACTTTTATGAATTCAGACTTCAAACGTAATTCATAAAATGGAAAGTTGTCACTATCACGCCAACCAAATAGAGAATTCCACACTAGGTGTGCCATCCCAGGAGTCTTTGTCCATTCTAATCTCTCCGGGCAGAAAGAGAGCAAAACTGGACCCACGTCCTTGGTCTAGCACAATGCAAGGCATAAAATACCCCAATGAATGCTCTGAGTGAAAAGATGAGTCACAAGCCACATCCATAACTACTTAGTTGGCATTTGTGGAGAGCTCACCAAGTGCTTTATGTCGGATTACCTAAGTAGATATTCATAGTAACTTTATGAGGAAGATAACATTTTCCCCATTTGACAGATAGGGGAACTAAAGCTTAGAAAGTGAAGCAACTGGCCCAAGATCACATAGCTTTCAGAACAGTGCTGAGATTTGAAAATTCACAATCTGACTTTATTTGCAGTTTCATTTTTGCTGTTGCTTTAAACAAATTACCAACACTGTAAAGTTACAGAACATAATCTTTAACCTCACAGCACTTTTGCATTTAATTTTGCTCTTAACCACCATACATATTCCCTATCTCTGCCCTTGAAATGCTCAGAGGACCATGCTGTTAGGAACCATGAACATAATGCCCAGGGCCAGTGAGCTGTTCATGGGCCTATAGAAAATATCTAAGGCTGAGGGGGGAAAAAATATAGTGTCTCAAAATTATTGAAAGAAAATTTCCTAACTGAACTTAATAAATGTTTGCCTTAAATGTCATAAATGTCACAGGTTCTAATGACAATTGCTCAATTTGGCATTCAAGAAAGTTTAGTTATTTTTGAAAACAGTTTTTAAGTTTAACTCTTCTTACTCTAAAAGAATCCCCAGGGACTTCCCTGGTGGCACAGTGGTTAAGAATCTGCCTGCCAATGCAGGGGACATGCGTTCCAGCCCTGGTCCGGGAAGATCCCACATGCCACAGAGCAACTAACCCCGTGCGCCACAACTACTGAGCCTGCACTCTAGAGCCCGCAAGCCACAACTACCGAAGCCCGTGCACCTAGAGCCCATGCTCTGCAACAAGAGAAGCCACAATGAGAAGCATGCACACTGCAATGAAGAGTAGCCCCCACTCACTGCAACTAGAGAAAGCCCGTGCACAGCAACGAAGACCCAATGCAGCCAAAAATAAATAAAATAAAATAAATAAATTTAAATAAATAAATAAAAGAATCCCTAAGTACACATAATGATCGTGGAGAATTACAGCCAACTGTAAATTAAATGTGTTATTTATAGCCAAATTAATAATCAAATCCACAATTGTTATTAATATTAACATTTATTGAGCAATCACTAGATACAGGCACTATGCCTGCTTTCTTCATGGAGTTGTGAGGATTACATGAATTCTTTCATGTAATCCTCACAACTCCATGATGAAAGCATGATTATCATCATTTTGCAGATGAGGAAATGAACTTGGAGAGATTAAGTGGAATGCCCAAGATCACACAGTTAATCACTGGTGTCAGTGGAATTTTTATCCAGGCCTATCTAATTCCAAAGCCTTACCAATACCCAAACTAAATCTTTCTATGCACCGTTAAGGAACAAGGAAAACTCAACATCCTCCCTGGGTCATCAGCTATTAAAACACTTACAGGAACATAGATCACAAAGCCCCCTCTCTCAGATGCTGAGGAAGGCAACCACATATATTTCACTCCAAGAAGAAAGCTTTCATACTACCCTTCAGAATTTAGTAATTCAATCCATATAAAATGTTCTATGCTATTTGTTTTCTCTAAGCTACATGATTAGAAGCCCCAGATTAGCACTACTGTAGTGGCAGCTGACAGCAAGGGAAAAGTCAGAAGTACAGTAACTGAAGGCCACAGTATAGACCCTGATTCCAGAAAAAAGTTAAACTCAATTTACTATATTGTCTTTCAAACTCAATTTACTATATTGTCGTTAAATCACAATAAATTTAAACATATGCAATACTAAAAAGTTTTCATCTCGTTTCAAAATTTTTTAATTTTGGCTTTTGAAGGATAGGCTTGAGTCACATGAAATTTTCTTAGGCAGAATCTCTGACTACTTAACACCAGACAAATAACAACATTACTCAATTGCTTATTGCCCTAAAAATAAAGCAGATTCTCTTTTTCTCCCAACTTCTACAACACAGCGGCAGCACACAAAAATATAATTCATCATCATCAGTTACAGTTAAGGTTTTTAACAGATTTTTCTGATTATAAAAGGAATATGAGCCAAGAATATAGAAGCTTGAAAATATAAAGAAGTGCAAATTAGAAAATAAAAGTTACCTATAATGCTACTAACATTAACATCTGTATCTGTGTATTATATTTTTTAGTCTTTCTTGTTCTTGTGAGCTATATATAAAAAATAAGCTTAATATAAGTAACTTGCAGACAAAGAAATAAGGAGTTGAACACAGAGGGAAAATTCAAGATTACAGTGGCTCACCCAGATAGAAATTTCTAATGGAATAAACATGCTGTGCCTCCCATGAACACCAATGCAGGAAAATAGATTCTGAAGGCTCTGTAGCAAGGGTACTCTCTGAAAACTGCTTACACCATTTTTAAGTCCTCAAAATGGTTATGATAAATAAATAAAACATATCTAATAATTTAAAGGTACATTTGGTTTCTTCATTATATTTTAAGGAGAAAATGTTCTATTATGCTTCTTGGAACAATAGGCCACCACAGAGATAGCTGCTGTAGCTAGAAAAGTGACACTCTTTATCAGCCTGGTGAGAATTAACTGTTAGCAGCCTGGTCAAGTGAGAATGAAACTGGTTCTGTTATAAATAGTCAACCTACGGAGACGTAATACCAAGGAGGGAATAAAGCAAAACCTCCTATCAGCCTGAGTTTAAGCACTCTCTAACCCACAAATTTAGCATAGACAATTGGACGGGTCCTATAGATTCCTCTGTTCTTCAATTTTATTATCTAGAAGCAAATGCTACATATTTACTGCAAACAACACTAGTTTAGACAAAAAATGTAGTAAATGTTGATAAGAGGTATCAAGTGCCATGATATAGTAATAAGATAAAGCAGCCTCACTGGGACTAAACAATTTGGGAGTTTAGAAGAAGAAGTTTTGTTTTGTTTTCCACTATTTTTCTATGAAGAATGAAAGCTCTGTGAAATCTGTGGAATACACTGAAATCATACCTAAAATGACCATGTTCTAAAAAGCAAATGTTTCACAAAAACCTTTTTTTTGACACAGAAATAACAACCTGTAGGACAGAACAATATTTTCAAAAGAGAATCAACCCATCAATTTAAATAAATAAAACTATTGATTTTTGTTTGTTAGTTTTCCAATTCTTTTAAAACCTCAGGTTTTAGTGAATTCCTTGGTGGTCTCGTGGTTATGACTCCAAGCTTCCACTGCAGGGGGCACAGGTTTGATCTCTGGTCGGGGAACTAAGATCCTGCATGCCAGGAGATGCAGCCAAAAAACAAAACAAAATAAACCCCCCCACACACATAACACTTTGGGTTTAAAAATGCATAAGGAAATACCACCAAGAGCAGATAGTGACTAATATTTAATATTCGTAACACTGAAAAATTTCCCCAAACAATCCATACCTAAAACTTAAGGGCTTATCCCCTGATTTTCCAATAGATCTTGGAAAATAAAGTCCCAAGAACATTAAAAAGCATGTGTTGAGAATGAACAGGACTGTCTACAGAAATCCATGCCATTTTTAATATTTTAAAAAGTTAATCATTTAAAAAATGCTTTTGGCATCTGACTGTACAAACCGAAAGCAAAGGAAATGTTTAAGATGAATTTCACAAGCTATATTCCCTCAGACAGACATCAGAAGGCCACAGATCAGCTTCAGTGTGAACTACACAGTTTGATGGTCCTTTGGCATTTCCTTGTGCCCAGGTGTATAAAAAACCAAGAGTATAAAAATGAAATTACACTGCTAACCACTCATAGAAATAGCAACAAAATTTTAAATGCTACAAATTTTAATCAGATAACTAGAAAAAACGTTTTCCTATCCTGCAGCAAAAACTCAATTCATGAGACAAAAGAAAGGAACTGCATTTGACCTTAAAAGTACTCGTAAATTTCCAAGGCTAGAACTCCTGCCCCAGATGATCAGGATTGTTTTTTTTTTGTTTTTGTTGTTTTGTTTTGTTAATCATTCATGAAATACATGAGAGCACAAAAGGATCTCTTCCTCAGAATAATGATATGTGAATTCTCTAGCCCAAAGCTGTCAACGTGGTTATCCACCAACCTATTCATAGTAACCCTCAAATAAGTAGAGTAGATAGTTAAGAAAGCACTAACAAAAAGCTTATAACTGTCGCAACTAAATTTTTTCTATTATAATTTTTAAGACTTCAGATTGTTTTATACATAATAACTACAAATGTCTATACACATACGTACAGAGAGATGATGATGATGACGATGATGATGATGACGATGATAGAGGAAGAGAAGACAGATAAATACAAACACTGGTAATTTTTATAATTACCATAAATATTGGTAATTTTATGATTACCATATAGCTAATTGATAGTGAAACTCTAGCAGTAGAAAACCAACTTGATTGTGCCAGCAGAGCCAGACAGATCAGAAGTACGGTGCATGAAAATATTCAAAGGGCAGCTGACACAAGAACCTCAATTTTATGCTGCAACAGTGATGTGCAATCAACGATCCTGGGCCCTGCCCTCTGGAGCTTGCAGCCCAGTTGCTCCAGTCCCTCCTGTGTGCACTGGACTCACATGAGCTGTCTTTGGGTCCCAGCTCCAGCTATCTGCTATACAGGCAAAATATTTGAGCCCTAGTGCTATCATCCCACAATGAGGATAAAATGATCCCTCCCCCATAAAATTATTGTGAGGATTAAGTGAGCTAATAGGCACATGAAAACGCTCTGTAACTCTTCATGCGCACAACACAAATGGGATGCGTCTCTGTTTTACTAGAGAAGACTGTCTCCTCCAGCCACCTTTCTCCAGGATGCCAAAATGTTTGGAAAGCACTGAGGCTTTCAGATATAAGTAGGTAGTACAAACTATAATTAAAGTTACTTCAACCAACATTTGAGCGCTTCGTAGGCACAGCCATGTGTCTAGCACTGTGCTAGACACTGTGGGAGACAGAAAAAAAAACAAAACCAAAAGCAGGATTTAGCCCTTTAACTCCAGAAATTAAAAGTATCACTAGTGAAACAAAACCAGTACATGTGAAACAGCAACAAGGTATAGAGGCCAGCACGGGACTAACGGGCTAAACTTGCAGGTGGGACTTACTTCAGAACCTGAAAGGAAGGGAAATGTTTTTAATTTTAATTGACAAAAAGTTTACAGAAGGCATTCCAGCAGGGAGCTAGATTCTAAACACAAGTATAAAGGCAGGAATGTATCTGTGGGTCTGATTAGGGATTGTCTTAAGTAGCGAGCGGCAAAGGGGCAGAAATTCTTCAGACCATGGGGGACCCAGACACCAAGAAAAAATTTTAAACTTAATCCAACAGGCCTAAAATGAAGATTAAATAGATCTAAAGGTCACACAAAAACATCGCCATGGAAAATTTTGCCAGTGGTAAGAGTCGCAAAGGCAAAGAGGCTGAGGCTGATTGGGAAAGTTTAATGAGACGCAAAACCTCAATCAGCAATAGGCTCATTTTCAAACCTAAATTCCTTGCCCCATTTTATTTATTTTTTTAACATCTTTATTGGAGTATAATTGCTTTACAATGTTGTGTTAGTTTCTGCTGTATAACAAAGTAAATCAGCTATATGCATATGTATATCCCCATATCCCCTCCCTCTTCCTTGCCCCATTTTAAAATGGAAACCCCAAAATGCATGAGTGGAAAGAAACAGATGTGATTTCTGATAAGCCAGGATAGACATAAGGTGTGACTGTCACTGCACGTGGCTTACCAGGCTGGAGGCAGCACACATTTCAGGAGAAGCATCTGGAGATCAGACAGAGGCAGGTTCCAATCCTATGTGAACCTAAATAAATTACTGGACCTCTCTGTTCCTCAGTGCCCTCATCTCTAGAGTGAAACTACATCTTCCAGGGCTATTTTGAGGTTTAAGTTAGAAAAAAAATTCTGGAAACTTTCAGCAGCGTATAAATGGTAATTAAAGAATTAAATTGAGCACATTTTGTGAGTTGCTGAGGACTCTGAGGACAAGGGCTGTGTTTTATTCTCCAGTGCAAACCCAGAACCTAGCTCAGTCTCTCACATCTACAGGAAAGCAACACATCTTACGTTATTGAAGGAGTGTCAAATTTAATGCAATGCATTTTTGGTGAGCACCCATTATGTTCTGTGCACGGAGTAGGTCCTGGGTCTAGAGTGGTGAGGAAAACAGAAAGAGCTACTGCCCTCACAGAGCCTGTGGTCTAGTGAGGAAGACAGGCACTATATAAGTAATTACAACAACAGGATGAATCAAAACAAGAAGCACAGGGCTGTGGAAGTCTAGAGCAATGAGGGGAGCATTCAACCTAGTCTACAAGGTCAGAGAGGAGCAAGTAACAGTCATCAATTACTTCTATAATTTCCCAGAGTAACAAAAGCTATTAAAAATTAACTGCCTATTGATTTAAATATAGCTTTTTTTTTTTCAAATATTGATTTGGACAACACATTAAAGGGGGGAGGGGGAGGCTGCCCAAAAAAGTTAGATGGAAGAAAAAGGTTTCCATGTAAGTTCAAGTGACATCAAATGTATCCTACCTACCATACATAGGAGTAACAAAAGCATAGTGTTCACCCACAATCAACTTTTTACCAGAAAAAACACAATTACTATAAGCAATCTGCCTGTGTAGTTATAGATCTTTCTTCAAAGGGAACCCATCCCTAAAGCATAAAGATGTATGAATCTCCCTTATTTCAAATACATTCCAAGTAATGCTTCTGATTTTGAAGCTGTAGTTTTAAAACTCAAGCCATGAATGTGACCCTCCAAAATTAACCAGTATTTGAGTTCCTCCTCTGTGTAAAATGTCAATAAGACATTAAAGAAAATATTAAAATAATATCCAACTATCAAGAAATTTACAATCCATAGAGAAAAAGAAATACTACAGGAGTTCAATAAATAAATGCAAACTACAAAGATAACACAAGACATGATCCCCTGTCAACTCTGATACAAATCCAAGTTCCAGGGAAGCCGAAGTCTTTGTCTTTTTTGTTCACTGGTGCATGCAAGCGCCTAGAACAGCATGTCTCAGCAGCCAGTGAGTGAGTGAGTGAGTGAGTGAATGAAATTCATGGATTAAGCAGGGAAAGCAATGTCACAAGAAAGGGGTCAGGAAAAATTTCATGGAAAAAAGAATCAGTGGCCTTAAATGATAGGGAATCTAGACAGAAAAAAAAAAGGTCAGAGTGGGGATAGAGGAGTGTGTCCAGCACTAAGACAAGGTGAAGAGATGCAAAGTGTGAAACTGTGACGAGAAATTCATGCAGAAGAGTCCAAAATAAGGCCAGAAATGTTGGTGAGGATCAGACCGTCCAAAAATTTAAACGTCAAACTGAAGTGTACAGATTTGACCACCTTAGCTACAGAAAGTCATCACAGTTTCTTGAGAGGAGGAGAGTGTGATCACCATCTGCCCATTGGTACAGTCCTGCGTGGGTGGGAGTGGGCGACACTACTGCAGTCATTCACGCTAGAGGTGACAACACGGACTAGGTAGGACAGAAGCAGCCTGACTGGAAAAAATGGGAAAGATTAAAAATGCCGGGCTTCCCTGGTGGCACAGTGGTTGAGAGTCCGCCTGCCGATGCAGGGGACACGGGTTCGTGCCCCGGTCCGGGAAGATCCCACATGCCGCGGAGCGGCTGGGCCCGTGAGTCATGGCCGCTGAGCCTGCACGTCCGGAGCCTGTGCTCCGCAACGGGAGAGGCCACAACAGTGAGAGGCCCGCGTACCAAAAAAAAAAATGCTAACAATCCTCCCATGACTCACTGGAAATCACAACTGTCGGGAGACAACTTACTCAGCATTTACCATGTGTCACATGTACCGCACTAAGCACTTTCATGCATATTTTGACATACTTCTCAAAAACAACTCCAAGGTGATAAGAATTTTATAATAAGAAAACTAAGATTCAAGGAAATTAAGTAAGTGTGAGGAGTCTGGATGTGGTCTGACTCACAGCTCACTGATCTGAACCAATATGCTCTAAGTTAGGAAGGGGTACCAGAGATTTTTTTAAATATGAGGTATTATTTTTAAATCCAAGTGACTAAGAGAAAGATGATACCATCTATAAAAACAGAGAACACAAGAATGACACTGAGATTCAGACACATCATGTTTGGGGTTACATTAGACAGCTAAGGAGAATTGTCCAGCAGGCACTTGAGAATGAAGTCCAAGATCAAAGATGGAATCTATATTAGGGCTGGGAGGTATAGACCCAAGAATTAACTTTTAAACAGTAGTGATGGAATAACATTCAATTATTTCGTCAATAAATATTTTGTGAGCATCTTTCCTAGGCCAAGCACAAAACTAACTTTGGGAGGTAAGTAAAACCAAAAGTTTCTGCTCTCATGTAGCTTAAATGGCTAAAAGAAGGGAGTTAATGAGACCTGAAAATACAGAGTATAAATTACCTTTGGGGAGCATCTACATGCAGCGATGGGAAAGACGGCATGGGAAGAAGAGGACACCAGACTGGAAAGTAAAATAGTACAGAGTGAGATGAAAAACCCAGTCCCGTGATTTCAACAAAGCAGGTGAAATAGAAGCCATAGTGCAGGTGGCAATGATTTTAGTAACAGCAGACCTGGTAAATGGGACTATGGAACTCAGAAGGTCTTGTTACAAACCTGAGTGGACGTATAAAAATCCTAAGCTTTCTGTGAGAATATAATGTTTCAAAAATGTAAGCCTATATTGTTAAAAACCAAACCAGGGTACACAAAGAAGAGGAAGCTAAGGATAAAAGATACAAGACACAGAAGAAACAAAGTGTATTTTGGTGCATTCCATTTCAGAAGTATTTTCTCAGTGTATCTGAATTAAAGTAACTGGATATTTTGATAGAAAAAAGAAACTACTCCATGAAAACAAGCCATAAAGTAAAAAGTTCTTTTAAGGCATATTTTTAAATGTATTTCCACTGTTTCATGTACCATATGAAGAAATATTATATCAAAAATATAACTCAAAGTATCCATATCTACTAATAAACTAGATACAGTTTCACTCAAGTTATTCTCCAGTTTATGCTTTAGTTACAATTTATAGAAATAATAAACCATTAGTTATTAGCTATACATTTATATTTCAGTAAAAACAAATTGCTGACTTGAAATATACTCTATATTTGTCCTAAGAAGTGAAACATTTACCTTTAGATGACAATATATTAAATTTTTATTGAACAGTAATGTATTTTTATAGAGAAAATTTAGTATAACTATTGCTTAAATCAAATTCACTATGGAATTATTATACTACTAATCAATTTAAACATAAAATTTCATTCCTAGAGGAATAGAATATAAAACATATTGAATCTAGACTAATGCTATTACGTGGCTCCAATGAACCTATTTTAATGATATTTCCATGTAGCAGATCAATTCTAAGAGTTTATCTTTTAGCCTATTCTTAATATAAGTTGGGAAGTTGTCTATAATCCTGGATAAATCAGACACCTTGAAGTACAAAATGCCTAAGAAATTATCTTTTCTAACCCCATTGTGTTAAAGATGAGAAACCAAGACGAGGGGAGGTTAAATGGCTTTCCCAAGTTGACAAACCTGATTTTAGATGGATGGATGGATGGATGGATGGATAAATAGAGAGGGGAAGATATACATTATGCATGTATTTCCTTTACATATTATAACATACTTTATATACATATTTTAAAACAGTTATACAAAAAATAATAATAAAATAAAACAGTTATACATGTAAACATAATTAACATATTTACACAAAAACATATAGAATGCTTATTTCCATAAATATGTGAAACAGTTTAACATTGAAATCAGCTTACCACATTAAACTATATAGTACCTTAATGAAAACAAACATAAAATTGAGAAACAGAATCAATGTCCCAGAAACAGAACTCAGAAAACAGAAATATTTGATATATAATAACAGTAACCTAAAAAGAAAAATTAAAAAATCAGTGAGGGAATAAACTGACCCTGTTTTCATCAGTTAAGACAGCTTATTTATGAAATAATTCCTTGAAATCACTTGAATAAGGGTGGGGGGTTCACTGATAATCTTTTCTTTAATAATGCCTGGTCTTATCTCATATTGCAGAAGTAGCTGTAAGGTCTTTAACTTGCATTTAAACCAGACAGGAAACCGCCATGCTTTCTTTTCAGAACACTTTGTATGAAAACTTCTTCAAGATCTACAGCTAAGGGAAAGGGGATGCTCTGCCGAATCCAGCTCAGGAATGTGGTAAAATAAGAACAGTATGGTTACATTAGCGTTGAAGGGATTTATTCAACTGAGGTTCATTTAACAGTTGAAACACTAGATAAAATGCACAGGAGTTCACCGCTACCACCAGTGACAAAGGTATAAACGTGGCCACCCACTATGAAAACTTTGGGACCAATGGGCACAAAACTCTTTTCCACTAAGTAATGAGTAAAAAAGTGCTATTAAAAAACAAGCAAATATGACATACCTGGGAGAACTGTCAGCTATAAATCAACATTGCCTTGATTCCATTTAAGGGTAGTAAACATGTCCACCAACTATTGCCTTGGAGGGAGAGACAGCATTCTGCTCATCTAAAAAGCTATGGTGATCTTTAAAACTTGATATATCTCTGGATAATCTACTTTTAAAACATAAAAAATTCTGCCCAACTAGTTGAACTCTCCAAACTATTTCTCTTTGATTAAGAAGCTCCCCCACCTACCCCTGGGCTTCCCTGGTGGCGCAGTGGTTGAGAGTCCGCCTGCTGATGCAGGGGACACGGGTTCGTGCCCTGGTCTGGGAAGATCCCACATGCCGCGGAGCGGCTGGGCCCGTGAGCCATGGCCGCTGGGCCTGCGCGTCCGGAGCCTGTGCTCTGCAACAGGAGAGGCCACAACAGTGAGAGGCCTGCGTACTGCAAAAAAAAAAAAAAAAAAAAAAAAAAGAAGCTCCCCCACCTACCCCTTATGTTTTACTGTAAAATGATTTTATGTGTTTTTAAAGAAATGATTTCTTTTAATTTTTAAAGTGAATGCAAAGAAAATGCAAACATTTCCCTCTCCTCTAGTCAGAAGGAATCCTCCTTTTACTGAATTTCCCCACAATTTGTTTGTACCTTTTACAGTGATGATCATATGTTCCCTTTATGATTGTGCGTGTGTGCATGTGTGTTTCTTATTCCCCTTCCAGCTTTTAAATTAGCTGAGAACAGATGAGACCCTTATCTACATTTTGTGCTCCACACAATATCTTACATCGTATTGTACATACATATAAATAGCATAAAATACTTATATCTTTGAATTAATATTTTATTCTGTACAGATACCATCACAAAACTTTTTAGCTGGCTTCCTTCTCCACTGCAATTCACCTTCACACTGTTCCTTAAAGGATTATTCTAAAACAAAACTCCGATTATATTATACCCCTACTTAAAATCCTTCAGTGGCATCTTACTTCCCAAAGGATCAAGTTCATAGACATGCCACATGTTGCTATTACAATTCCATCTCCTCTCTTAACATTGCCACAGAGGAACCACAACCTGGTCTTAGGAAGCATACGTCATTCCTCTATGCCCTTGCTCTCTTGTCCTGGTCTACCAGGCACATTCTTACATATCAACACTTAACTCCAATCATCAAAGTTCATCATGCACTTTCCTCAAACACACTGCATATAACTATGCTTGTGCCTGTCCTATAGCACTTCTCATATTGCACAGAGCAGGAAACTGGGAAGGTAAATATGGCTTTTTCTCCCCTGAAGTTACAAGAAGGCCATTAGGTGATGAAAAGTTAGAAACCACCTGCAAGAATGTTTGCCTAAATCCCAGAATTAAGCATATGACCTGGCACCAACAAAATTCTAGAAGATGGTAGGAAAGTTTATTCTACTCAAGCATGGAACCTGCCTGACAACTGAACCACCACATTATAACCAGTCATCACTTCGGGATGCATTTCCTAGCCTCGACAAAGCACCCGGGCTGGGGTGGGGGGGGGGCGGGAGGTGGATCTTAAATGGAAATTATAATGGTAAATGCTCTGTAAACACATAAAATAATTTCTTTAACTTTCCAAATATTTAGTTTCTAAAGTAAAATTATCTACTCTAACATGCTAGAAGAATTTCCAAACAGGAAGGCATTGTAATTATGGTTTTGATTTTCTTAATCTACAAAAACCAGGTGTTAAAAGCATAAAAAAATAAAAATATTACTGCTATTCCTCGCTACAACATCAGTTAACAATGCAAAACCATAACCTAGTTATTTAACATCTTAGCTTTTCATGTGTAAACCAGCCTTTTACCTCGCTCACAAACATGACCCATAGAATAAAGGTTAAGTTCTTCTGAGGAGTTTCAGTACTTAAGAAATGCACGGATTAGATTATTTATCTTCTTGATCTGTCAAAATTGCATTTGGGAAAAGGACCATTTCTTCATACATCACATCATTCCCCACTCCAGACAGAGGGCTAACCATTCCCTCCACTGGGCTACCACTCGGCCTCACACAGACCTCGTGTCCCAATATCAGGTTGTATCATAATACATGTTTACACATCTAACTGCCAAAAACAAAAAGGAAAAAACCCCCATGGGGGTAGAAATTAATGTCTTTTCTTTGTATCTCAGGATCCAGAAAAAAAAAATTGCTTAATTTACCCAGGCAGTAGGACATCAAGGGATATTTTGAGGCAAATTTTACTAAACTAAGTTAAAAACTGAAACTGTATTATCTAACAGAAGTCACCATATGCTGAGCATATTGTGAGATTTGTGTTGTGTCTTTCACCTTTTAAAGATGTATATGGATATCTATACAAGATATACTGTATATAATTAAATATATTGGCCTCATTTTTTGTTCTTACAATATAGCCTAGAAAATCGTGATTTTCTAAGCATCACTATCAATTTAATTTTTAAGAATATTGAGAAAAAATGTTACATCATGCCTATTTTAAGATTGAATAACCATGCCTAAATAACAAACTATTAAAAATTCTGAGCACATAAAGAATTTTGATTATTACTAAATAATAAATGTCAGCTTGATAACCAGTTTTACCTTCCAGTCAATATTATGACAAAAACTATTAACTTACAAAACATTTTTTTAATGTTTTCTGATTCTCTGGATGGCTGACAGGCCTCTAACGGCATGAAAGTCGCCTTATCAGCAAAAAGGAATTTTGTCTCCTGGCTATCTTTCAGTTTTTGCCAACTTCTCAACATCTTATCACCAAAAATATCTATGGCATTTGAATTTCTGATCATGCATGTACAATATACACTAAGAAAATCTAAGAAGCTGTTAAAAGCTCATATATGACCACATTCGTTTTATTGACAGCAGCTATGAATAGTGCCTTCATACTTATTTGGAAAGTTGAGGCTATGGTGAAACTATTGATCCTGTTCCTTTATACATTCCATGGGGGTGGGAGGAATAGGACCATATGTTCCTTAAGAATACTTGTTGCGGGCTTCCCTGGTGGCGCAGTGGTTGAGAGTCCACCTGCCGATGCAGGCGACACGGGTTCGTGCCGGGTCCGGGAAGATCCCACATGCCGCGGAGCGGCTGGGCCCGTGAGCCATGGCCGCTGGGCCTGTGCTCCGCAACGGGAGAGGCCACAACAGTGAGAGGCCCGCGTACCGCAAAAAAAAGAATACTTGTTGCATTAAATATTAAATAGTATTGAAGAACAGAAGGAAATTGAGAAGAATAGTTGGAGAAACCTTGGCAAATGCTGTGTGGGACAGTAATACATCTAGAGTTATATGACAAAGCCACTCTTAATTCTATACCCAACAGAAAGATGTACATATGTCCACTAAATTACATGTACAGGATGTTCAAAGCAGTATTTGTAACACCAAAAATTGGAAACAGTAAAATGGATACATTGTGGTATATTCATAATATGTAAAAAATTGTGCTACAGGAACAATGTGGATAAATCTCAAAACATAATATTGAGCAGAAGATGCCAGACATAAAAGAGTACATTATGTATGATTATATTAATATAAAGTTTAAAATAAGAAACTAGAAAAACTACAGTGTTGAAGGTGAAAATACAAGTACCTTTGAGGACTAAGGGGACAAAAGTCCCCTTATTATCAGCACCCCTTAAGATTCTGGGGTGCTGGTAATATTCTATGCTAATCA
Source organism: Mesoplodon bidens (assembly GCF_964165515.1). Taxonomy (NCBI): domain Eukaryota; kingdom Metazoa; phylum Chordata; class Mammalia; order Artiodactyla; family Ziphiidae; genus Mesoplodon; species Mesoplodon bidens. Next base: position 90,938,595 of record NC_138177.1, on the reverse strand, counting down.
TAGAGGTGAGTTTGTGAAAATTCAGTAAGCTCTATACTTATATACAGAAAAGTGCACAAATCATATTACACTTTAATAAAAAATTGAATTTGTACTCCCATGTTCATAGCAGCATTATTTGTAATGGTCAAAAGGTAAAAGCAACCCGTGCCCATCAGCGAATAGACAGATAAACAAAATGTGGTATATATACACAATTGAATATAATTTAGTCTTAAAAAAGAAGGAAATTCTGACACATGCTACCTGTGGATATAAGGATAAACTTTGAAGGCTAAGCCAATCACAAAAAGACAATTACTGTATTATTCCACTTATATGAGGTACCTAGAGCAGTCAAATTCAAAGGGACAAAAATAGAATGGTAGCTTCCAGGGCCTGAGGGAGGGGGAATGAGGAGTTTTTGTCTCATGAATACAAAGTTTCAGTGCTGCAAGATGAAAAGAGTTCTGGAGCTGCACCGTGATAGAAGTTGCATGACAATGTAGATATAGTTAATGCCATAGGACTGTACACTTAAAAATAGTTAAAATTGTAAGTTTTATGCTATATATCTTTTACCACTATTTTTAAAAACTGATGTAAAAAATAGTTCCCAGAGTCAATAAGGGGTCCCCATTGGCTAAACATAGGACAGTTAGAGTATCAAAAAGAATAATGACTACATTGATGAAAACACATTTAATAGATAAAAGCCCACTAATTCAGAATGAGACTAAAAACAAGATAGAAAGAAGCCCCATCCCTACCCCAACCCCAAAAGAATTCACTGGTCATTACTGGAAATAACTAGGGCACCAACTCTGTACTCTGAAAATTGGGAATCAAAGGGAAAGAACTATTTTTTCCTGTCTTTCTCATATAAATTACACTTCAGAGTTACCAAATACCTAAGATAATGAAAGAAGGCTCTTCTTTCTTTACTGAAATATTCCAGTCAAAAAATGTGGAAGAAATAATGACAATTTTTTAAAAACACAACTTCACAAATCAATAAAATAATTGTTTTAGGTGAAGATTAATAATCCATGACACGGTTGATGAAAAGGTGATAGAAAACTTCACATTGAAGGCATGAGGCTGCCACCACCTGAAACCACTGAACAATCTTAGCATGTCTATAAGTGGGGAAACTAGACCTTATTTGTCTGTTGAGACGATTTAAAGTGAAGTGCACTGCACCATCTTTGCAAAAACAGGGGAACATGAATCTATTCAAACCTTTGGAGCTGATATTCAGTTTAAAAGAATTCTAGTGAATAGAGGAACAAGTCAATGACACCATGAACAGGCAAAACAACAAACTCAGAACGCAGGATGCTGTACCAGTGACCAGGTTTATTTATCATGTCACCTGCTTGGAGAAAAGGACCACTCAAGAGTAAGAGACTTAGGACATGTAAAATCCAAATGCAAAGTGTAGATTTTATTTGAATACTGATTTGGGACAGACTAAATGTTAAAAAAAAAAAAAAATTGAGACAGTCTAAGAAATCTGAATCCAGACCATATGCTAGATTATACTGAGACATTGTTCATGCTAGGTGTGATAATGGCATTCTGGCTACTTAAGAAAATGCTCCAATGTTTAAAGATGCATATCGAAGCATGAAAAGACTAAAATGACACGACTTAGGCAAAAAAAAAAAAAAAAAGACATGTCACTGAAGCACATGTGGTAACCCTGGTAATTGTTGAATCCAGGTGATGTGTTGTAGGAGTTCATATTCCCTCTTTGTATATGTTTGAAATTTTTCATGAGAAATAATTTTATGTTTTTCAGTTGATACAGACTATGCTTACATATATACTTCAGATTGCCTATGGATATTAAAACAAAAAATTAAAATATTCTAATAAAGAACTGTAGTCAGATACCCCTTCATTTTAAAAACAAGGAAACTTATTTATAAAAGCCCAAAGAGCTTAACTGATCTGCTGGGAATCCTAAAACTATCAGAGATAATCAACACCTGAACAACTAACATTACACCATGGAAGCCTAAATTCCATGTCTCAGATTTGAGGGGTTGGTAAAGGAAAAAAAGAGATGAATTCTCAGTAATTTAACTCTCATACTATTTTAATTACAAATCTGTACTTTTGAACATTAAGCACTGTCCACGTGTAACTCATTTGAGAAACAGCTCTATTTATACATTAATATTTATGTTTTTATATTAATATTATAAATCTATCACATGCTTAAATATTTTTCTCACGTCCAACTAGTATAGCACATGGAGGGCTGTGATGCTCACTCAGGCAACAAGAACCTGCGTGGCACACTGTACTGGGCATTCCTGGTGCCTAAACTGTGCCTTCCTCCATTTCAGTGACCTATGCCACAGTGACCTATGGTTCATTTATTCTACCTGCCATTATTTTATGTGCTAGTGATGATTTTAACTCTTCATAACAACTAACAAAGGCAAATTGTAGTACTAGAAATGCCCCACAAGTGCCAAAGTATTAAGACATAACTTTTCAGGAGTTCAAAGCAAATGACAATGTAGCTGAAGACACTGATTTGGTGAGCTGTGAAGCATCATGGAGGGACTGGCAGAAGGTCTCTGCAAGGGAGGGAGGGAGGGAAGTTCGCATAGACAGAACCTGAAAAATATTCAGAGACATGTCAGACTTGAGGTGATTTGAAAGGAAACAAAACAGTAACCATAAAGTATGTTTTGGGAAACCCAGCTCTACGAGGACTATGCTGTGAAGACTTCTAAAGTACTCTGTGGTGGGGCTGAATGACGGCCCCCAAAGACACCCCCATCCTAATCTCTAGAACCTATGAACATAACCTTATGGCAAAAGGGATTTTGCAGATATGATTAAATTAAGGATCCTGAGTTGGAGAAATTATCCTGGATTATCTGCGTGGGTCCTAAATGCAATCACAAGTGTCCTTATAAAAGAGAGGCAGTGATATCTGACCACAGAAGAGAAGGCGAATGTGAGGATGGAAGCGGAGATTGAAATGATGTACTCTGAAGGTGGAGGAGGGTGTCAGAGGGCAAACGATAGAGGTGGCCACTAGAAATTGAAGAAGGCAAGGAAATGGATTCTGCCCTTGGAGCCTCTAGAAGGAACTAGCCCTGCCGTCATCTTGTCTTTAGCCCAGTGAAAGTGCTTCCAGACTTCTGGCCTCCAGAACTGTAAGATGATAAATCTGGATTGTTTTAAGCCAATAAGTTTGTAGCAATTTGTTACAGCAGCAACAGGAAACTAACATACTCCAATAATGAGGAACATATCCCCACAATAAACAGAATATGACTGTATAAAAGAAATTTATAACAAAGTAATGAAAAGTATATGAATATATTTTAAAACCTCTTAATATTTTGAAGCTTAAATGAAAATAGTATCAACAGTTTTTTCCCAGAGTGTTTATTTGGGGTGGGGTGATGTGTTTTGTTTGTTGTCTTGATTTGTTTATACTACTCACATTTGAGAGAGCCTAAGAGGCTTGTTTTGCTGGTAGTGGTATGGTAGTGGTATTTCACTAAAAGATAGTCTTTATCCAGAAACTACTTGGTTCTCCTCTACTTTCATCAGCAAAGAACATCCTGGACCCATGGTTCTTTAAAATCTGCTCGTTTCAAATTCTGAATACGAATGTCCTCAGAGTCAGTTCACATTAATTAGCTCACTTCCAAATTTAGGGACTATTAAAAGGGGGGAGAAAATGAGGGCTCATCTACCCATTTCCTGAAATCGCATTTGCAACACTTTAAATTTTAACTGATGCATATAATTTGAATCTCATTCTTTGATAAATGTGGGAAAAAATAACGCATACTATCAGTAAATAAAGAAATGTTCCTGTACACACTTCTATATTTAAAATAGATAACCAACAAGGACCTACTGTACAGCACAGGGAACTCTGCTCAATACTCTGTAATAACCTAAATGGGAAAAGAATTTGAAAAAGAATAGATACATGTATATGTATAACTGAATCACTTTGCTGTACACCTGAAACTAACACAACACTGTTAATCAACTATACTCCAATATTAAGTTTAAAAAATTTTTAATTAAAAAAATAAAGAAATGTTCCTTCAGTCATAGGTAAGAGGAGTGTATACATTACATTTTCTTCTTTTGTCCTTAGCAGAAACCTGGTTCACAACAGTGATAGGATTAAAATATGAGAGCACCACCACTGGTCTCAGGGCTGCCTTGTTTGAACGGCAAATACAAAATGGTTTTTGACATTATCATTATGACCGTACTCGGAAGGCTCTATTTATTAATGTCAATTCAAGAAACTTGGATTTACTCAAGGAAATTTCGAAAGGGATTTATATGCTTATCTTGGGACAATAACAACTCCATGGCTTATTTCATTTTAAAAATACAGATACCGGGCTTCCCTGGTGGCGTAGTGGTTGAGAGTCCGCCTGCCGATGCAGGGGACATGGGTTCGTGCCCCGGTCCGGGAAGATCCCACATGCCGCGGAGCGGCTAGGCCCGTGAGCCATGGCCGCTGAGCCTGAGCGTCCGGAGCCTGTGCTCCGCAACGGGAGGGGCCACAACAGTGAGAGGCCCGCGTACCGCAAAAAAAAAAAAAAATACAGATACATTTCTAAACTAGTAAGGATAAACTCTTGTTATTCTGTGAAATGGCTACATATAAATGTTGCAAAACTCCAGACTTTCCCAGACATCATCTCTAGGACAGAAACAGATATACCTCTATTGAGCTTAAAATCATAAATTCTTTTAGGTGATAGGAAAGAATTCTGAAAAAATGTTGATCTGGACCACAACCCTGAGAACAGAAGAGAATATTTTCCCATTCCTTCTTGCCCTACAAAGGCACAAACAGAGCTAAACAGATTCCGTATCTTTCATATGTGGAATTATTTTTCTGAGCCATTACCACTGAGTCACAGAAACAATTACTTAAGAATTTCTGATTATTTCAGGCAAAGACGAGTCACCAGGAGGAATGGCTCATAAGAAAAGTACAGTTCTAACCAAAAAGTCAAAAAGCTCTGTTAAAAACTATACCCATCTTACACAACAAAAACAACAAAAAAGTCCTGTAAGGCTCAAGATGGAGATTTCGAAGTTCCTGGCCTTAGCACCTGGACAGACCCATTTTTAGCTCCTGGGAGTAGTGCATGATATTGCATTTAGGCAGAGACAAGTTCTTAGCCCAGGCCCCAAGTCTCTATGGGCAACATTCTGTTACTGATTACTTGAATATATGGTTTACAAAATTCAAATTCCAGTGGTCTCACCAAAAAAAAAAAAAAAAAAGACTGTATCTCAAAAGAAAGAAAACCTGCATCTCCAAAACAAGTTGTGATGAAAACTTAACCACTTAAATTATATGCTGTATTTAGAATTTCCAAGTATTACATTCAGAAAATTTCAGACTACATACATCCTCTTTGGGGAATTTTATGAATCATTGGGTTATTATTAAGACACAGCCATATGCTAAACAAAACATAGCTGTGCACCAAGGCATGTGAGAGGAGAAGTACTGCAAGAAAGAAACTCCTAAAAAAACGTAACTACAAGGATATCTATAGCTCTGAATAGATCACAGGAGGGTGAAAACTTCCCAGGGCACTTAGTTTGTCTAAGAATCCATCACACACTAGTAATAACAGCTTTTAAATTTCCTCAATCCCTTTCCTCCACACAATATATTTACCTCTCATAGATTAAGCTAATTGATGGAGCCAGGTTACAGTTGGCAAATATTTCTGTGAGCCAATTCGTCAAGGAGAATGTTGGAAGGATTCTATTTTCAAGATAAATCCCTAAGGTTTTCTCCTTGGGCAACAACAGCTGCACAATTCAAGTTTCCTACAGCTCCCCAAAGCAAAGCAGTTGCTTATAATTCATTCATTCATTTTAAAGCAATTATGTCAAATGTGATTTGATTCCATCCAAGTCAAACACTGAGCTCCTCCTAAGATAAAAACCCTAGAAAAACAAAGAACTTACACTTCAAGCAACAGCTAAATGCAGTGATGAGGTTTAGGAAAGAGATAAACATAATTCTACAGGAGTAAAGAGAAGCAGCAGCATCCACTGTGCAGAGACCACAGTAGTCTCTTCTACAACGTTTGGGGCGGCAAAATACTCAAGGAATAAAGGAAAAAGAAAAGCAAGGGTCTGACAAATACATAAATCTGGTCCTCAACCACAGAAATTAGGATACATTTCCTCATCAGAATAACGAGGACAAACATTTCATCCATTCATTCACTCACTCACTGCAGTTACAGAAATGAATAAGAAATCACCTGTGCCCTGACGAAGTTCACAGCCCAGCTGCAGAGAGACAGGGTTAGGGTGTGGTAAATGCTATGACAAAGAAGGTATGCTAGGGGAGCAGAGAGAAGAGGTATGTAAAACTGCATGACATCAACCAAGGCCATCACCTGTATGAGTTCTGAAGGGATGGTTTGGGAGTTAACCAGCATATCTGAAGGGGAAGATGTTCCTTTCATAAGAGTGGCATATGCAGGGACAAGGAGTGAAGGATAACATGGCCTATTCAGGCCAAGGTCTGATGGAAGGGACAGGTGTAGAGGAGGGAGGCGAGTGATGAAGCCAGTAATGTAGGCAGGGCTTTGGGCTTTGTTGAGTTAAAATATTGGGTTGGCCAAAAGGTTCGTGCGGTTTTTTCCGTAAGATAGCTCTAGTAGCACTTAATTGTCTTTAAATTCATTCAAAACAATTTTGTTAGATTGTATGTGAGAGCTGTCATATCAGCGTGCATTTTTTTTAAAAAACTTATCAAAATTGGTGAATTTGTGTGTAGCCATTTAATACTGAAGATGGAAGAAAAAAAGCAACATTTTCAGCATATTATGCTTTATTATTTGAAGAAAGATAAAAATGCAACTGAAATGCAAAAAAAAGATTCGTGCAGTATATGGAGAAGGTTCTGTGACTGACAGAACATGTCAAAAGTGGTTTGCAAAGTTTCGTGCTAGAGATTTCTCGCTGAACGATGCTCCACGGTGGGGTAGGCCAGTTGAAGTTGATAGCAATCAAATTGAGACATTAATTGAGAACAGTCAACATTATACCATGCGGGAGATAGCTGACATACTCAGAATATCCAAATTAAGTGTTGAAAATCATTTGCACCAGCTTGGTTATGTTAATCGCTTTGATGTTTGGGTTCCACATAAGTTAAGCAAAAAAAACCATTCTTGACCATATTTCCGCATGCGATTCCCTACTTATGCATAATGAAAATGTTCCGTTTTTCAAACAAATTGTGACGGGCGATGAAAAGTGGATACTGTACAACAATGTGGAATGGAAGAGATCACGGGGCAAGTGAAATGAACCACCACCAACCACACCAAAGGCCGGTCTTCATCCAAAGAAGGTGATGTTGTGTATATGGTGGGATCGGAAGGGAGTCCTCTGTTATGAACTCCTTCCGGAAAACCAAACAATTAATTCCAACAAGTACTGCTCCCAATTAGACCAACTGAAAGCAGCACTCAACGAAAAGCATCCAGAATTAGTCAACAGAAAACACAAAATCTTCCATCAGGATTATGCAAGACCACAGGTTTCTTTGACGACCAGGCAAAAGCTGTTACAGCTTGGCTGGGAAGTTCTGATTTATCTGCCATATTCACCAGACATTGCACCTTCAGATTTCCATTTATTTAGGTCTTTACAAAATTCTCTTAATGGAAAAGAATTCAATTCCCTGGAAGACTGTGAAAGGCACCTGGAACAGTTCTTTGCTCAAAAAGATAAACAGTTTTGGGAAGATGGAATTATGAAGTTGCCTGAAAAATGGCAGAAGGTAGTGGAACAAAAGGGTGAATACGTTGTTCAATAAAGTTCTTGGTGAAAATGAAAAATGTAACTTTTATTTTTACTTAAAAACTGAAGACGCTTTTTGGCCAACCCAATATTTGGGATATTACCCTGAGGATACTGAAATGTTTCACTCAAGAAATATCAAAACACAGGGACTTCTCTGGTGGTCCAGTGGTTAAGAATCTGCCTTCCAAAGCAGGAGATGCGGGTTCGATCCCTGGTCAGGGAACTAAGATCACACATGCCGCAGGGCAACTAAGCCCGCACGCCACAATAAGAGAGAAGCCCAGTGCAGACAAAATTTTTAAAAATAAATAAAATTAAAAAAAGAAATATCAAAAAACATGAATGTTTTAAGAAATGTCACTGTACCCAGAGGCTAGAGCACCAAGAAGCAGGAAGACCACGTGAGAAAAGAAATAAGTCTCTGAACTACAGCAACATCAGAGAAGCAGAGACATCAAAAAGGTGAAAATATCTGAACTCTGTTGTTGTTAAATCTGAAGCAAGTTGACTGATAAAGGAGAGTTTTGTTTTTTCAACATGTGCGAGTCAGGGGCACATTTATGTCCCTTTTGGAAACAATATAATTCCGTAATTTGGGGGGAAAAATGAGTGAAGGAGACAATTAAAGTTCCTGGATTGGAAGAATATTTTTAATGTGAAAGGCTAAATAAAATATCCTGAAAGTATACAAATATTTTTTAAATACTTGGAAAATAAACTGGAAAATAATCAACAAATGCCTTAATGCAACTTACATTTATGAATAGTACTGGAAAACCCCTATGACATATTTGAGGAAACTGCTTTTGGCCAACGAAAAATTCTGTATTTAATGTATGAGTTAATTGTGCATAGCATTAGAATTAGAATAGGATTAGAACAGAACCAAAAGGTAAATCAGATTCCAGGTCTGATTTTTAGACAATAAAAAGAGATCTAGATTCTAACACTAACCAATTTTTCTTAGAGGATTTTTAAAAATAGGACAATCTGGAGAAACAGCATTGACACTATATGCAAATTACTATCCTCCATTTAGCTTTACTTTGCAACTTGTGCTTTTGGTCATTTCATTCACTTGCTTAATTAACTGTAAGGACACCAAAACTGGCCAAGTGAGTCACGAATGAGTCACAGCTCATGTCCTGGAGCAGCCACAAGCCTGACTGTGGCTCATTGCACCAAGCCTGAATTTTAAGTTGAAGAAGAATGTTGGGGGGAAAAACGGCAAGGGCTGCCAAGGATGCCAAAGAAATTGTTGGGAGAACAAGGACATCTTGAGAGCAGGCTTCCCTCGCACATCCTTTTCCAGGTTGGAATTTATGGGCTTACACCTCATCCCTAACCAGAGACAAGATATACCTGCATCCAATCTGCTCCTTTCCCAACTGATGTTGTGACTTCACACAGGGTCATTTGTTAAAGGGAAAAGACAAGTAAGAGTGCATTCCTGATGCTGCCTTCCTAATGCTGCCAATCAGACTTGCAAACACTGTATGAAATGGGAGGACCAGAGTGACTACCCAGACTGCCACATCTTACAAACAGGTGGGTGCACATGTGACCCACAAGATCACAGTATTTGGAGATTTGAAAAACAGATATCACAAAATATATATGATGATTTATTTAAAAAGAAAAAAAACAAAACAAAACACCACCACCATCGAGGTTACTTCCTATAGAGGCAGGGATGAAACCAGTGCATGACAAATTGGTTCCTTCCACGCTGACTCAGGAATGCTCCTGCCTTTGTACGTAAGCGTGGCTACAGACTGCAGCAGCTATAAACATCAGCATAGAAGTTTTTCTTCACACATCCATCTCTGCTTGCCAAATACTAATATGTCATGTCCTTCCTGCTGGACTCTACCATTTCTTCTCAAGGACAAGGACCATGTAATTCTTAAACTTACACCACTGGCATCCTCTACCATTTGAATTAAGCAAAATGCATCCAACAAATGTATGTCAAATGGGAAAGGAGTGGGAAAAACCTACGACTGTTCCTTGACTGTTTACCTCCCAACCACCACGTTAACACAATGCTGAAGAAAATATATCATTATCCTACTTTCAAGCATTATAGCCAAAATGCTCTTTAAGTTCACCATAAGGTTTTCAGGGGCCAATCCAACAACTTCGTAAAATGTTAAGAGACTCAGGTTGAGGCTCACAGTCCCAATCGTTAATATAATATAAGTATGATATTAACACCCATATAGATATATATAAGCCTCAATTTAACAAAAAATTTTAAATATAGTCCATTAAAGTTTCTAGTCTTTAGAATTTCTAAATTCTACATTTTCCCAATAAGGGAATACATTTTTCCAATAAGGTTAAGGTGGTCATGCTCTTAGGCCAGCAGCCAGGAGCCCTCACTTCAAAATGAAGAAACTGAAAAGTGAAATCATTTTGGCTTTACTTCCTTGCTTTTCAACATGATAAAATGCACTCATCACATCAGAGCATGACTGCGGTCTTCTTGGCATGTCTGGTGTGGACCTAAGCCCTAACCCTCATGGGAAGCCAGGGAGGGGGGATCCTTAGGGCTATAACCATTCCAGACTCCTCAAATATGAACAGACTGGGGAAGGGGGTGAGAAGAATAAAAACAGGGAAACGATGATGCTAAAGAAGAGGCAGAGGTCCTGAATCAGAAGACCAGCCAACCAACTTAAAGAGATGCCTCTCCCTTCTATACTTCAGGCCCAGGGCCAAGGGGACCCCTGCCCAAGGGAGGCTGAGGAGGGAAAGAGCTGCCAGATGGGACCACAAAGGCCAGAGGCAAGAGGCCCTCTGGGATCTACTAAGGGAGCCTACTAAAATGTCAGGAATAGTTGGGGATACATAGGGTGAATCCCCAGAAGACTGAAATATGTTTCCTGCAGAAGCAGGGGTATAGACAGGAAAGGGGGAGGAACAAGAGAAAGGGAAGAGGAAGCAGACATGGAGGGAAGAGTAATTCTTGCATCTGAAGTAGTGAGTTTGAGCCTGGGACATAATTAGGATATTAGAACAATTCAGATATGCCCAGTCCAGGATTAGCTGTCCTCTTCCTCAATGTTTCCTGTTTGGATAAGCCCAGAGCACCTGTGTGCTATAATCTCATACCGCTGAACCCATAACATATTCAAATTCCTTCATGCCTCCATAGATACGTAGCTTTGATTACCTCAAGGGCTCCCAATGTACTGTGCATTTAATAAGTACTTATAGAAGAAAAATGACAAAAAAAGAAAGAAAGAAAGAAAGAGGATGATGTATTGTCCCTTGTGTAAAATGATGCTCCTTTAGTATGTTCTCAGTAATTCTGCAAGTGAACTTGCATGTTTTATCACTGAGTAGTCAAAATAAGCTGATTACGATGTTAAGCACCTCCCTCTCAAAAGAAAAAAAAAACAGCAGGGAGGAGGGAAGGATGGATACTTTGGGTTCCCTTTATTGCTTTTATAGGTCATTTATATCCACTATATTACATCACATATATATTCTAATTATATATGGGCACAATCATTCTTCCTAAAAGACCTTTCCTCCCCAGATGCCAATCACCTCCGTGTTTTATAATTTCAAATTTGGCTTAAATGTCCCTACCACAGTGACACCACAAGAATGCCCCTTAACCTTTCAGCCTCAAATGCTCAAACATGAAGAACTTAGGGCAATCGATAAATAACACTCTTTGTCTTCATCTGAATTTAGAACTGAATAAGCTGTAAATGCCTGAGTCTGAGATAGAGACAAAAAAGTTAGCTTTTTATTCTTTAAAACTTCATTATTATCTCAAGTCTCTGTATGCCCCTACTTTTAAAGAGCCCAAAGCATTACAAGTGACTGGCCCACACCCACCACATTTTAAAAGAAGTCAAACCTCAGGCCTGGGCGCAGCTATCCCAAGCAAAATTTTCCCAGAACCCAGTACTTGATATAATCCAGACCCGTTCAACTGCTTCCAAAGACAATGGCAGAAGCTCCAGGGCATCCGAGAGATGGAGGCGAGAGATGGCAGGTCAACAAGAAGAGCACGATCTTTTGCCAAGATGTCTGTAATACTAGGCCAATTTTCCAGAGCTTAACACTCAGTTAGGGAACAAGTATCCATGATGGATAAATGTGGTATACACATGAGAAGGATTATTACTTAGCCTTAAAAAGGAAGGAAATTCTTATAAATGTTACCACAGGGATGAACTGTGATAATATTAAGCTAATTAAAATAAGCCAGTCACAAAAGAACAAATACTGTATGATCCCACTTATATGAGATACCTAGAGCAGGCAAATTCATAAATGATCGTTGTCAGGGGTCAGGGGGAGGCTGTCGTTTAATGGGAACAAAGGAGCTTCAACTGGGGAAGATGAAAAAGTTCTGGAGATGGTTGCACAACGATGTGAATGTACGTAATGCCACAGAACTGTACCATTAAACATGGTTTAAAAAGTAAATTTTATGTTATGTGTCTTTTACCACAATTCTAAAAAAAAAAGCTCAACTCAGAAATCTCCAAGCCGGCTAATTTTGGCCCAGTGCATTTGCACACAGAGGTAAAAATCCAACTATGCACATTCTTCTAAGAGAGTGGCACTGAGGTGCCTTCTTTAAAACTTAGAAATGCGCAGTTGTGGCAGCCCCAGGTCCCTCAGGTCATAATTGTGGAATCTTTCTTTCCCAACTTTCATGTCCAAAGCTTCTTAGCTGCAGTTGCTCTTTGAGCCCCCCTTTTCTGGCACTCACATAGTGAATGAATGCAGGCTCTGCCTAGTACCATCAGCATCTCCACAATCTTTTATAAGCAGGAATGTTTAGCCTTGAGCCACAGCATCTGCTGCAACTACCTTTTCTGTGTAATTGCTTCGGGCTTCGGGCTTTGTGATAAAGTGCTTCCTAAGGAAGATTGTCTTTTTTTCCCCTACATTTCTTCCAACTCAACTTCAGCAGATTCCAACACTCTTGGAGGTCTGTAAGGACCTACATCTTTGCATGGGCATCTCAAGGCACTAGAGTTTCTACACATTTTAATGATCAGGTCCTCAGTACCTTTCTTTCTTTCCTTTTTTTTTTTTTTTGCCAAAAGTAGGGCCTATCCCTCTTACTTAATTTCTCTCTGCTGATCCCATTTTCTTTTGAGAAGGACTCAGAGGCCAATCCCTTCCCTTCTCTTCCACTTTAGAGCTGTTGGGTAGAAATGAACAGTTTACTTCCCAAATTAGATAATCCCAGCCAGGGGTTACTCCCATCAGGCCACTCCAGCCTAGAACATGCCTCCTGTCTCCCGTGCCTTCCTTTAGAATCTGTAACTCGTAAAGAATCTGAGCTGGAGCCTTCAGGGCATAGGTGATACTTGCTGGCCTGATTAAAGTAGCTCCCTCACCTTGAGACTCACTTAATGAACTCTTCAGTACTTTGTGCTTCCCTCTCAAATGCAAATTTTCTGTAACCACTAGGTTTTACTATCCCAGGGCCACCACCACAAGGCTTTAAACACAACAGAAGAAGGTGCCCCCTCAGGGGCATAAGTAAAACCTGGCCTGGATCCACAGTGAAAAGACAGTCAGTTGCATTTCATCCTCTACTAGCAAAAATCTTTATGCAGTACACAAAATGCAAAACCACACCCAGCTCTGAGCTAGGAACATCTAGTTTCCAGCTGTTCCTACTTCAGATTCTAGCTGAATCTTTAAAGGGGCACTTCGTAATATTTTCTGGATCTTTGTGGAAACCTTTCATAAACTGTCCCATACGGACCTATATTTCTACAGGTCCGTTACCCTTTCTAATTGTTGCTGTTAGGGTGAATCTCCTTTCCTTTTTGTACCTGTCTATTCTGGCTTAAGACCTCACCTTTCCCTTCATTTCTCCCATTAAGATGTGAACCTCTCTCCTAGCTTAATTAGTCCTTTCAGTCTACCATTGCTCCTTTTCTGATAAGATCAAGCATATGTTTCAAACCACTCTAGTACCTCCTTGATTTCCTAAGAAAACCTGACCTCTAAAATCTGAGCATTGCAGGCACAGGACTTTGTAATCACCGTTTTAGCGTTTGGCTTTGCAATAATTTCACTGACTCATTGGTCTATCTAAACCCAAGAATGTAGCATATGCTTAAGTAAGGATGTTCCTCTTCCTTTGTATTTGCTTCTTAAGAAAATCTACAACTCTTCTATAGGTGAAGCCACGGTTCTATGATCCAATGGTGGGAACTTAAGTAACAAATCCAGAGCAAATCTAAGTCATGTTTCACAGAGCAAAGGAACTTATTATGAGTGTCAGAGCACTGTTTCTGTCCCGCTAGGCACTGTGTGCCTCAGCTCCCTCCAGGGCTGTCTCTGAGGCCTGCCCAGCTGCAGAGATAGCGCTTTCCTGGTCTGCTCGAGCTGGGTGGGTAGGTCAGTTAAGGTTGGTCATATGATAGGTGGTCTATTAAGATCTTAGATAAACAACCAAAACTTACCTATGATTATTCTCTCCAGGGCCTTCCTCTGTTTGGCCTGGAATGAAATTAACTGAATGTGATGAGGCCAATTTATCACTTCCTACTTTAGCCTCATTCTCACAATTCAAAGGAGGAACCCCACATAACAGCACCCTTGAAATTTTATCATTTTTGTAGTTTGAAGTCCTGGCCTGCAGCTTTGACTGAAACACAGTAAAAGCAGCAAGTGCTATTCCACCTGAAATAACTAAAAAGATCCAACCCCTTCCCTGGCCTCACCTGCAACAGAAATCCAAGCTGAACCTGCAAAAAAACCCAAAGTACATACAAGTGCCTCAGCTCACCCAAACAGCCCAGTGAGGATCAGTGCATCCTGCACTTGCTAAGGCCTAAAGCCCCATCACAAACAGCTGTCTGGTGAAGTCATTTGCCTGTGGGCTAGGCCATGACAAGCTTCACAGTCCCTCAAAGGCAAAGCAATAAATGTTCCCCTTTCCTGTTGAGAAACTTAATGAGCAATAGATAAAACAGATACAGAAATAAGATGAATATGTGAACTTTTTATTGATAAAAGCTAATATATATTGGAAAGTGTGGCTTAGGGATGCATGTTCTCCTCTTGTTCCCCTCCCCCTCCAAAAAATACTGTAAGCCTCCGCCTGGACATAACCTGCCCTGCTTAGCCTACCTTATGAACGAGAATAGACCAGAAAACCACCATCCTCTTTGCAAGTAAGTAGGTCTCAAAAAGAAGATCCAGAAGAGGTTGAGCTGCATGTACACAGGTACTACTCTTAACACTATAACAGAAGTTTTTCCATAGGGAAACAAAGGATGGGGAGAGAGCTTATCCTCCAAAATAGACCTCGCTTATCACTTGAACTCTGTTACACCTTCAGTGCCTAATCAGAGTTGTGAATATAGTACAAGTTCCATAAATCCAGAGAATGAACTCTACTTCTGAATGAACAAAATGCAGTTTTGCACTTGCAGAAGTTAACGGCATAATATAAAATAGTTTGCACTTCTGGGAAATGCAAGCCAAAATGGTTGGAGGTCTCAAGTGCAAGGAAATGGACCGAGTATAATCTAATCTCTTAGGAATGCTCATCTTCGCCAAGTCCTTCTGCTGTTTCTTTGGCTCAGGATGCTTCTGTGCCTGGCCTCGATGGCTCAGGTAATGTTATTACAGGTCTTGGATGAACAGTGTTGGAGAAGGTGAAAGACTGCTAGATGCTAAACTATGCTTGACACAAGAATGTGCCCTCTTCTCTTCAGACTTGCCCTCATGAACATGAAATATTATATAAGAAAAAAGCAAGCAAGATCTTAACTACCAGATATATTCAAGTTTTTAAAAGGTCCTTGGAAAACACCTAGACAATTTAATTTCACAGAGCAATGTGAAATCACAAATGCTTTTTACAAATTATACCCAAAATTATTCTCTCCTGTGTTTATTGCTAATAATAAGTTACTACATATTTAGTTATTTATACATTCCTAAAGATTTACTGAGTTCTCCATGCTGGGCACTGTGCTGGTCCTCAGAATTCAGCAGTGAGTAAAATCTCAGTGGGCCCTGCCATCATAAGGCTTAGGTCTAGCAGGAAAATCGGTCCTGAAGCAAATATCTCCACCAATGATGAGCTGTATAAAAGGAGAATTTAAAAACCAAGAAACAAGACAAAATGGCAAGTCTCAAGTCTAGAAGAAAAAAAGCGGGGTGACAAATTCTGGTAATGGAAAAACACCCAAGATGGCTGCAGCAGAATGAACAAGAGAGAGAGAGGGAAATTGAGGCTGGAGAGGACGGCAGGGTCAGATCACAGAGGGCCCTATGCAGGATTTTGGATTTCACCCTCAGAGTACTGGAAGCTTTCTGAGAGTGCTAAAAGGGTTCCCATGATCAGATTTATGTTTTGTTTTGTTTTGTTTTTAAGACTGAAGATGCAGTTGGGAGAACACACTGGCATAAGGTATATACCAATTCAGAGGAGGCAGAGGTCCAGGTGAGAAATGATTGAGCTGGGGAGGAGCACAAACGGGCTTAAGACCGACAGTGAAGGCGGAGCACGAAACACCTTGCACCAACTAAGTACTTGACAGTTACTGTGAGGTAGCTACTTATAACCCAGGTTACAGATGAGGAAACAGACTTAGTAAGGTTAAATAATTTGCTCATTCAGCAAATAAGTAGCTGAGATACGAATCAAATCTAAACGACACCAGAGTCCTTGTTTTTAACCAAGACTTTGGAAATTTGCCCTTTTTTGTCCATTAAAAATATTTCTCTACAAACTGTCTGCCAGTATGTAACAAGAGCTGCAAAAATGTTTATATCCTTTGACCTGGAAACTTCCCTTTGGAAAATAAAACTGAAAGAAATAATCCAAGCAGAGGAGGGGCAATAATCTGTACAAGGGCATTTATAATCATGCTATCTATAAATGAGAAGAACTGTAAGTAACCCAAGTGACTAATTATATAAACAGGGAGCATATTAAGAAGGCAGATTCGTCATCATGTTCACAGCTACATACTACTCCATCATCACTTCTTATGTGATCCTGAGAAATTACTCAGTCTTTTCTAAAATATTCAGCTGTAATGATTAAGTTCTCTTAATGAAGCTCTCAACCACCTAGGGAAACTTGCATTAATAATACTAACCACAGTTGTATTTAGTGGAAGAATTGTTATTACCGCTCTCTGATTATGAGTTTATAACGCGCAAAGCTCTGAGGCAGTAACCTATCATACCTTACCTCATCTAATCATAACAACTTGCAGCATGGATGGTGCTGCTCTCAACAGGCAGCTGAGGAAACAGAGAGGCGAAAGACCTGCCCTAGATCATACAGTTAATTAGTAGCACATCCAAAACCGGAACTCTAAAGCCCGTGTCTTCTTCCCTATACAATGCCACCCCCTGGTTATCAGAGAAAAGTGGAGGTTCAGATAAATTGAGAAAACTGAGGCTCAGAGATCACAAAGCTAGGTAGTAATAGAACCAGATTTTGAATGCAGGTCTCCCAATTCCAGGTAAAGTGTTGTTTTTCTACTTGTGTCACAGTTGTCACATATGAGATCACCAACAGATAGATAAAATTATGTAGACTACATCACTTTAAAGCTACACTATTCTAAAGCTTAGATTCAATTGGCCTAAATAAAACAGCTGCAGGGCTTCCCTGGTGGCGCAGTGGTTGAGAGTTCGCCTGCCGATGCAGGGGACACGGGTTCGTGCCCCAGTCCGGGAGATCCCACATGCCGCGGAGCGGCTGGGCCCGTGAACCATGGCCACTGGGCCTGCACGTCTGGAGCCTGTGCTCTGCAACGGGAGAGGCCACAACAGTGAGAGACCCACGAACCGCAAAAAAAAAAAAAAAAAAAAAAAAAAAAAGTCTGCAGAAAGAATACTACAGAAAAGAAAGATTTGCCAAAGACCAACAAAAGATTATCCATCCAAAAGAACTGTGGGAAAAGCCCTATATCATGAAAAGATTAGATGGGGTGGGAGACAAAGGGCCTCCCATTATTACTAAGTGCCTTCTGTGTCCTAGTGCTGTACTAGATATTTTGCCATCAGAGTTCACCTGCTCTTCCCACCACCCTGTAAAGATTAGGAAAAATTCTATTTCACAAGCAAGAAAACTAAGATGGTGGCAGATGAAGGGATTTGCCCACAATCACTCAGCCAGTGGGGTATGATTTGAACCCAGGCCAGTCCGATGCTAAAGTCCACATTTTTTCAATATACCACACTGCCTTCCACTGCAACACGACTGGCAGAATTATATTTTCTGCATCCTTTGATTAAAATGAAGCACACAATAATATCTGACATTCTTGTCCAAACAATATTAAGGCTAATGTTAGGGATTCATTAAATAGTCACTCAACAGCCATTCACAGAAACACTCACTCTGTGCCAGGTATGAGCTAGGAACATAAAGTTGAACAAATGGTCCCAAATTTCATGGAACTCTAGGAGAAATAACATGTCTTGGTGTCACCATTAATGAACATCCATACTCTTGGGAGTGTGGGACACATTTGTGTCATCTGGATTGAAATGGCAAAATATCAAGCTCTCTTAGGAACTGAGTGATTCTGGATGGCTAAGTTTCTGGATAGCTGAGAATTTACTCTGTTAAGCAACAGATCTTCGATTTCACAATTTTTATTACTTAACCATTTCTCAATGCTTTGTCAATTCTCCCAGGGCATTCTGAGCTCCAAAGTCTGAGATCTTATATTCCCCATTCTCAGTGATTCCCCTTTACTATTATAGCCAATGGATGGATGGGTAGATAGATGGATGGGAGAGAATAAGGTCTTTATAACAAGTATTTCACATGAGAAATTCTGAACTTAAGCACTTTCCAATCTTTCTTAAAGAGTACTTTAAATCTGTTTGTTTGTTTGTTTTTAAGGAATAACACGATTTAAACTTCTCTTGAGGAGCTGGGTCATTATTAGCATTCTGTTATGAGAAAAATAATGTGCTATGATTCAGAAAACCAAGTAACCTTGGGCAAATCATTGCATATATTAGGAACCTTAGACTGCTCATTTTTAAAATGAATTCTCTGAGGACTTTTCCAGCTCCATAATTGTATAACTCTTTGAACAATAAAATTAGTTACTATAATGGTCGATTCAAACAAAACTAACCTTCTCCAGAGCCTTGTGCAGTATGTGAATTAGTTTGGCTGCATTCTCCACAGTGCAAGATTAACATGGTTTTTGAGTTCTTGAGTCCATGATTTATAGTTTTTACTATTGCCAACCTAACTTTCAGCTCTCCCTCTTTCTCATTTTAACTTGTAACCAGTAATCTCCTTCAACTTAAAAAAACAGAAAACAAACAAACAAAAAACAGGCTTAATGAAAAGGAATGGAACCTACATTTATGAGTACCTTCCAAGTGACAAAATATGCAATACTTCAATTAATTTAATCTGTATAACACTACAAATAGGTATTATCTCATTTAATAAATGTGGAAACCCAAGATCAGAGTTGCCCAAGACTGTCAGTGGCAGAGCTAGGAGTCAAAGCCAGGTTGATGTATCCAAGGCCCACAATGCTGTGTAGTAGAATAGGGAGTAAATTAAAAGTCCTCAGCCTCGAAGTCAGAATGTAGGAACTCTAATGGTTACATAAATTAAGCTTAGCTTATTGCATTTACATGAAGTTTAAGACATTCATTTTATCTCTTCTTTGTAGAGAAGGGCTTTATTATATATTTTTTAATAATAAGTGCTATTTTTCTAAGCACTTTTTTACTTAGTTTATTTTATATAAAACCCAGGAGGGCTTTAGGTAGTTATCAAATGGGCAAGGATGCCAAAAAGCTTAGTGCTAGCTAGGTAAGAAATTAATTTACATGTATTATTAAAACTGGTGCATCATGTATTAAACACTGAAGGGAAAAAATTAAACCCTTTACCAAATTTTACTACCTTTCTCTTAACTAAGGTCATTAAATATAACTATATATTCGAAAAGACTGAAAACTCAGTAAGGTTTAACTATCAGGGCTGCTGCATAACTGTGCTCAAGAATCCAGCTTCATGTTTTAGAATCTACTGGGATGGAACTGATAAACAGCAATTATGTCACATTCTTTCCTTAAACAGTGTCTCTGGAAGCACCCAAATCTTTTCATGTTGGTGCTCATTCTGAGCTCCAGAAATCTCAGTTCTTGCTTCTCCCCCTCACTGCGGATGAATAGCTGTATTCTACTGAATCTCCAAGTACAGTTTATGGGCAAATGAAAGACTCTATTGCCAAGTACTCTGTCATCATAAATAATCTGAAGTCAAGCATTTCTTGTGTGGCTGCCTATGAACTAAGCTAACTAAATTTCTCTGGCCAACAAATACTTTCTCATATTTGCAGGTCAAATGCCAGGGAATTTAATAATCTTCTGCTGAATCTACACTTTGGAGTATCAATAAGTGATGGATTATTCTAGATCCACGTTCCTTTGTTGTCAGGCACCACATATACGATTAAGTGAATGTTGCACTAATTGAATGATAATATTACCATAAAAGAAAAGGCTTACTAAAATAAGCAGTCACTATGAGCTGGTTGCCTGGGGGCACATACAGCCTCAGACCTGCTGGGAACTGATAAAAATGGCTTGAGAGCTTCTGGTTTGTCAGTGGATGTTCACTAAAGCACACCCCTGGGCTCTGCAGACCACAAACCAAAAGAAGTACTGCTAGTGCACAGAGTTTAACTTCTCAGTGTTTTCATAACACCTGGTTGCCTCTGGGATTTTCATTGATTACATATTCCCTACAAGACCCCTTGGTAGTCAGAAGGTCAAAAAATGTACAAATGTAACTTGTAAAGTTTGGAACAGTTGCCCCCTCTCATGACAGTAATAATGGTCACCATCATGGGTAGTGGATGAGATAGACTGAGGCCAAGTCCAAACTCAGGAGGGCTGGGTGGTAATGATGAGAACCAGGTGAACTTGCAGGGACTGGGGGAGAGTCAGGGACTCATGGAGTGTGGCTTTAGAGGGTCGGCCATCTGAGTGAGGGAATGAGAAGAAGCCAAAAAGACATGAGGCATGGCAAAGAGGTGAGAAAAACAGCATGAGGCTACAGTGAAGCTGGACAGTAAAAACAGGCTGGTGTGCTGACGTTGACAGCTCTCTTCAGCTCACACGCGAGAAGAGGAAAGCCTGTGGAGAAGGATGCTCCAGGCTGGCCCATCTGAGGTCACAGAAGGTGAACGGGATTTGGGGTGAAAGTGGAATAGCTGACCGCACAGATCCAGACAGGACTTTGGAGTATACAGCCAAGGACTAAAGGACCAGGGAAGGAGGAGATGTCTATCAACAGAAGAGCACAGGGAGGATAAGGAAAGGTTCTGACAGGTGGGAGGGAGAGGTGGCAAGCCAGGAGGTTAGAGGCAGAGTGAGCAGGCCTCCAGCTCTCCGTGCTTTACTTTACATGCCCATTAAGCAGTCTGACTCCGTAGTCTCTGCTCCCTCAGCTTTTAAGATATTCAAGAGAATAGGCCATCCTCTGATGCTCCAGGCCACACACCAGGCAGATGTAATTGAACATCTTCACGGCCAAATACCAACGGTACAGCCCTACTCTGGTACTAACGTTATCAGTGCTCAGAATAACTGCCTTCTTTGGGGACATCACCTAAGTCTGAATGTCTTTGTACATCCTCCGTCTCACACACGCTCTCCCCACCTAGTTTTCTTTCACAAACCTTCTTCCTCTCTAGTAACCACTCATGTCTGTCCTCTTCCGGGTCTCATCTCTCTCAGCCAGCTGCGTGCACTTTTGCACTGGCCTTGTAGCATCCAGTGACTTACTTCCTTTCTCATTTTTGAAAAAGCCTCACTCCAGGGTCAAATCTGCTTTCTCCCAACCCCTCAAAAGCAGAAACTCCGTGTAACGTATCTTTGTGCCTTCAGTGCCCTGCACACAAGAGGAGGTACTAGACAAACATCTATGGAAAGGAGAGATACACCATGGGCCAGGCACACACATAATCCATTCTGTGATGTTAACGTCATGCCCTGAACATCAGCAAATCAACAATGCATCCAAAAAAGCATCACCCACCTACCAAACATTTACCATGCCCATCACTCTAACTCAAGCCTCCCTTCCCATCCCCCCACTTTATAAGGGCATGTCTGAGGTAAAATCCATGCTGTGTAGCCTAAAAGCAACACAGGGTCAGGGGCTGAGTTTTATTCACCTTTGAATCCTCAGCATCTACTACAAAGCCCAATATTTAGCAGACAAATGGATAATTTGATGAATCAATCAATCATATGCACAAATTTCCATGAAAATAGAACCAAACAGAAAGCAGAAGAGCTTTGAAACTACCAAAAATCCAATAATCCACAAACTAGATAATCAGACTCTAAAATAACTGAAATCTGGTTTCATTATTTTAGATGTTTCTATTTTAAATACAGCAAACTTCAGTGCAAAATAATAATGTCATTTTACATTTGCAGAACAGGCCCTGCTTTCTCCAAGCATGTTCCCAGTCATTTGCTCATGCAATTCACCATCTATCAGCTGAGCTTGGTAGCAGGAATGGGAAACTTCACTGAATTTGGAATTAGGACAATTGGACTCAAGTCCTGTCTTTACCACTTCCTATCCGTGACCTTGAGAAAAGTCCTTTAGCCAGTGCACATCTCAGTTTCCTTCTCTGTAGAGCAGAGATAAGACCTTGCTCTTCCTGCCTCTTATGAGGATCAAGGAGGTGGGGGGAGAAGGAAGGAAATAAAATCTTGCCGAATACCTACTATGCCCAGGCATTTTACATATATTATTGAATTCTCACCACATCCTGCAAAGTAGATTTTACTATTTCTTGCCTATTATAGGAGGAAACTGAGACTCAGCAAGGAAACTAACAATTCTATGACCTTGGGAAAGTTAAGTACCAGAGCTGGGATTTAAACATTTCTGGCTTGTCCCAAAGCTCTCCTCATGAAAGGTGATGCCTCCTAGGTGGGGGAAGGGTAAGCTGGGACGAAGTGAGAGAGTGGCACGGACATATATACACTACCAAATGTAAAATAGATAGCTAGTGGGAAGCAGCCGCATAGCACAGGGAGATCAGCTAGGGTGCTTTGTGACCACCTAGAGGGGTGGGATAGGGAGGGTGGGAGGGAGATGCAAGAGGGAGGGGATATGGGAATATATGTATACGTAGAGCTGATTCACTTTGTTATACAGCAGAAACTAACACAACATTGTAAAGTAATTATACTCCAATAAAGATGTTAAAAAAAAAAAGGTAATGCCTCCTAAGTGAGACCTAAATATGTGTAAAAAATTTAGCTGGTTTTTAGCACATTGCCGTATATGTAAGTATTTTCTATCATTGCTGTAAGTATGGAAGGTGGAGACAAAGAGAAGCAGGTATTTGCTAAGGTCACATGTCAGATACAGAGCTGGGACTAGAACCTGGGTCTCCTGACTCCTGGCCTGAAGTCTTTTCATTAAACCACACCCCCAGGAAAAGGCTCCTGACGTTAGTGGGCACAGAGGCATGATGCTTGTTTATTCGGGCCAGCTGTTCCAGACCTATTTTAAGACAAGCACTTTGAAAATCATGGAAGGTGAGTATCAAGTGTTTCATTAAATATTCCATATTAATTGACCCTTTAGGGCACTCCCCTGTGAGCAGCATATGCTGCCGGCTTCCTGTTAAGCAAACCGCTCAAAAGCTGACTACACTTCTTGCAACACATATTTTGAAAGCACATTCAGATAGCAGCATAAAATACAATTCTAAAATAGTTTTTCCATGAAATTCAGAAGTAGCTGCTTCCTTCGCTTTTCATGGTTCTGTCCTGTAAATGCCTGAGACTGGGGAAAGGCAGAATGTGAATTTGTGACTGTCCTTAATACCATTCAGGGTCTGTGTTAACAGGGGAAAAAAGAGTGGGATATAACATTCCAATTAACAGCTAACAATAGATGCCTGTGAATTTACAAGAAGAATGATTATAATACATAAAAGGGAAAAAAAGACAATCCCTTGAAAACATGCCATTTAAAACAATGGTGTTCCTGTTGCCCAGGGAAATGTAAGCAGTCCTGACCCTGCTCAAGAGTAGGGCATTAAACTATGTGCTCGAGACCAGCTGTCATGAGGCACAGTGTTAAAAGGCCGAAAGGGACCAGCATACACTCATTTTCTCCTTTCCTTTTGTTAACTTTCCTTAGTTTTTCTATCTGCTTTTTTCCTTTCCCCACTGTATACCTGTCAAAAGCCTATCTCCCATTTTATACTGATTCATGTGATAAATGTGTATAAAACCATCCAGTTGATACATTCAATACCCTAAACCAAAATTATTACTCAATATCCAACTCAGTATGGAGGTGCTATAATCAACAGCCACAAAACCAATGACAGCATTCATCCACAGGAATGCCACGAGAGCAAAAGAGAGTGAAAAAAAAAAGAAAAATTCCTCACAGTTCACATTCAGATATGCCAATAGCCTTGTGGATGGGAACTCAGTTCACTATAAATGTTTTCATTCTAATCTTGCCTCTACCACCACTTGTTAGTACAAGTTACTAACTCCTCTTAGCCTTGGAGAGTATGGCGGGGATGAATATCAGCGCTCATCTCATGGTGTTGTGATGACTGGATGACATAATGCAAGGAAAGTGTTAACACACTGCCTGGAGTGTTTCTGCAGAAACAGTAGTAATAACTGCAGTAAAAGTAGTAAACATTTATTGAGCATTTGTTATGTGCCAAGCATAGGGATAATTAGTTCATTCAGTCCTCACAACCACTCCAGGAGGTGGGTTCTTTTATCACGCCTGCTTTTGAGATGAAGAAGTTGAAGAACACACAGGTTCAGGCACTTTCTGGAAGTCACTCAGGTGGTAAGTAGCAGAGTAATGTTATCTGCTATTATTAGTAATTCCACTTAAAGAACAGATGTTTTGGTTTTTAATGAGATAGTGCTTAGCACATCGTATTATATTTTATATAGGTGTGTTTGACAAGGTAGTAAACTAAGAGTTATCATTTTCAATAAGTTTCATTAATGCCTACTTATGTATGCATGTTTCGTATGAGTCCCTGGGTCAAATTCTAGAGATGTATATAAATGTAAAAGCCTATGATAGCCTCAAGCAGGTCACAGCCTGGAAGGGAGAGAGATAAGAAAAAGATTGCAAAACAGTGTAAGGAATGCTGCCCTCCACCCATGTACACTATACAGCGTGGCACAAAGTAGTAAGTGATCAGCCACACCTACAGAAGGAGTTAGGTGGCCCTCACTGCAAAGGGCCCTTGAACCAAGTCTTCCTTCAGACTAATGAGAAAGGACCCTTCAAGTAGAGAAACAGGCAAACGCAATAGCAGCATAGTTCATTTGAGAAGCCACGAAAAGGTCAGGAGCGCACAGTTGAAAGAGCTTTGAGACATGAAGCAGGACCAGCCCACGGGTCCCTGCAATGCTTACCAAGGAGCTTGGATTTTATCCCATGGTCCATGGGAACAGTTATAAGGAGGTTATACTGACCTGCCCCAGTAGTTCAGGTCAAACTTTAGGAGTCCTTAGTCACTCTCCATCATACCCAATGCTCATCAGCAAGTCTTTGTGGCTCTACCTTGAAAATGTATCCTGTGCATGCAAACAAAAAGATCCAGGAGAGAACGGAAGATGTAGGAAAGCACAGAGGTAGAGTGAAGGAGGAACTGGCCTTTGCTAGGAGCATTGATAATTCACCCACAGAAGAGGACAGAAAGCATCGTCTACGGGCAAGATGCGGGAAGGTGGGCGCCTGAGGAAGCTCTCCTCTGACTGTGTCTGTTTTCTCGGTGGAATAGGAAGCAAGATCACCAGTTGAGAGGGAGAATGAAGATGCAGGTTCAAGAAGAAAAGGTACCAGACAGGCATCTGGGAGAGTCAGAAATTGAACAGTCTAGGGCAGTTTTCAAATTGGTCTCAGTACCCCTTTACACTCCTAAAAAAATAATGAGTGAGAATCCTCAGCAGCTTTTATTTATAGGGGTTATATCTATCAATACCGAACATACTGGAATTCTAAAATGAGAAATCTTTAAAACATACACAATCACAGGTCAGCAGCAAGTAGCTTTTGGAAAACTCCACTATACGTTCGTGGGAAAGGAAGAGTGAGAAAAGGCAAACAGTGTCTTAATAATATTATTAAAAGAATGTTTGGGGCTTCCCTGGTGGTGCAGTGGTTGAGAATCTGCCTGCTAATGCAGGGGACATGGGTTCGAGCCCTGGTCTGGGAGGATCCCACATGCCGTGGAGCGGCTAGGCCCGTGAGCCACAAGTACTGAGCCTGCGCGTCTGGAGCCTGCGCTCCGCAACAAGAGAGGCCGCGACGGTGAGAGGCCCGCGCACCGCAATGAAGAGTGGCCCCCGCTTGCCACAACTAGAGAAAGCCCTCGCACAGAAACAAAGACCCAACACAGCAAAAATAAATTAATTAATTAATAAACTCCTACCCCCAACATCTTCTTAAAAAAAAAAGAGAATGTTCGACCTTAGGGAACCCCTAAAAGCATTTTAGGGACTATCAGAGGCCTCCAGATCACACCTTAAGAATGTCTGGTCTAGAGACATGTCAGATGGCTGGGTTGCCTGAGGCGCCCACCTGAGGTTAGGGATCGTGAATTTAAAGTGCGAGCACTCAGGTGGTATGGGTTTTCCTCCATCCATCAGGTTCAGCAGCTGAATTGCAGGCAGGGAGTAAGTAGAGAGTTGGATTTAACCAGGGTTATATTTTACCCAAATGAGTATCACCAACCAAGAGAAGCTAAGGAAGTAACTATAATGACCATGGTATTTAAGCTGAGTAGGAGGGAAATGAAGACATGAAGGCAGTGAAGAGGTGGTGGGACCAACAGTTCAAAAGATTGTTGAATTTTAGGTATTAGTAGAATAATCCAGAAAGGAAGGATTAGTAAGAGAGTAGGATGCTTGAAACAGAATACGGAAGGTAACTAGTAACAACTTCAAACTCAACATCCAAAACTGATTGTGCCCCTTTCCCTTTGACATCTGTACCTCCTCTCTATTCCCCTAGCCACCCAAGCCTGAAACCTGAGGCTCATCCCAGATACTTTCCACTAGTACTGCACCTAAGAAGTCCCAAAGCCTGGTGCAGTACAACTCTTCATTCTCTCTCATCTTTCTCATGCTTCCCTCTGCTTCCACTCTCACCCCTTCTCTGGCCTCGCATCCACTGGCCTCCTCCTCCCCTAACTGAGCTTCAGCAGGAGTCTTTCTCATGCCCAGCTCCACCCCATCCAATTCATCCTTCACTCTGCTGTCGCTGAACTTTCCACAGTGAACTCTGATCATGTGATTCTCATCCCTCCATCCAAGCAGTAACTGTAACCATAGAGGTGGGGGCATAAAACAGGCAGATACAGGCTGTCACCATGAACGTGCGGTCCATCAGGGTATGAAAAGGAGGTAACGCCACAGTGTCATGAGATGATACAGGGAAGAGGATACGAAAAAAGGCAACGAAGGAGAAAACTCTAAAATTCTTAAGGTATGTTTAAAGAGAAGCCAGCAAAGGAAGCTGAGAAGGAATACAAAAGGTACAAGAGGGACTTCCTGGGGGTCCAATGGTTAAGAATCCGCCTTCCAATGCAGGGGATCGGGTTCGATCCCTGGTTGGGGAATTAAGATCCCACAGGCTGCAGGACAACTAAGCCAGCGTGCCGCTACTACTGAGCCCGCATGCCGCAACGAAGATCCCACGTGCTGCAACTAAGACCCCACACAGCCAAATAAATAAATAAATAAATATTTAAAAGGTACGAGAGAACCGGGAGAGTATAGTGTGATGAGAGTTAAGAGTTTCGGGACGGAAGGAAAAGTCAATAATGTAAATTGCCACTGTGAGTTTAAGAAAAATAATCTAAAAAGAGTATGTTGTATTTGAAAATTAGGAAATCAGTGGTGATCTAGACTGGATCAATCCTATCTGCATTACAAACGTGATATAATTTTCCCCATCTTAAAAAAAAAAAAGGCACTTGCTCATTTTGTTCACTCTGACAACCATGGGATTGCACCTCACCAATAAAGTTTCAGCACTTCAATCCTTTACCCCAGGCTTTGGATCCTTGAGAGCCCAGGTTAAGCCATCAAGTATTCAGACAGAACAAGTGCTTAAGATGCCTGAGCTACTTCACATGAAAAGATCTTGATCGGTGTCAAGTTTAAATTTATGCTGGCCAAGAGAATAATCCAACAAATGGCAAAGAGGTTACTGACTCCTGAGAAGAAAGGTTAAATAATGACATTATTTTCTGAACTGACTGGCTAAAAATATAACTGGCACACCACTCTTTTTGGACAATGACAGCCTTTTTTCTCTCTTCCGTATAACCCAGTAATCTTCACAGAGCAGTACCTGGGGTGGGGGTGGGGGGAGGGGGGAGGATGCAGACATGCATTTGGGAAGCACACCTTAATGCTAAAACTCATATAATCACAGTTTTAAAACAATGTACAGTTATGTATAGCAGAAATAAAGCTCTCTTTAACTTTAAGAAGTAGTAACAGCAATAAAAACCCAACTGTGTGTTAGGAGCTTGGAAGGAAATCCTGGGGACAAAAGTGATGAATTCTTTTAGAAATGCTGCATCACCAACACATGGTGCTCCGTGGAAAAAAACATTAAATATATTTCATTTATATTTTCTTATATACATACATATTTTTCCCACACATACACATATATACAAGTGGCCATATGATAAAATTTGTCTAAATCTTAAAAGAGTTCTTATAATAGGTATTAAATAAAAATTCTGTATGATAAGAAAACCCTCTTGATCTCTTTTCCCCTACTAGCCACTGCCCCATTTATCTGCTCTCTCCACAGCAAAATCACCCCCTAACACATGTCTATACTCGTGATCTAGATCCTCTCCCATTCGCCCCTCTTCTCCAGTGGAGGGTTTGCCCATCACATCCCAAATCTGTTTTTGCCAAGGTCACCAAAGAACTTCACATTGCTTAATACAATATTCTATCTTCAATCCTTTTTTCACTTGAAGAGCAGCATTTGATGTGTCTAATCACTCCTTCTAGAAACACTTTATTCACCTGGTTTGCTGGAACCATACTCTGCTGACTTCTCTCCTTCCCCGTGGCCATTCCCTCCCAACTCCTTACAGGTTCCCATCTCTCTACCCTTGACACATGGGTAGGCCCCATGGCTCACGCGTCTGATCTTTTCTTTCTACACTACTCCCTAGGTGATATCATCCAGTGCCGAGATTTTAAATACAACCTATACCCTGATGACTGCAAACTTTTCCTCTCCATCTCCAACTTCTCCAGCTGCCTGCTCAGCATCTAGATGCCTGCTGGGCATTTCAGACATAACTAGCTCCAGAGTGTCCTCCCCCTCTCCCTACCCCCAACCCCCAAAGCTCTTCTTCCTCCCATCTTCTCCATCTCAGTAAATGGCAACTCCATCAGTTCAATTCCTCAGGCCAGAAACCCTGGATTCATTCCTGGCTCCTCTCTTCTTCTCACACTGCTCATCTGATTCCATCAATAAACCCTGGCTGGCTTTATCTTCAAAATATACCTAGGGTTGGATTCCTTCTCACCACCTGCCCTGCTATCACTCTGGTCAGAGCCGCCATCACCACTTGCCCAAATGATGGCCTCAGCCTGACTCTTCCGTCCTGGCTGCTCTGTGGTCTATTCTCAACATAGCAGCCAGAGTGACCCTGTTGAAAAGGTAAGTCAAGCCACGTGATTCCTATTTCACCCAGGGTGAACGTCCTTACAATGGCCCACAAGTCCTAAAAATCTGGCCCCCATTTTCTCTCTCACTTCATCCCTACCACCCCTTCCCACATTCACTGTCCTCCAGCCCACTGGCCTTCTGGCTGTTCCTTCAGTTTACTCACCATTTAATTACCTCAAGATCTTTGCACTTGGTGTTCCCTCTGCCAGGAATTTTCTTCTTCCAAACATCCACATTCCTGCCTTCTTTGACTCCCTTCAGGTCCTGCTCAATTGGCATCTCCTCAGCGAAGCCTTTCTTGACTGCCTTCCATAAAATCAAATCACATTTCCCTCTAGTCCCTTACCCAGGTTCATCTCTCTTCACAGCACATCATATTCTACAGCCATTTATTTATTTATTGTCCCCCACTAAAATATAAGTCCTTTTAGGGCAGGGACTCCATTGAGTTTGTTTACTGCTCCATGCCAGTGCCTACAACAGTGCCTGGCACTTAGTAGGAACAAACATTTGTTCAAGGAACCCTTGAAACCTGAATAAGTCATTTTAAGAAAATTCTAAGTTTATCTACACTGTACATAGTGGTCAGTAAATTTATCAAATGTGTTATTCCCATCCTATGACATAATATAAAGCAAAATTTAAAATTACAAAATAGTAAGATTAAGATAATTTCATTGATGATACATCCATGGTTAATTATAGGCATTTATGGAAAACTTCTTAACCACCAAAAGTGACATCAAGCCCACAACCCACAGTCTTCCACGTTGCACCCCCAGTACAACTAGCACAGGAAGGCTCTTCTCTTCCAGAGTCATGTATGTGCTTGGTATCCTAGCTAGAACACTATTTTAGATGAAAAATAAATCTGTCTAGTATATACAGAGACCAGATTTCATGGATCGTGTGGATTTTCATGATCATCTGGGTTTTAACCTTTTTTCTTTATAATAAAAGGAATATGTTAAATGTGTAACTAACTGTGATTAATGTTTACCACCTTAACTAATAAAAACAAATCTAAATCAGGGTTAAAAAAAAAAAAAGGACCTATTTTGAACTAAAGAAGATTGTCGTCTTACCAACATAGCAAGACCCCAAAAAAGGCTGATGTCCACAGCCAAAAAGAACAATTACTAAGTAAGAGAATCGGGGTCCCATTTATAATTTTATTTTGGAGGACAATTGATTAACTTAAGACTCCAAGATTCAAACCTAAAATTGTTTAATTATTTGCAGGGTTATTATTTTTTAACACAAACAAGACAGAAGGCTAACAAAGAGAGTGGAATAAATCCCACTCATTGGAGGTACACACTCTTATTGAAAGAGGCTATTCATAGCCTCTTTCTGAAAACTTAAAAACAATAAGCAAGGGCTTCCCGGGTGGCGCAGTGGTTGAGAGTCCGCCTGCCGATGCAGGGGACACGGGTTTGTGTCCCGGTCCGGGAAGATCCCACATGCCGCGGAGCGGCTGGGCCTGTGAGCCATGGCCGCTGAGCCTGCGCATCCGGAGCCTGTGCTCCACAACAGGAGAGGCCACAATAGTGAGAGGCCCACGAATCCAAAAAATAAAATAAAATAAAACAGTAAGCAAGACATCTATACGCTAAAATTTTTTGTGTCAACATCTGTTCATAACAGTCTCAAATACCACAAAACTCTGAAGTGAGAGCCTCCAGTTTTTTCCTGGCTCAGAAGATCAGGTGCTAAAAGGAAATAGTTTATTTCAAGTTAATATCTTCAACAGAACCTAAGCTGGATGGACAGAATGAGTCTTAGACATGGCAAAAGCCACAAATACTAGTAATGACAGCTCTAAATTCAGAAGAGTAAAGTCTGCTGGGACGTATGTCAGGGTTTCACTATTAGGTTATTCACTATATAGTATGGATAGAGCTCATGGCACAGAAGCCTTATAACCAGAAGCAGCCAGAACCTTCACCAAGAAAGATACGAGTAGTTAGAGGCAGAAATAGAGATGTCAGCCCAAAGGAACTTGTAGACCTTGCAACTGTTTTAAAATTTTGATTGTAACCTAGTACTCTTAATGTGACAATAGCAGAAAAAAATATTTTATGTAATTTTGCTAATAGTGAACACCTATTAAGTGCATAGTATCTGCTGGTCACTGTAGGCATGTTAAATACATCAATGAATTATTTAATGAAAACATGCACTAAGTCTCATTTAAGGATTTAAAGACAACCTCTATAATACAAGCTCACCTGTCCGGCACTCAGCTGTTCAGAAACCTTATCTCTCTGCAATGTGGCCAAGAATCAAGAAGACAACAAAAAGAGACATCACCATATTCAGGTACTAACTTTCCACGGTTCACTTTTGGGAGAAGCCCGCACTCACAGAAAATTACTGCACTGAATTTGGAACCAGAAAGCTCAGGGTTAAGAACCCAAAAGCACAACAGCCTAAGGAAGGTCATTCAGCTGTTTAGTTCATTATAACCTGGTGGCTTATATGATAGAACAGTGTAACAATTCCTTTAGGGCAAGGATCCTGAGGTGTTCATTGTGGTACTCCCAGTAGGGAATAGAGTTCTTAGAGCAGCATATGTGCTCAATTTTCATTAATGATGCTTATAATGACAATCCTTTGTCATCAAAAAGATTAAATTACACCTACTATATTCTACAAGGAGAAGAAAGAGCAAAAAAAATTTTGAAAAAAATTTCATCCATTGTTACAATTCAAGTAAAGCTTAGAAGGTTGAAATAGGGAGATCCTCAGCTGTCCAGAATACTTCATTACTGAGAACAACTTACTGAACAGCCCCTAGGGGTTCCGGGCAACTGAAGTTTCAGGACATGAGCACAGTACTGTACTCCCTGCTGGGGGGCCAAGGCATCCTGAGGCCATAGGCCAGGTGGAAAATGGGAATCTGCAGACTGGATAATCACCTGCAGCTTCCTACAGAACTCTGTTGAGAGCAGCAACTCCCAGCTTAATGGAAATGTCTGTTAAACCCTTGGGCAGGATATCCTGAATTGGGACAACACTTAAGTGGTCCGTGGAGTTAGCAGTCACCACCCAGGCTCATGGCAGAGTACGAAGTAAATTATCTCACTTCTAAAACCATATGGCTCTCACCACTTACAAGCCTGTTCTTTCTTGGGGACCACTGACCAGCAGGTTGAAGGTAGACAGGCAAGGGATGCAGAATTTGAGATGCAGAGGGGCCCTGATGAAATGCTGACATCAAGAAGAGAGGAATGTGTGTGCCCTAACTTTAGAAACATAATTATTCGTTATATAAAGTCAGTTCCGCTGTAAAAGGCACTGTTCTGGTTGCTAAATAGCTGAGGCTCTGTATCATTCAGGATTAGTGGTAAAGTGTGTCATGGAAGGGACTGCTTCCTCTCCCTTGTAAGTTGAAAGTGGTTTTTTACATTCTGAAAGAGAAAACAGATGTATTGACTTGTGTTTAACAGCTTTCTGCATGCAAACTTTCTGACGGGACCAAGAAACTACCATTCCACTGAGTTGAGACTTTTGAGTTTACTCTAGGGTGCACACAGCCTTCCGGAGTTGCATTTTTTTAACCCCTCAAAGAGGCACCTCCAGGAAAGGCTCCAGCCACAGGAGCCAAGAGTGCACCACACCACCTGAGCAACCACTAAATGAAGGAAAGCGGAATCTGGAGCGAAACTTCTTGTTTCCTGTCGCTGCTGGGAGAGACTAGACTTGCTCCTTCTCACATGGCTTAAGACTAGCTATAAACCCAACCATGTAGCTTGCCAGCTGGCCACAAGCTCAGGGGGCTTTCGGGGCAGCCGCCTTGTTGTGATCCCTTTTCCGCCCTTTGGCCAGTGTCATTCCTGTACAGATAACGGTACCGGAACGCCCTCCACTTCCTAGAGTCCTCTTTATGTCATGGTTCCGCTTTCAAGAAAACATGGGGACGAAACGCAAAGCAAAAGAACAGACTAAAGGCAAAATTACCCCCATCAGCTCCTTTCATGCCTCTCCATCGTTACTATAAAAGAGCTGGATCAAATTCCTTTCGTTTCCTCCCGCCACACACACGCGCGCGCACGCACACACACACAGGTAGGTGCAGGGGACCCTAAGACAGCTTGTTCCCGCCTCACAGAAAGCCCTTACGAAATCCTCATACCGTCTCAGGACGCAGGGCTCTAGCCTTCAGCTAAGGAGCTAAACCATCTCAAGCCAAGGTACAAGAAGTGGTCCTCAAAGCAGAAGGGTGCGAGGCAGGGGAAACCGAACGCACCTAGATATTTGCATTTACACAAAGAAATTAGCCGGCTGATTAATGCGAGATGCCGGCTGGAGGCGGAGGCGCCCGCGCCGGCCTCCTTACCTGGGACATCTGCGGCCTCAGGTTGATCTCCTTCAGGTTGATGGAGTGCGCCCGGAGGTTGTTGAGCAGCTGGCAGAGCAGGACTCCATCGCGGAGGGTCTGAGCCAGGTCGAACACCTGCGCCGAGTCCCAGGTCACCCGGTGGTTGGCGGGCAGCACCTTGCAGTGGATCAGCCACAGCGCGCACTGCTTCCACGGCTCCATGCCCGACGGCTCCGGGACGCTGCCGGGTCGGGGCAGGCGGCGAGGATGCAGCGGCGGCCGCTGCGGTTCCTCCGCCTCCCCGACGCCAGCCGCGGTCGGCCCGTTCCCTGCGAGCGTACGACTGTGCGAGGGAGCAGGAGCCGCGGCAGGCGGACTGGGAGCCCCGCGCGGGGCTTGGTTCCGGTCTCGGCCCGGGTCCGCTGCCGCCCGACCGCCGCTGCAGCGAGTCCCGCGCGCTCTTCGTGCGCCCCGGCCGGCTCGGCGGCGGCGACCGAGCCCAGGCTTCCGACTCGCGAGCCCGGCGCCGGGCGACTGAGCATGCCCAGCGCGCCGGCCAGTCTCGCTGCCGTCTGCGAATCCCCAGAGGCGCGGGTGGGAGAGCGCGCGCCGCCCTGGCCTGGGGTCGGCAGCCTGGGCGGGGAAGGGGAGGGGAGGGGAGGGGAGGGGAGAGGGGCGGCAGCGGCCAAGGAGATCCCAGGGCCCCCGCCTACCACGAGCCCTCAGGTTGGTGGAGCTCACCCAGCCCCAGGCGCCCTGGGATCTTCTCTCCGGACGCCTCCCCGGTTTGGGGAGAGCGTGTCTGAACAATGTAATCCGGTGGGGGCTCCTGTTAGGACCTCCTAAACGGCAAGGGCAGTTTTTAAAGGGTCCGAGAGGTGCCAAGGATTAATTGGGGCATCCGGACTCCCCAGAGAAATGGAAAGAAAAAAAAAAAAAAAAAAGGCAAAGGGCATGTTGAGAACGCAACGCTTAAAGTTACAGAGATCCTTACCCCCTCACCCCCGTCCACCCTCTAAATTCTCTTCCCACAGATAGTTCCTATTCCTCCAAGTTAGTTGCTCGTAAAGATGTTTTGGCACCTTAAAGTGAGTGTGTGGAGACGCCTGCTGAAACCCTTCCCCGCCCCCCGCCCCCCGCCCCCTGCCCCAAGCCTATTTAGACGCGAGGTGTTTTTCACTTAGAGATGGTTTCCTTCTGCCCTCTCAGGCTCGGAACTGTTCGGCGTCGCAGTCCTAGCCCTTCAGCTGACAGCACAAAAACCTGCCGGAGAAATAGGCCTGTGAAACGCCCACGGAGCCACGGCGGCCACACTGCGCATGCGTCGGCGACGGGCCCGGGTTTGAGCGCAATTAATCTCAGTCCTCAGCTGCACCGGTTGGGCTAGGCTTTGGGACCCTTAGTGGAACATGACCCCAGAACTCTAGTGCTGGCTGAGCAGCGCATTCTCATTTCTTAAATTTTGGGGGGACTCCTAACTGCCCCTTTTACTCCCACTGCCCCTCAAAACCAAAAATAGTGTTTAAATTATTTATCGCAATATATTGCCACATTGAACTCTTACTGCTCTCTGTAAATGTGGTCCTGGGTCACCATTTAGAGATATATTCTTTTAAATTTTGAAAATAAAAATAAAATATGAAATCACTTGGAATTTTAGATCATTTTTTATTTTACTATTACATTTCTGTAGCTCAAATTTTCTATTGTGAACCATATTAATCTTATAAGCAGGTCAAAATGTTATTTTAAAAAGTATATCTGATCTGTTAAGCACAGGGGCTGCGTCCTTTCCCACTAGCCTGTGACAAGCGTAGCACACTGTGTACACTGAGCGTTAAACAATAAATCAGCCTGAGGATTTCCTTTCCTCACGCTGATCCTTCCCCAGCAACTTCCTCTTGTGTTCAAACCAGATTGCATCAATGGTACAATGTTTCCTAACCTGTAATTTTGGCAAATAAATCATACAAAACTTTTTTGCTGTACACCTGAAACGAACAGCATTGTAAGTCAACTATACTCCAATATAAAATAAAAATTAAATTTAAAAAATAAAATAAACTTTACATATGATCTTTAGAAACAAAATCTAACACATCTGAATCACTATGTAATACAAGGTCCTGCATAAAAAGAAATCAAATTAGCAAAGAAGTTTCATAAAAAAGGAAGAAATAGTCAACAAAAATATACATTTTGTTTCAGGTATCATCAGATCACCTTTGGGTGTTGTAGGACACTTCCAAAGCCCAAACAATATATATCAGGAGGCAGATCTGGGTTTAGAGTCTGAGCATGGCAAGTTTCTAGTAACATGACTTTGGGAAAATGATCTAATTCCTCTAACCTCAGTTTCCACATATGTAAAATGGGAAAAATAATATTCACCTCATAGTGTTGGTGTGAGGATCAAATGATACAGTGCCTTGCTATTCAAGATGCAGTTTATGGACTGACAGCATCACCCAGGAGCTTGTTAGAAATGTAGACTCTTGGGTCCTACCTCCACACCGAATGAATCAAAACCTACATTTTAAAAAGATCCCCAGGTGACATACATTTACACTAAAGTCTGAGAAGCACTGATATAATGCCAAGATATGCGATGCCTATCACTTAGTGAGAACTCAATAAACATTAATCAATAGCTTTTAGTTCACAAAATGGCAGCAATGACCTAATAAATTCTATTTAACTTTTTATAATTTATATATATTACATATATGACATATAATATATATATATTAAAACTATAACTTCCAAACATAATATCTCTCAAGTACAGTAAACCAGAGAGTGGAGAGAAGGGCAACAGGAAAATATAAGGAAGGCCTATACGAGAAGGAGGCTGGTGGAAGTGCAGGCATCTTCAAGTAAACAAGGAGCTCAGTGGCAAAAGTCATGTGGAAGACAGTGTCAGAAATTCAAATGAGAACAAAAATGGCAATGGGCTTTTTTGAGCTGTCATCTGTGGTCCTTCCTTTAAAACCTTACACCCTAATGACAATGATAAGTTGAGTGATAGGGTACTAAATTCTGTCAGTGGCACCTCCTTGTCATTCCAGGGCCCCAGTGTTCCAGTGAAAGCCATTCTTGCACACATGACATGAGACTCAGGACTCAGTGGTCCCACTGCCCTGCAGGCCTATGTGAGCACCTGAAGCACATCCACACTCTACTATTTACTGAGTGCCAAGCCCTCGGTTGAGCACTTCACGTACATTATCTGCAAGTTAGAGGAAATCACCACCACCACCACAATAGATGAAGAACCAAGATCAAAGGCATGAATCACCTTGCTCCTGGTTACAAAGCTCAGTAACAGCCTGAGTTTCATTGGCCTCCACAGCTATGCTGTTTCTGTTCAAAACTGCTCCCCATTGTAATAATTACCTTAGCAAGTTTAATTACTGGTTTAAATGTCTTTCTCCCTGCTAGACTGAAATACCTTGAAGGCAGGAGTGATAACATTCACCTTCAAATTCCCAGAACCAACCTTGGTGCTTGGTGCACCACAAGCACTTAATAAATATTAGTTGAGTGAGTAAACGAATGAACAAATGAGCTATGTTGCCCGTTTTTACTCCCTCAGTTCTCCCTTCTTGGCAGAGCAAAAAGATCAGGAAGTATTCACACCGGTATTTGTTTCACCAGGTATCAGGGCCCCATGAAAGGAAGGTCCGTTGCTTCCTGTGTGTCTTGTTAGCATTTCTGGACCCTCCAGCATAGCAGGCAACCTGCTCCTCTCCAGCATGGCTCTGCGGTTTGGATCTTTGCCTCAGCCCTATACTTTATACAAAAGGGAAATGGGATGGGTGGCATCCTGAGCTGCAGGAAAGACAATAAATGATGGATGTCACATTCTAGGTCTCTTTCCATGTTCAAAATTACACCATAATCGGAAAAGTAAGGATTAGAAAATTCACTAGATTATGCCTCAGTCCTAATGTACCAAATGACTGAAGTAAAGCTGGTGAGAGCCACGTAAATCCACTGCTTGCTAGAACCTGTGTTGTCGCTCAATCCTTACCATTTTTTCTTCTTATTCTTTCAAGTTTAGAAAAGCACTAAGATTTATCTACCACCAAGAAATTGAGAAACCCAAATTTCTTATTCCTTATTTATTTCTTAATTTATGACACAAAAGAGGTACATCATTTTGAAGCATATTGAAGATAAATCAGTATAGGAAAGAATTAAAAACACACAAAAATAATATTGTATACTGCAAACTGAAATCCGCCTCTCCGTCTGTTAGGTTAATTTTCTTCAACTACAATCAAATGTTAGTTGGTTTCACATAAACATTAGGGATGCAGGCTTTAAGTTTCTAGTAATTTGATACTGCTTTAAATGTGAGAGAGTGGCATTGACATATATACACTACCAAATATAAAATAGCTAGTGGAAAGCAGCCGCACAGCACAGGCAGATCAGCTCGGTGCTTTGTGACCACCTAGAGAGGTGGGATAGGGAAGGAGGGAGGGAGACGCAAGAGGCAGGGGATATGCGGATATATGTATACATATAGCTGATTCACTTTGTTATACAGCAGAAACTAACACAACGTTGTAAACCAATTATACTCCAATAAAGATGTTAAAAAAATAAAAATAAAAACTGATGCAACAAAAATAAATAAATACCACAAAGCCGTTGTGAAGATAGGATGGGGATAGATTGGGATTTCTATAACAGTCATTCTTTTAATAAATGTTCCCAATTCAGTGAGAACTTAAAGATTGTTAGGTACAACTGAGCAGGATCTTTTTAGGATCTCAGGATTTTTTTTCTCTTCTGACCTGTTTAAGTCCTGATAGTAATAAGAACAACAACAATGAAAATAATGGCCCTTTTTCAAGATGTCACTTAGGATCTAACAAAATAAATTTACAAGAAATAATTTATGACACAAACAGCTTCCAAAGAAGCAGCTTAAAAAGGACCATAAGAACATGACCCTAAGTCTTTTTGTTACAAGGGATGGACTGATTAGGTAACTAATGTGCAAATAAATGAAAATACAACTGTTCCCCCTTTCTCTGCGGGACACACACACACACACACACAAAATGAGGCTCCAAAGGTTTAATTCACCAAGTTAATTGCACCTCAGCTGGGTCTTCTCAGAATCTGGTTCAATTAAATATGCTGTACCCCTCAAGCTCTGCTTAGACATTCATGCATTGTTAAACATTAGCTGTGACTCATGTACACATTATGTTTTAAAGATGACTGAGAAGGTCGAACTTACAGGGAAAAGCTAAATAGTTATGTATTCCTGTGAGTAACTAAAGGTCTTAATCTAATTTGGGAAACATTTCAATTTCATTTGCATGTTGATATAAACAGTCAAAGAGAGAGCTCTTCACACTGCGATGGTGAATATTAAAATCCAATGTAAGGAAACTTTTGTGAGAAGTCCTTGGTGCTCCTGTTTCCAAATTTTATGCATATCTCAATCATTATACTAAGTTCCTTGCAGAATAATTATCTCTTTGTCTGACACCACAACTACCACCATCTTCCCTGTACCTGCACCATGACCCTCCTGTGAGCTCCTTGGGAACAGGGATTGTATCAAATTCATGTCACATCTCCAATGCCTAGCACCTAGTAGGGGATAGAGGGAGGGAGGGAAGAAAGGAGGGAGAGAGGGAGAGAGGGAGGGAGGGATGAATGAGATGAAGAAGATGCAAATCATACAATGATAGTAATGCTGGGAGAGGAGAACAGCAAGGCTAAAGTTCCCTTTACCATTTCCACATTTCACCCAGATTTATTCCTGCCACCAACAATGTCCTTAGGAAAATAAAGCAATTCTGCAGGACTGATTGGCTTTATCCATGTGACGAGAGTACAGGAATATTAAAAAGCCCCCTGATTTTTGTTTAAATTTTCTTTAACAATTGAAATCTAGTATCACACAACTGAAAACTCCCTGGAAAAGTTAATGTTTAGTTAAAATCATACCTCATGCCTGAGAGCAGATAACAACAACAACAGCTATTATTTACTGAGATATTATGAGCACTGACAGCTAGCTATTTAACATTCTATGCATTGTTTTATTTGATTCTCAACGTCTCTGAGGTAAGTACAATTATTTACCTCATTTTAGGGATGAGGAAACTCAGGCTAAGAAAGCTCAACTATCTTTCCTAAATGCAAGCAGCCAGTAAGTGGCAGAACCAGCATTGGAGCCCAAGCATCCTAATGCCAAGATCCACACGTGATCGACACATCCACACATGATGCCATTCTGCCTCCCTGGAGATTTATACAGAGAGATTCCCAAGAGCAGACTGCAATGAGATGGCTGTATACATAACCAACTTTAGATGCTCCACACCTGTGCAAACTCATGACTAAAGTACAGTTTTAATATTTACATAAATGACATTCCCCCCCACCGCTATTCAGCTATCAGGAAAAGAATCTAAATCTGTTTGGTAAAGTAATGTTATTTTAACTTTTTTTAATTATTCTTAAATATTCTATTTTTTAAATTTTTAAAATGTTAAGCATTCCATTTATTCTTTTCTAATAGAACCCTTTTGTTTTATTTTGTTGTGTTTTGTTATGCTTCAGACTAACATCAGGTTTTGAAACACTGTGGTTTAGAAAACTTGTAGGTATCTTTTTTGATCATCAGACTCATTTTGACAAGACGGGAGTGATTTAATAAAAAGGTTAACCAGCTTTTGTGGGAACTGACAGGAGAATGCTAAAAAGCACCAAAATAGGGGTTTCCCTGGTGGTGCAGTGGTTAAGAATCCACCTGCCAGTGCAGGGGACACGAGTTCCAGCCCTTGTCCCGGAAGTTCCCACATGCCGTGGAGCAACTAAGCCCATGCGCTACAACTACTGCAGCCTGCGTGCCTAGAGCCCGTGCTCCGCAACAAAGAGAAAGCCGGCACACACAAACGAAGACCCAATCTTGGCCAATAAATAAATAAATAAATAAATTTATTAAAAAAATAAAAAGCACCAAAATGGAAACCTAATTGCCTCATTAACTTCACAAATGTGCACACACAGACATTCTCACATCCATGTCTTTGTAGACAGTTTACGTTCCATTCTGTAATCATGGCATTAGGTTACCTATAAAATCATAATCTGGTTTTTATTGCCCAAACACAAAAAGGAGACACTGGCAGCACTAAAAGAACACCATATCTGATCAGAATGAAAACACAATAATTATTTCTGTTTCAAACTGTTTGGTTTGTTGCTGGCTATAACTTTTAAGTTGTTCTTACAGAAAGTTCCTAGATTTAGGAAATAACTCATGTGTTCTGCTAACTTTGTTTTCACCCCTCGCTGACATATTTCAGGAATTAAAATTCAGGGCTGTTTAGATCAGAGCATAGTGTTGAGAGAACAGTAATAATTCAGATTATTTTTAAAGAGAGAAGAGGATGAAATTGGTAGACCTGAAGAAAATAGGACAAGTACTTTTTTGTATATTTTAAATGTCATTACAATATAGGAAGAACAATCATTTCCCAAAAAAGGGTGGAGGGGGGATTACTGTCTATTACCAAAAAACAAAAACAAAAACCCTGCCAATATATCAAATCTGATTTTCCTACCACATTTAATAAATATTTAGCACTTTCTAAGTGCAAAAACACTCTTTTGAATTTTATGTGAGGATACAGAATAAAAGTGACACAGGGTTCCATACTATATCTCTGTGAAAATTTAGTTAACACTACAAGGCAAGGATATTACAGTGGGCACAGAGACCCCAGATTTTTCTGTGCAGTGTTGTTTTCATATTTAATATCAACTGCTTATAGTGGTTGAAACTAGAGTAAACTTATGAACACGTACTGAGCTAGGATTGCTAGATAAACCAAACACAGAATACCTTTTTCTTGAGGTCTGCTGTAGGCCTAGAAGAGCAGCCAGCTAAATGAAGTCTATCATCTTCTAGAATCCTGCTATCTCCACCTTTATGTCCCTTTCCCTCTGTCTACTTAATCACTCTAAGTAACAGGAACAAGGAATAACTTCTGGGGTGCCCCCAGGCCCCAAAATTTTGACACTGATGCAATTCGATGAAGCAAATAGAGTTGATGGCATTAATTAAAAACTCGAAAGTGTTGAAAATCCTGACTAATCAAGGTAATTCACAGCAAAACCCCCTCCTCCTGTATCAGCACTCATCTCCCAAGCCACCCTGCTTCAGCACTAAATGGTTCAGCTTTCTCATAATACAATGGGAGAGGGGCAGGTGCTGGCCACTGGGGAAGATGAGTGATCAATACCAGCACAAGGGCTATGGTCTCCCAACCTCTCTCCATCACACTGATGGGGAATTGAGTTACTTGAATCAAAGTGAATGAGATTTTGCTGCTGGCTGCCTATCAGTGCCTTTCATTTTGATCTGTCTCTTATTTGAAAGTGCCTGGGAAGATGTGGCCGCTGGCTGAAATTTCTCTTTCTAGCTGCGTGCTGTGATCTGTATGTGGATGCTGGATGACTGTGACCCTACACCTCCACTGAAGCTACCAGTTCAATTTTTAGGAAAAGGAAAAGGAGACATTCTGCTGACCCAAAGCCAGTGGGTCTCCAGCACTGGAATGAGGATGAACAGAAAGGTCTTTCCTCACTATCACATCCGGTTTAGACATTTTATGGCAGATATCTGCCTCATAATTGCTTTTTCATTCTCATTACATCTCTCACATTCAGAGATAAAAAGTTCTTTAGTAACACTTTTTAGAGTATATACGAAAGTGGCAATAGTTTCTTTATAGATTAAAAAGTGTTTACCTCTGGGCTTCCCTGGTGGCGCAGTGGTTGAGAGTCCGCCTGCCGATGCAGGGGACACGGGTTCGTGCCCCGGTCCGGGAAGATCCCACATGCCGCGGCGCGGCTGGTCCCGTGAGCCATGGCCGCTGAGCCTGCACGTCTGGACCCTGTGCTCTGCAATGGGAGAGGCCACAACAGTGAGAGGCCCGCATACCGCAAAAAAAAAAAAAAAGTGTTTACCTCTAAAGAGCCAGAAACTAGTATCAGTGAAGAAAGACTCATGTATCTCTTACATAATAATCTAATTATTTTTGAGATCAGATTTAACTACCCTTTTTCACTTCCCTGCATTTAAAGATAGAGATAATATTTTTCTGCTTGCAAAAACAGATTCAAAGGAGGTATAGGTTTAAAGATATTGTCTATGCTTGATCTGTCTTTCCCTCTAGTTTTTCTACCCAAAAGTTCTCCACAGTATTCTCAGACTCTGCAGATAAACTGGAGAAGACCCTAGCCCTGAATTCCACTTCTTCAAAGGATCTTTCAGGAACGAGCTAAGCAATGGTCAATTTGCAGCTGGATTTAAATCTAAACTGGCATCTCATTCAAGTTACACACTGTGGCAAACCAGAGCAGTTGTTAAATTAGTGTTGCCTGTGGACTCAGTTCCTACATCTACATAAGCCTTGCTATGCTCCATGGCCACAAAATGTGGCTCTAACCTAAGCCAGATCTGTAGCCTATGCATATGATGAGTGGGTGGGAGGGTTCAGTTAGGCTGAGGCATCTCTCTCTGCCCACATCAGACTCTGGCAAGCCCAGGTAAAGGCTGCCTCCTCAGAGGGCCTGCCCTGCTTGGTAATCAGTGACAACCTCATCCTTGCCTCACCACCACCACCATTCACCCATCCCCACCAGTGTCATTTCTACCTTGTCTTAAGGAGTCCTTAAGGAAATACAGTGTCTAGTTCATCTGGGAATTCCCAAGAACTGACTAAATATTTATTGAATGAATGAACAAGTGAATAAGTGGTCTCGGACCTATTATTATAGACAGTTCTACCTCTAGTCTTAAGCTACAAAAAGTTTTCATGTTATTTCCAGCTTTCTTGTGCATATTTAACCTTCTGTTGCCTAGATTTTACATTATTGAAACAGTTTTCTCTAAAAAATTTGGAGAAGAGTGTAAGAAGGAGTCTAGAAGGAGTAAAGTGAAGGTTTAGGGGGTAGTAGTGGCTGAAGATAGAGGACAAATATAGCTCAGAAATGGTATGATTCATCCAATTAAAAAACAAAATTACTCCAAAAGTGCTAAAGAAGATAAAATATCTAGTGCAATTGTGATGGTAATGTTATCTATTTAGTTATTAATAAGCAATTACTATAAACAAAAATGTCATTAAAATAAAAATATGCTTATAGAAGTCTCAGAATTCTTTTTCAATAAGCCTAAAT
This sequence comes from Mesoplodon bidens, assembly GCF_964165515.1. NCBI lineage: Eukaryota > Metazoa > Chordata > Mammalia > Artiodactyla > Ziphiidae > Mesoplodon > Mesoplodon bidens. The sequence continues at coordinate 90,894,463 of NC_138177.1, read as the reverse complement.
CATACTTCACTCTAGAAGGGGTAGGTTGTTTGTTTTTCAAAGCGATTTTCTCCATAATGGCTGAACTATACATGATTTGTGTGAGAGAGATAAGCTCTTCCAGCTGTTGAAAATTAGCTTAGTCGCCAGTCTAGTGAGACCGTCCATGAAGTACCCTGATTATTGACAATTTGTTATCTCTGAGCTCTTTAAATTAAATATGGTTGCAGTTCATTCCAAGAAGAGGTCAAATCACTTAGCAGAGCATAAAGAAGAGAGGATGTGTCAGTACTACTTTTAATCAAATTCTTTCACTTTTTAAATTCTTTTTATTCTTGGCGTTGGTTGCCTAAATTCATCTTCAGGGTTATAAATGGTCATTGGCCATTTATCAGAGCAGGAGTCCTTCTTGAAGGGTGCAGGATTCTGGGATTTTTTTAAAATAAATTTATTTATTTGTTTTTGACTGTGTTGGGTCTTCGTTGCTGTGCACGGGATTTCTCTAGTTGTGGCGAGCGGGGACTACTCTTCGTCGTGGTGCGCGGGCTTCTCATTGCAGTGGCTTCTCTTGTTGCGAAGCATGGGCTCTAGGCCCGCGGGCTTCAGTAGTTGTGGCATGCGGGGCTCAGTAGTTGTGGCACACGGGCTTAGTTGCTCTGCGGCATGTGGGATCTTCCCAGACCAGGGCTCAAACCCATGTCTCCTGCATTGGCAGACAGATTCTTAACCACTGCGCTACCAGGGAGGTCTCAGGATTCTGTTACTTTAAACATACACTGGGCTTCTGATTTTGAGCCAGGAACTGAACTACATGTTTTACACATCTTATTTCACTTACAGTAGATCTGTGGAGAAGATGTTGTGCCCCAATTTTACAGGTTAGGAAAAAGGTTCAGAGAGAGAGAGCAATGTTGACAATAGCCTGACTATAAAAAACAAGATTCCTGAATCTCACCTCAAACCACTAAATCAGAATTTATGGGGCATATCTAGGAATCTATTGAATCTGAATTTCTGCATTTTTTACTAGTGCTCCAGGGTGATGATGATGACCATTTATTATGAAAATGTTCAAACCTATATAGAAGTAGAAAGAACTTTTACTAAACCCCCATGTACTCATCACCAGTTTCAACAGTTATCAGCCAAAGGAGTATCTTTTCAGTTGTTCAGATTTTGCTCTGTGATGCTATAATTTCTAGGTCTATTGAATGAAATATCCAGGTGATTCTTTAAAATAATGAAGTTTGAGAACCTGTGGGGTTTCATGACTTTCTCATTGTCACTTAGCTGGGGAGCAGCAGAGCTGAGAAGCAAATCCAAAATATGCAGCTCCAAATAGGGCTTGCTTTCCATTAAACCATAGCTGTATTCATCAAGTTCATAAATATTTATTGAGCTCCTTTATATTCATATAGCACCAGGTTGAGGACTAAAACATGTATAAAGAAATAAATGCATATTATTGTTTTTTAAACGTGTATAATGGAGAAGATGAAATAGACATATTTAATAGTTAAATATTTCAAAATGTCCTGTGACCAAAAAAATGGCATAGATAATAAGCATGTTAATGAATCAGAAAGTGGAAGATCAAAGAAAAATGAAACCATTTAAAAGTCTTTATAGAAGAGGTTAAGATTTGACTTAAACCCTCAGCAAGAAAAGACTTTACAAGTGAAGAGTAATATGAGCAAAAAAATAGCACTCAAAAAAAACAAATTATTTTTGGAGGACTAGGGGGAAAAAAAGGGGCTGGCTGGACCAGAGGGATCATATCAGGAGGCAGTACTGGATTGTCTGAGGAGCCAGATCTTGGAGGTTCTCAAAGGCAAGATAGAATAGGGGTAACAAGAAGCCACTGGGAATTTTTGAATAGGAGAGAAATATGGTCAAAGTGGGAATTCAGGAAGAAAACTCTGGCCACAGTATGTTTGGAAAAGATAAACTTAGGAATCTGGGTGACCAGATGAGAACTTATTGCACTGAATTGGGCATAAGATGAAAAGAATCAAGACTTGAGAGTGGCTGTGGAGCATTTTATAGAGTCAGCTGAACTTGGTGGGGACAAGATGGAGGGAAGAGTTAAGAAGGATTCTGAGGTTCCGTAACTGGGTAGTTAGAAGAACTGAGGAATATCAAAATGAGTTTCACTGAAGACATCAGAAGATAGGAGATTAGTGTTTGGGTGAGAATTAGGGTGGGAATGTTAGGGTTGAGAGTCATCAGCATAGGTAATAGTTGAAACAGAGATAGATAGGAAATCAAGGGAAAGACTCACTGGAAACTTATAATGAGATTCAGGAGACGGTGCACACTGAGGGAAGCAGAGAAAAAGAAAAGCTAGAGAAGAAATTGTTAGTGGCACTATGGACTTCCCATTGAGGCTGTCACTGAATTACCGTAATCCAGGTCAGTGTCCACTGGAGGACTACTTCAACATTAGTTCCTGTGAGGTTGCCCATTATAAAACTGCCCCTGACTGGTGCTAAGTGGGCAGAAAGCCCTGCCATATAGCTTCTGTAGTGACTTCCAGATAATCAGTTAGGGCCAACCCTCGTTCAATATATCTGACTTACAGAGCGTTAAAAATGTCTTTTAAAATTTGGACTGTAGAAGATAAAAGAAATTAGCAAAATATAATCAAAGCAGCTCAATGGTAAACTATACATGTTTCATAAAATATTCACTTAGGCCTATTCCATAGGTGTCTTATAGTTGTGGTCTTGTTGAGCCGTAATCCCTCCTCCCCGGCAATGAGGAGATCTACAATAGAGGTAGCACCTGAATTCTGCTTTAGGAGTTTATTTTACTTATATGAGTCCATTTGTTCCCCTTCTAGGATTCCAAATCGGTCTGTGACAATTAAGTCATTTATTAAGTAAGTATTTATTGATCACCCATCTTTTCTAATGCTGGAGATTCCGTGGTAAATGAGACAGACAAAATCTTTATCTTCATGGAGTTTACAGTCTCCCTCTGACTTTGCTCAATGACTAATGATTTATGAGTGTACTCATCCAAAATAAAGCAGACTTCCTAACTGTATCAATTGCATGTGCTATTGCTGCCATTGCCTTTTTGGCTATGCATATATTTGAACTCTGATTTCACATTTGAACTCAAAGCTGTACTTTCTCCTCTACCTGCTAAGAACAGCATCAGACCTTCTGATTTTGAAGGCGTCCACATTCAGTTAAATTGCCACAGGGCCAGTGACATCACATCCCCAGTCCCCTGAATAGCCTCTCTTTCTGCTAATACCAAAGACACAGACTACTCCTGATCCCCCATTGCTATTACACCTCAGTGTTCAACCCTCATTCCCAAGTCCTCATGACCCTTGTAGTTCTAATGTTGTCACCTGCTGAAACAAATAGTCTTACCCTGTGAGGCCTCAGTACAGTGCTACTAGGAAGAGTGACACCTGCCACCAAGAAACAGTCTTCCCCCATTTGTACCTCTCTCTAAACCCTTCGCAAATTCTGAGCTTGTAAAAGAAAATTTTAAATCAATGATTCTGACTACAAGCAGCACAAAAAATACTTTACTTCTTTCTTTCCTCCAATATCCAAGTTGCACTGTATCTCAGAAATCAAGACAGAAGAGAATTTCAAGAAGGATGGGGTGATAGACTCAGAGAACTGGGCTCAATTTTGGCAGGGCTCTCTGGTGCCATCTTGCATTTTCCCACCCATATATTAAAAGCAAGAGCAAATCACTTTATAGGCTCTTTTAGAAAACCAAACAAGTTTTGTCACTTTTAATTAAATGGATTGTATTTAACCAGGAAAATTAATGTTTTCAAGAAAAATGCAGTACTTAAAAGGATATCTACTTAGCAGATAAAAACTACTGTATATAAAATAAACAACAAGTTCCTACTGTATAGCATGGGGAATTATATTCAATATCTTGTAATAAAATATAACAGAAAAGAGTCTGAAAAAGAATATATACATATTCTTATTCACATATACATATGTGAAACACTTTGTTGTATACTAGCAACTAACACAACATCGTAAATCAACTATATTTCAATTAAAAACATAATTTTTTTAAAAAAGGATATCTACCCAGCCTTGCTAATACATTAAAAGAGAATGTTTCACTTTAGTGAGAATACATTTTTAATCATATCCTTTTAGAAACAAGCATTTCTATTTTTTCCTAATCATATATGAGCTAATATTTTCACCTCTCATTTAGGAAGCTTCCCTGATTAAGTTATCCAGACAACTTTTATATTATTTTCTTCTAAATGATATTGATTATAAAATTACAAAGAATTTTTCTAATTAACACATGGTAAATTAAATCAATCCTGAAAACTATTTCTGAAGAAAAGCATATTATTTTATGCTACAAAAATAATAGGACGAAAATCCAAGTTAAATAATTCTCAAATGAATTGTTTCAAAAGGAACATATTTCCTCTTAAGACGCACCCATGAAAAGTAAATTGTATGCTTTACTGAGGCTCCCAAGGGAAAAAGATTGTCCACAGACATGAGATTTATCATTGGAAATAAATGCTGTTCTACATTTGAAGCTTTGTTCTTTTTCTAAGTTTGGAGGAGGCTCAGAAGCTTAAATCTTTTATTAAAAATTTATATGGCAATTGTTAATACCTTATTTCAGTTTTCTTTTTCTCTTATCTTTCATGAATTTTGTATGATGAGGAAACAACCCCTCTGCTATTAAAAAATGCTTTTAACAAGAGAGAGATGTTATCAGCTACAAGAGGAAGGGATCAAATGATAGATTTAATTTCAGTGTAGAAAGGAGAGTTTCCCTCAATGGTCAAGAAAAGAAGTACATTTAAAAACACACAATCAAATTTGTAGTTCTCATGGCTTTATAACAATTAGGCTTCCATTAGGAATATGTTTTCATGTGAGAATTTATAAAGTTCACAGCATGAGGTAAAAAAGGTTTTTCCTTCGCATAAAGAAAAACCAGTGCCCAAATTCCCATCAACACACGCTAAATGAAAACGTTCATGTTAATATGGACTATCTTATCTTGATTTATTTTAGCATAGAACTTGTAACTTCAATTAAATATGGAATACATATTAAATTATAAAGTGTTTTAAACCCTGAGGCTTCTATGTAGAAGTAATAAATTAATCCTGTAGAGCCACATCACACATTGCTATCCTCTGACTCTATCTCAAAAGATAAAATGTATCAGAAATTCAACAGAGGGTTATAAAAAATTATCAGAATATAGAGAAAATCATTCATTAGCATACTCTCTAAATAAAAGTGAATTTTTTACAGTTTCTAGGTGAATAATTATCAATTCTTAATAAAATAAATATCAATTCTTAATAAAATTGCATGCATAATATCTGAATCTCTGGAAATGAAAAGATAAATGCTCTTCCTTCAAAATAAACTGGTTTCAATCAATATTCATCCAAATCTGCTAACTTCTGAGAACAAACTTTAACACAGCTGACATTCTTTTTCTACATTCAGAGAAACTGTAAGCTCAGAATCATCATCTGCACCCTTCTTCTGCCTTTCCCACCAAGAAATGATCTGGTAAGTTTCTCCCAAAGTGACTCCTCTTCTAAGTTTCCCATTTCAGTCACATAGCTGGTCATGACTTCAGAAAGTACGGTCCTGAATGCCTCGTATGCCTCACACACAGACCATCCACATGGCACCCATTTATTAAAGCAATGCTGTAAATTCTAGCAAATGTCAGCCAATCTGTAGAAGATCAATATCATGGCAACCCTCTAGCCCTAACTCCCCCACATCTGCCCACGTGACCTGGGACAATCTCCTGGGTCTTGGTTTTCCTTGTCCTATTGATTAACTGAACTGGACTCAATTATTTCCAAAGTCCCGTCCAACTCAAAATTCTGATTCTAGAGGCGCCCACACTCTCTCCCAGTCCATCAGACTCAAAAACATGAGATTTAACTACATTGTTTTCATCTAAACTATCATCAATCATCTTTTGGTTGGTTGGTTGGTTTTTCACCTTACTTGGACTTTATCCTCTTAGGCATGCTCCATAACCTTGTTAATTCATTCTTCCCATGTTTCATATCCACTTCTCAACATCTTTCCTAACTCTGAATCTTCAGGGGTTCCCTATAGCCTATCCTATTAAAGATTCTTAATGAGATGATAATATGCTACATTTTGAGAAATAATTCAGCTCCAACTCATCAATCCAATCTTATTCTCCAATACAGCAGAGACCATCGGCTCATCTCACCTCCAGCCTTTTATTTGCCATGGTCTCTCATCTTGAAAATACTCCATTCCCACTCCCAATCCTAGTCTGTTAGAATTCATATAAAATATGTATAAATTCCTACATATTTTTGAAATTCTTTATCCAGGTACTCAAGACCTGCTGCCTTCAGCTAGGGCAAGGTAGCATAGCACAGTGGTTATGAGTGCCTTGGCTGAAGTCAGATTGCCTACATCCAACTCCTGGGTCTGCCACTTGCTAGTTCTGTAACTTCAGATACGTGATATAACCTCTCTGTACTTTGATCCATACAGTGGGGATACATTAATACCTACTGGATTGAGTTGTGGTGAGGCTAACAAGTTAATATGTGTAAAGCACCTGGAACAGTGCCAGGCACACAGTAGATATTCTACAAGTGTTTGCAATCACTATTACACCAGCCCCCTGTAGCACGCTTGGTCAGGAACATATATTTAGGCATGTATATTTAAACTGTCATCTGCTGCTCACTTCTCTTTCTCTCGACTAATTATAAAGGGAAGAGGAGAGCAAGAGTGATGCTACTGTCTCCACGGGCACAGAGTACTGTTCAAACTTCCAGTATCCACAACCAGAGAGAGAAGTATGAAACTACAGAGGAAAGCTGTAACGATTAAAGGGTTGGAAAGTGATGATTACAAGGAAAGACTAAAGAGCAAGGACTAGTCATCCCCAAAAAGGAACATTAAAGGTTATTTAAATAAAGGGCTTTAGAATACAAAGGGCCCTTGAAACCTCACTGGGAATTGTTTGCTGTCCATTTTCAACTTCCCTATATTTCCTCCTTCCTTTCCCTCCCCATGACTGCGTTCCTGCCAGGTCTCATTCTGTCCCTCTACCCTGGCTTACCTCAACCATGTGCCAGATACTCATATGCATTATGCTCACTACTATTCTGGAAGGTGGATTTCATTAAGCTTTTTATTGGAGCTTGTTGATTAAAAAGATTGCCCACTGTCACACAACCGTGCCAGTAAGTAGCAGAACCAGAATTTAAACACAGCTCTGTCTGATGCTAACACCCAAGGTTAGCCTGCAACACACACCATCACTCCTATTTCTCCTTATAATTCCTGCTGCCTTATGCCCACCACTCCTCCCAACTCTTCCAGCTTGGCACAGTAATAGGCACATAAAAAAATATTCATTAAGAACTTGCTGCTTCAGAAGAAAGTACTGAGAGTTTTAAATACTGCAATAATTCAAGAAATTGGGAAATCTTTTTTTTTTGAATAATTAAGATTAATACATTAACTAATTAGTTAATTGGCTCTCCAATGTGTAAGCTGGATTAAGATTCTAACAGGAAAGCATCTGTCTTGACAACTTTCCGAGTGCTTTTTGGAACCAAAGCTCTTTATGTTCATAGAAAATCCAAGTTGTAGAAAATTCTTTAGCCAATAAAATACAATGGCTGAAAATGACACCAATTTAGAAAATCACATGAATTCTACCAGGGGTTGATAGAGATAATTAATCAAGAAATGTAAAATCTAAGCATTTTAATCCCCTTAACACAAACAAGAGAAAACTGATGAACAATCTGTTTATGCTAACCATTCATGCAAAGGCTAGTGGGTCTGTGAACTATAGAACTCACTCAGTAAATCAAATCTTTATAACCTTTGCCCAAGTTTCAGGAGAATCTGCGTAACAATTACAGAAGATTACCCATCTGAAAATGTTCCATTATTTCATTTAATGACCACAAAATAAATAAGGTATGATGGAAATCTTGATACTTTTTTACAATATGTGAAATCTGTTCTGAGTCTACTAACGTCTTTATATTTAAAAGAAGCAAGCAAACATCCCAATACAGGAGGTTGAGATAAAATGAAAAGCTTCTTTTATTCCATCAGCGTATGTTGATTTGATCCTTTGACTTTCCTTAAAACTGAAATTAAATTAAACATGCACTGTATAAACTCAGGAGAAACGTAGCAGGCACTACAGATCTGACCCTGTTAAAAGATTTTCTTTGAGTGGAACATAAAACAAATTATAACCATTTTATTGTCATAAAATCAATAGTGAAAAGAAACCCAACAATGTCTTTTACTACTGTAGCTCTCAAATATTTTTCTCCTGTATAATTATTTAAATCTAATTTTACAAAAGTAATATATAATCAATCCAGAGAGTTAAAAATATATATAATATAAACAAACAGGAATTTCATCTCCAAAAGACCTTTAACATTTTGGTGTGCATACTTTTCATTTTTTCTAAAGATATATATTTTTTTAAAAAAATAAAAGTGCCCACTTACTGTACATGCTATTTTAGAACATTTTTTCACTTAGCACTCTGTTAAGGTTTTCTCATATTTATATAATCTATTGTTTTACAAACTCCCTTTATGCATTTAATACGATATACACCAATAGTTGTATTTTGTATTTTTAATGTATATGAATAAGTCAATAAGTTGTTTAGAAACACAATTAGCTAACCAGCACCAAGATATTCTGGTTATTTATAACCATGTTATCTTGCTCTTAGATCCAAGGGTATCCAGCTTTAAGCAAATCCACATAACATGAGACAGAAAAAAATTTGTATAGTCAACTAGAAGGAAAATACTTTTTAGGTAGAGCAGGCCAGCCTGGAGCAAGAGCACAAATGGAAGGCACACATCATATATCTAAATATTTAAAAGTTTTAAATCAAACTGACAAACTGTTGAATAAAATATGTTCTACACTTCTACCTTGACAAAAGTACTTTCAAAATCATCTGAGAGTCAGATGAGAATGAAGAACTCAGACCAAACATGGAGGTACAAGGAGGTGAGCATGGCCCCTGTCCATCGCCCATAGCCTATGGGCCACTTCTCCTTCTCTTCACATCCCTGGCTCTGTCCCACCCCACTAGGGACTCACACACAAGCATGTGGACACCTCAGTTCTGTCTACAACTCTGCCCACAACTACTGTCCCTTGGCCACACATCAGGCCTGGGAGTGTGCACTCAGCAGCACGTCAGCCCTCAAGAAGAGAGGAGGGGCGAGGGGAAGAGCACTGTGCAGGCCTTTGGAAGCAAGCTGGAGGGAGAAATGGCAGGCAATTTGAGGATCTTAGGTACCAAAAGCACAGTGTAAAAGAGGGGGGTGCAGATTCCCAGGGGAGACATCCCCTAGCCCTGTGACTTTTTGCTCTTGATGTGTATGTTTGGGGTGTAGGGTGTGGAATGCAGACCCAGGGTGGGCTTTCTACAGCACAGGGCCCAAGGCAGGGGCCTCTTCTGCCTGTGTCTGAGGGCAGTAGCAGGGAAAGACCACCTTTTTGAGGTTTTTTTTTGACAAGCTCATTTGAAGTAGATATTAAGACCCTGAAGGACAAAGTCTGGGAGAGAAGATCTAAAAGAGGGAGAATAGTTAAAAGTCTGAAGGCAGAGCCCATGTGATTAAATGCTAAATAACAAAACCTTCTGTTACTCATGAAACAATTATTGATAATGGGAATTTCTGCACCAAAATGGAAAACCATGAGAGTCTGAACCTAGCTAACTTAGGGTTATATTACACTGACACACAGAATGGGCCAAGAGGAAATAAGCTCTCTGGAACTTTCAAACACCCTAAAGAAATCTCTGGACTCTCAAAGACCATGAAAATAGTGGGCCATGGGAGGGAGAATGTTAAATTGATATATGCTGACTTAATGAGGGACAGAGACATGCCAAGTGACATCTTGGTAATATCTATATGAAAATTTGCTTTTGAATAAAAAAAGTATGAGTGCTTTTTCACTTTGCAAATACAATCATTCTGTGATTATTTTTAATGGAATGGTTTAGTACTTTTAAATGATTAAATTTAAAAAATGAGGGTGACAAAATAAACATATTTCTTTTCTTTTTTAATATTTTTATTGAAGTATAGTTGTTTACAATGTTGTGTTAGTTTCTGCTGTATAACAAAGTGAATCAGCTATATGTATACATATATCCCCATATCCCCTCCCTCTTGCATCTCCCTCCCACCCTCCCTTTCCCACCCCTCTAGGTGGTCACAAAGCACCCAGCTGATCTCTCTGTGCCACACAGCTGCTTCCCACTAGCTATTTTACATTTGGTAGTGTATATATGTCAATGCTAATCTCTCACTTCGTCCCAGCTTACCCTTCGCACTCCCCGTGTCCTCAAGTCCATTCTCTGTGTTGGCATCTTTATAACTGTCCTGCCCCTATGATAATCAAAACCAGTTTTTTTTCTTAGATTCCATATATATGCGTTAGCATACAGTATTTGTTTTTCTCTTTCTGACTTACTTCACTCTGTATGACAGGCTCTAAGTCCATACACCTCACTACAAATAACTCAATTTCGTTTCTTTTTATGGCTGAGTAATATTACATTGTATATATGTGCCACATCTTCTTTATCCATTCATCTGTTGACAGACACTTAGGTTACTTCCATGTCCTGGCTATTGTAAATAGCGCTGCAATGAACATTGTGGTACATGACTTTTTTTGAATTATGGTTTTCTCAGGGTATATGCTCACTAGTGGAATTGCTGGGTCATATGGTAGTTCTACTTTTAGTTTTTTAAGGAACCTCCAAACTGTTCTCCATAGTGGCTTTATCACATTACATTCCCACCAACAGTGTGAGAGGGTTCCCTTTTCTCCACACACCCTCTTCAGCATTTATTGTTTGTAGATTTTTTGATGATGGCTACTCTGACTGGTGTGACGTGATACCTCACTGTAGTTTTGATTTGCATTTCTTTAATGATTAGTGATGTTGAGCAACCTTTCATGTGTTTGTTGGCAATCTGTATATCTTCTTTGGAGAAATGTCTATTTAGATCTTCTGCCCATATTTGAATTGGGTTGTTTGTTTTTTTGTTATTGAGCTGCATGAGCTGCTTGTATATTTTGGAGATTAATCCTTTGTCAGTTGCTTCATTTGCAAATATTTTCTCCCATTCTGAGGGTTGTCTTTTCATCTTGTTCATGGTTTCCCTTGCTATGCAAAACTTTCAAGTTTCATTAGGTCGCATTTGTCTCTTTTTGTTTTTATTTCCATTTCTCTAGGAGGTGGGTCAAAAAGGAACTTGCTATGATTTATGTCATGGAGTGTTCTGCCTATGTTTTCCTCTAAGAGTTTTATGGTATCTGGCCTTACATTTAGGTCTTTAATCCATTTTGAGTCTATTTTTGTGTATGGTATTAGAGAGTGTTCCAATTTCATTCTTTTACATGTAGCTCTCCAGTTTTCCCAGCACCACTTATTGAAGAGGCTGTCTTTTCTCCACTGTATATTCTTGACTCCCTTATCAAAGAAAAGGTGACCATATGTGCGTGGGTTTATCTCTGGACTTTCTATCTTGTTCCATTGATCTATCCTTCTGTTTTTGTGCCAGTACCATACTGTCTTCATTACTGTAGCTTTGTAGTATAGTCTGAAGTCCAGGAGCCTGATTCCTCCAGCTCCGTTTTTATTTCTCAAGATTGCTTTGGCTATTGGGGGTCTTTTGTGTTTCAAAAAGACTGTGAAATTTTTTGTTCTTTTTCTGTGAAAAATGCCATTGGTAGTTTGATAGGGATTGCACTGAATCTGTAGATTGCTTTGGTAGTATAGTCATTTTCACATGTTGATTCTTCCATTCCAAGAACATGGTATATCTCTCTATCTGTTTGTATCATCTTTCATTTCTTTCATCAGTGTCTTATAGTTTACTGCATACAGGTCTTTTGTCTCCTTAGGTAAGCTTATTCCTAGGTATTTTATTCTTTTTCTTGCAGTGGTAAATGGGAGTGTTTTGTAACTTCTCTTTCAGATTTTTCATCATTAGTGTATAGGAATGCCAGAGATTTCTGTGCATTAATTTTGTATTCTGCTACTTTACCAAATTCATTGATTAGCTCTAGTAGTTTTCTGGTAGCATCTTTAGGATTCTCTATGTATAGTATCATGTCATTGCAAACAGTGACAGTTTTACTTCTTCTTTTATGATTTGGATTCCTTTTATTTATTTTTCTTCTCTGATTGTTGTGGCTAAAACTCCCAAAACTATGTTGAATAACAGCAGTGAGACTGGGCATCCTTATCTTGTTTCTGATTTTAGAGGAAATGGTTTCAGTTTTTCACCATTGAGAACAATGTTGGCTATGGGTTCGTCATATATGGCCTTTATAATGTTGAGCTAAGTTCCCTCTATTCCTACTTTCTGGAGAGTTTTTATCATAAATGGTGTTGAATTATGTCAAAAGCTTTTTCTGCATCTATTGAGATTATCATATGGTTTTATGCTTCAGTTTGTTAATATGGTGTATCACATTGACTGATTTGCATATACTGAAGAATCCTTGCATTCCTGGGATAAACCCCACTTGATCATGGTGTACGATCCTTTTAATGTGCTGTTGGATTCTGTTTGCTAGTATTTTGTTGAGGATTTTTGCATCTATGTTCATCCATGATATTGGCCTGTAGTTTTCTTTCTTTGTGACATCTTTGTCTGGTTTTGGTATCAGAGGGATGGTGGCCTCGTAGAATGAGTTTGGGAGTTTTCCTCCCTCTGCTATATTTTGGAAGAGTTTGAGAAGGATAGGTGTTAGCTCTTCTCCAAACGATAGAATTCACCTGTGAAACTATCTGGACCTGGGCTTTTGCTTGTTGGAAGATTTTTAATCACAGTTTCAATTCCAGTGCTTGTGACTGTCCTGTTTAAAGTTTCTATTTCTTCCTGGTTCAGTCTCAGAGGTTGTGCTTTTCTAAGAATTTCTCCAGTTCTTCCAGATTGTCCATTTTATTGGCATATAGTTGCTTGTTGTAATCTCTCATGATCTTTTGTCTTTCTGCAGTGTGAGTTGTTACTTCTCCTTTTTCATTTCTAATTCTATTGATGTGAGTCTTCTCCCTTTTTTTCTTGTTGAGTCTGGCTAATGGTTTATCAATTTTGTTTGTCTTTTTAAAGAACCCGCTTTTAGTTTTTTGGATCTTTTCCATTGTTTCCTTCATTTCTTTTTCATTTATTTCTTCTCTGATCATTATGATTGCTTTCCTTCTGGTAACTTTGGGGGTTTTTTTGTTGTTGTTCTTCTTCTTCTTTCTCTAATTGCTTTAGGTGTAAGGTTAGGTTGTTTATTTGAGATTTTTCTTGTTTCTTGAGGTAGGATTGTATTGCTACAAACTTCCCTCTTAGACCTGCTTTCGCTGCATCCCATAGGTTTTGGGTCCTCGTATTTTCATTGGCATTTGTTTCTAGGTATTTTTTGATTTCCTCTTTGATTGCTTCTGCGATCTCTTTGTTATTTAGAATCATACTCTTTACCCACTATGTGTTTGTATTTTTTACAGATTTTTTTCCTGTAATTGATATCTAGCCTCATAGCATTGTGGTCAGAAAAGATACTTGATATAATTTCAATTTTCTTAAATTTACCAAGGTTTGATTTGTGACCCAAGATATGATCTATCCTGGAGAATGTTCCATGAACACTTGAGAAGAAACTGTATTCTGTTGTTTTTGGATGGAATGTGCTATAAATATCAATTAAGTCTATGTTGTTTAATGTGTCATTTAAAGCTTGTGTTTCCTTATTCATTTTCATTTTGGATGATCTGTCCATTGGTGAAAGTGAGGTGTTAAAGTCCCCTACTATGATTGTGTTGCTGTCAATTTCCCCTTTTATGGCTGTTAGCATTTGCCTTATATATTGAGGTGCTCCTATGTTGGGTGCATAAATATTTACAATTGTTGTATCTTCTTCTTGGATCGATCCCTTGATCATTATGTAGTATCCTTCTTTGTCTCCTGTAATAGTCATTATTTTAAAGTCTATTTTGTCTGATATGAGAATTGCTACTCCAGCCTCTTTTGATTTCCATTTGTATGGAATATCTTTTTCCATCCCCTCATTTTCTGTCTGTATGTGTCCCTAGGTCGGAAGTGGGTCTCTTGTATACAGTATATATACAGGTCTTGTTTTTGGATCCATTCAGCCAGTCTATGTCTTTTGGTTGGAGCATTTAATCCATTTACATTTAAGGTAGTTATCAATATGTATGTTCCTATATCCATTTTCTTAATTGCTTTGGGTTTGTTTTTGTAGGTATTTTCCTCCTCTTGTGTTTCCTGCCTAGAGAAGTTCCTTTAGCTTTTGTTGCAAAGCTGGTTTGGTGGTGTTGAATTCTCTTAACTTTAGCTTGTCTGTAAAGTTTTTAATTTCTCCATCGAATCTGAATGAGATCCTTGCTGGGTAGAGTAATCTTGGTTGTAGGTTTTTCCCTTTCACCACTTTAAATATGTTCTGCCACTCCCTTCTGGCTTGAAGAGTTCCTGTGAAAAATCAACTGATAACCTTACCGGAATTCCCTTGCACGTTTTTTGTTGCTTTTCCCTTGCTGTTTTTAATGGTTTTCCTTTGTATTAAATTTTTGATAGTTTGATTAATACGTGTCTTGGCATGCTTTTCCTTGGATTTATCCTGTATGGGACTCTCTGCACTTCCTGGACTTGACTGACTATTTCCTTTCGCACATGAGGGAAGTGTTTAACTATAATCTCTTCAAATATTTTCTCAGACCCTCTGTTTTTCTCTTCTTCTTCTGGGACCCCTATAGTTTGAATGTTGGTGCATTTAATGTTTTCCCAGAGGTGTCTGAGACTGTCCTTTATTCTTTTCATTCTTTTTTCTTTATTCTGCTCTGCGTTAGTTATTTCCACTATTTTAACTTCCAGGTCACTTATCTGTTCTTCTGCCTCAGTTATTCTGATACTGATTCCTTCTAGAGAATTTTTAATTTTATTTATTGATTGTTCATCATTGTTTGTTTGTTCTTTAGCTCCTCCAAGTCCTTTAAACGTTTCTTGTATTTTCTCTGTTCTATTTCCAGATTTTGGATCATCTTTATTATCATTACTCTGAATTATTTTTCAAGTAGACTGCCTATTTCCTCTTCACTTGTTTGGTCTCGTGGGGTTTTACCTTTCTCCTTCATCTGCTGTGTGTTTCTCTGTCTTCTCATTTTGCTTAACTACTGTGTTTGGGGTCTCCTTTTTGCAGGCTGCAGGTTCACAGTTCCCATTGTTTTTGGTTTTTGCCACCAGTGGGTAAGTTTGGTTCAATGGCTTCTGTAGGCTTCGTGGTGGAGCATACTGGTGCCTGTGTTCTGGTGGGTGGGGCTGGATCTTGTCTTTCTGGTGGGCAGGACTGCATCCGGTGGTGTGTTTTGGGATGTCTGTGAACTTATTTTGATTTTAGGCAGACTCTCTGCTAATGGATGGGGTTGTGTTCATGTTGTGCTAGTTGTTTGGCATGGGGCGTCCAGCACTGGAGCTTTCTGGCCGTTGGGTGGAGCTGGGTCTTAGTTTTGAGTTGGAGATCTCTAGGGGAACTCTTGCCAATTGATATTACGTGGGGCAGGAGGTCTTTGGTTGCCCAATGTCCTGAACACTGTTCTCTCACCACAGAGCCTCAGGCCTGACACCAGACTGAAGCACCAAGATCCTATCAGCCACATGGCTCAGAAGAAAAGCGATAAAATAAGAAAAATAAAATAATTTTAAAAAGAAATAAATTTTAAAAAAGAAATAAAATAAAATCAATTTATTTAAATAAAAATATTATTAAAATAAAAAAATTAAAACATAATAAAAAAAGGAGAGCAACCAAAATAATAAACAAATCCACCAATGATAACAACTGCTAATACCTATACTAAGATAAACATAAAAATCAGAAACAAGTCAGTTGCAGACAGCAAACCTCAAGTCTATAGTTACTCCCAAAGTTTACCAACTCAATTTTGGGTTGATTCATTGTCTGTTTGGTATTCCACAGATGCAGGGTACCTCAAGTTGATTGTGGGGATTTAATTCACTGCTCCTGAGACTGCACGGAGAGATTGCATTTTCTCTTCTTTGTGCACACAACTCCTGGGGTTCAGCTTTGGTTTTGGCCCCACCTCTGCGTGTAGGTTGCCCTCAGGCATCTGTTCCTGCCCAAACAGGAAGGGGTTAAAGCAGCGGCTGATTAGGGCGTTCTGGCTCACTCAGGCCGGCGGGAGTGAGGGTTATGGGATGCGGGGGGAGCCTGTGGCAGCCAAGGCTACCACGATGTTGCAACAGCCTGAGGCATGCCGTGTGTTCTCCCAGGGAATTTGTCCCTGGATCATGGGATCCTGGCAGTGGAAGCCTGCATGGGATCCTGGGCGGGGAGCATGTGGATACTGACCTGTGCTTGCACACGGGCTTCTTGGTGGCTGCAGCAGCAGCTTTAGCGTTTCATGCCCGTCTCTGGGGTCCAAACTGATAGGCACAGCTCACGCCCATCTCTGGAGCTTGTTTAGGCTTGCTTCTGTGGGCAGACAGGGAAGGAATCCTCTCTCTGCATGCACCCCGAAACAGTGGTCTCATGCCTCTTAGGCAGGTCCAGACTTTTTCCCGGACTCCCTCCTGGCTAGCTGTGGCACACTAGCCCCATTCAGGCTGTGTTCACACAGCTAACCCCAGTCCTCTCCCTGGGATCTGACCTCCAAAGTCCGAGCCTCAGATCCCAGCCCCCACCTGTCCTGGCCACCGGGTGAGCAGACAAGACTCTCTGGCTGGTGAGTGCTTGTCGGCTCCAATCCTCTGTGCAGGAATCTCTCCGCTTTGCCCTCTGCACCCCTGTTGCTGCGCTCTCCTCTGTGGCTCCGAAGCTTCCACCCTGCCCACCCCCATCTCTGCCAATGAAGGGGCTTCTAGTGTGTGGAAACCTTTTCCTCCTTCACAGCTCCCTCCCTGTGGTGCAGGTCGCGTCCCTATTCTTTTCTCTCTGTTTTTTCTTTTTTCTTTTGCTCTACCCAGGTACTTGGGGAGTTTCTTGCCTTTTGGAAAGTCTGAGGTCTTCTGCCAGACTTCAGTAGGTGTTCTGTAGGAGTTGTTCCACATGTAGATGTATTTTTGATGTATTTGTGGGAAGGAAGGTGATCTCCACGTCTTACTCCTCCACCATCTTGAAAGTCCCTCCAATAAACATATATATATATATTTTTTGCAGTACGCGGGCCTCTCACTGTTGTGGCCTCTTCCGTTGCGGAGCACAGGCTCCGGACACGCAGGCTTAGCAGCCATGGCTTATGGGCCCAGCCGCTCCGCGGCATGTGGGATCTTCCTGGACCGGGGCACGAACCCGTGTCCCCTGTATCGGCAGGCGGACTCTCAACCACTGCACCACCAGGGAAGCCCCAATAAACATATTTCTAAAAGGATATGTAGAAAGTCAGAATCAGAGATAAACAAGGCTCTGAATTCCCTTGTGCTATACAAAATCTGAAACTCACTCTCCGTCTCCCCCTTTAGGACACCAAAATTTTGCAGTTGATGCTAAAGTTTTCAAATAAATTTCAAGAAGCAGTTTTCAAGATTTAACACCAATGTAAAAACCATCTACATTTTCATGCAATGAGCTCTCTGTATCTAACAAGTTTTTAGGGGCACTGTTTCCTTTCACAGAGCAAAGCAGTAAACCACAAAGTGATGGGTAAGCTCCACACAGAGAAGTGGGAAGCACAATGTATTCTTCACTTCCTTTAATATACCTTGTGTTTTTAGCCATAATAGACCTGACTTCTATAGTAACAATGGCTGGGGCTTGTTCCCACTAGTTTCTGGGCCTACAACCATAGCTCCTATGAGAGAGCTTTTCAGAAATATTAGTTATTACCCAAAGAAAAATGCGGGAGACATCAAACCCTTCCTAGTCAAGACATCTTCTCAATTCAAGTACTGTTGTCAGTACTTTTCAGTCCTGACAATTACTTTAGATCCTTTATGACCTCTATGAATTTATGTTGACTGTATTTTTGCTAAACCACTTCCCATTATGATCATTCAAATTCACTGAGCATCTGCTGTGTGCCAAGGCTCATTATCTAGTGGGGGAGACAACCCAAATGCATGATTATAAACAAAAGAGGACCAGGGTATAGGTAAAGCCAATTGCTACAGAAGCACAGAGCAAGGGAGGGACCAGCTGCCTGTGATGGGGTAGGTGAAGAGGTGAGGAGAGAAGGTTTCACTTGGTGGAAAAGTAGGTGAACAGGCATTATAAGAATAAAACAGCACAGGGCTTCCCTGTGGCGCAGTGGTTAAGAATCCACCTGCCAAGGCAGGGGACACGGGTTCGAGCCCTGGTCCAGGAAGATCCCACATGCCGCGGAGCAACAAAGCCCGTGTGCTACAACTACTGAGCCTGTGCTCTAGAGCCCGTGAGCCACAACTACTGAAGCCTGCATGCCTAGAGCCCGTGTCCGCAACAAGAGAAGCCACCACAATGAGAAGCCCGTGCACCACAATGAAGAGTAGTCCCCACTCACCTCAACTAGAGAAAGCCCACACGCAGCAAAAAAGACCCAACACAGCCAAAAATAAATAAAAAATTTTAAAAAAAGAATAAAACAGTACACACAAAAACTCAGAGGCCTAAAGGTACTCAACAAACTCAGAGACCAGTAAGGTTTTTGGAGGGGCCAATATATTGTGTGTATGAAGTGAGGGGAAAGGATTGTGTGAAGCTAATGGTTGGAGGTGAGGACAGAAGACAGACAGAGCCAGACTGTAAAGGGTCTGCAGAGGAATCGAGAGCCTCACAAGAAAGCTGTCCTCAAAGCCCACACCTAACAGGTGAAATCACCTTACAGTAAGATTCTTTTCACATCTTGCCAATGAGACCCAATCTGCCAATGAGTAAAATTCAAAGTTTATGCTGAATTTTATCTTCTAAGGAATTGTGTTAGAACATGATTCCGTAGCCATCTCAGAGGAGCCAATGGACTGCAGACTGTTTCTCAGACCTTGCTGTGCCTGGCTGCACAGAGGAAGAAAGTTGAACACACCAAACTGTTACAAAGACCTTTGTATAACTAACCTGGGAACACAGGGAACCATGTGATAACAGAGATGGAGAGGCCTATGGGAGATCCTGGGAGAGATTTCACGAAAGGCAGTCGCCTAGTAGTTTTTTTTAGCATAAGGCCATATGTGCCCAAGGCACAATTACTAATACAAACAGTGAGAATGTGCGTGGGCACTCCTGAGGGATGTAGAGGTTCAGCCTTAAGTACGTCAGTCTAAATATCTGAAAGCTGCCCAAGCTAACAGGATACAAAAGCCCTCTGCGTGCAGCCTTGGAGCGCGTGGGTTCTTACACGTCCCGCTCTGTTACACACATAGCGGAACACAGATGCCACTGTGTGGTTCCACCAGAAATCCAAATATTCAAATACGAAAGTTTGAGTAAAAACCATAACTCATTGGCAACTTTCATTTTTAGAGAAAATTGTTTATTTTTACTGCCCAAGTTGAATTCTAGGCTATAAAGAAACTAAAACTAAGAAAATCTTTCATAGTAATGTCTAGAGATGCTTTAGAAGGTGACAAAGGAAGCTTCATTTTCCTTTAGTGGATGTTTGCTATTCGTGCCTGAGCAGCATTCACTTTCCCTTCTAACGACTACTTTAGGGCATATCCTACTCTCCATGGCACACAGTCTTGGTGGATGGTCAATAAAGGTGTCTTACCAAGGGTACATGGGTCCAGCTAGACCAGTCTCCTTCACAAAAGGGAAATATTTAGTAGAGTGACAGAGAGCAAGGAGTGGTTGGAGTTTTCACCCTTCCTCTCTCTCTCCTCTTCCTCTCCCCAACTGTTTCTCTAGGGCCCCCCTGCCCGCCCCTCTGACTCTCTCCCTCATTTTCATCGTGTTAAGTTAGCCAGGCTTGGTCTCTTGCTTGCAACCAAAGAATCCTAAAGAATACATTGCAGTTCACACATCTCAGTAATCTTGTGAATCTAATGTAATGATCAGAAGGGCAACCACAAGGGAAAGACAGACAAGGGAAACTTGGACACTGAGTTTATAGCTTTATATAAAGTTCACTAGAATTTCCAAGTTGCTTCAAAATGGTGTGAGGGGAGGAGGTGGTGAAGGTGTGGAATGGAAAATTCTGCAAGCATGAGCCAACAGAGGCTCTCTCGGGTGCTAATCCAGGTTCTGAGAAGCATCTCGGGCAAGGCACGGAAGTCACGTGAGTCAGGACAGTACCATGGACCAGCCAAGTCACCACCAATGCTAAGGTAAGGGCAGCAGCAAGAAGGCAGAGTTCATCCACCATGGCGGCATTATGGAATTATTCAGGGCAATATCAGATGGTGGAGGCAGAGCCCCCTGGAACAACCAGCCAGAGCCCCCAGGAAAGGCATACAGTACTTGCTGCAGTAAGTGCAGAAGCTGAGGGCTGCTTGCTCAGCCATGGCAGGAGCCTTCCTGTCATCTCTGACTTAATGTCCCCTCTGGTAATTTTTCCAGAAAATGCAAGAGTTCCCAGGGCAATGCAGGTGCCTCAGAGGCTCTTCTAGACCACTGCTCTTGCCCTCCGTGGCTGGGGAGAAACCCGGACCTCAGGACTCTTCCATTTCATCTACAGTTTGCATATTCGGACCCACAAAGAGCAGGATCCCCCAGTACCTCACATTCTAGAGTCTTTGTCTCTAAGGGAGAGTAATAAGCACGAGGACCAGGACTCAAATCCTGCATCCTCTGTACAGCCATAGCTGTACAGCCCAGAGGAGCACAACAGCCATCTCACAGGGTTGTTCTGAGGATAAATGAGATGCTGTATATCACGCATTTAGCACAGAGACCCACACACAGTAAGTGCTCAACAATGCGAGGGGAAGTGCCAGCAAAGCACTCACTGACGAAACCAAGAGCAGCTCCAATTCCTTCACTGTTGCTTTCAATCCTATTACACATTGTGCGTAAGAAAAAAAGCCTGCTACTGTGTCCTGCACTCCCCGCGACCATCAAGTGGCCTTAGAAGACCTCACTGCAGGTGGAGGGGTCAGGAGGGGGTTTGGCTCTTGCTTCAAGAGGGGGGAAGGGGAGCATCTGGCAGCAAAGTCCCTTGAGGCCAAGTGGCAGCTGATTCAAACAAATGGCATTTGGATTGAGGTGGAAGGAATAAGAGAGGAGACTGCCCCTGCCTCCCGGAAACTGGCCCCTCTCTCATCATCACAGCTGCCATCTTTCATCACCCAGGCCTCCCCCAGATGTGGCAGCCAGCTCGCTCACAGAATCCCCTCCCACACTAGGAACATGTTGAGACTTCGCTGCCTGCCCAGTACTCTTCACAGCTGTGCTCTGGTCCCTTGCATAAGAGACAGAGAGCAACAGCAGAAGACATGGGGTGTTGGAGGAGGATTAATAATTGTGTTTTTAACGCTGCTGGACAAAAAAAAAAATACATTTGACATTTAGGTAGTTTGAATATTAGGATAAGAGAAAGTGCCCTTTGAGAAGACAAGGATCCATGTTCACAGAGAAAAATCAATAGTTGTAACAACTAACAATGCAGAAAGACAAAATCCCTGCACTTGTACAATTGCTTCCAGTGAGTCATGGTTGGGACAGTGTTGGCTCCAGAATCAGTGAGACAGTGATATTTATGATGGACACAGTGAGAATTAACTGGTTTCTTTCAAAGTTACACTATAACTATAGAGAAAAACCCTAAACTTTATTTGGGTATTTGCACTACATTTTTTTAAATATAGAAACTTCCAAAGATTTTTTTCTATGTTTATATACAGTTTTTTTACATCAGTAAAATCCCACTTGGGAATTGTCCTACCATTACACTGTCCCTTTGGAAATGGTCCATGGGAAATTAGTGATGGTGAATTCCCATTTCACTCTAAAATGTTCCCTGGAGGAACTTTTAGCTCTCATTTCCAGTGGCTTCATACCTGAACTCCGATAACAATGTTCTCATATGATGCATAGATTTTTTTAAGTGCTGTTATTTACTAAGAGTCCCATATCCTGTGCTAAGCATTATAAGCATTGTCTAATTTTGTAGATTATATAAATGTTAACCTCAGAGAGGTTAACACTGCAGAGAGGAAGAGCTGGGACTCAAATCTGCCCCAGTTCTTTACGATTGTTATGTGACCTTGATAGAACTAGAAGAACATGTTTCACAGCCCCAGTTTTTGTATTACTGTCTCTATGTTCACAGTAACTGGCATATATTGTGTGCTCAATAAATCTTTAGTCTTCGTCATTGGTTTTACTTCTATTAGGATACACCTGAACTTCATCTCCTCTTAGTGTATTCCATCTCAAGCTAACCAAAGAAAGCACTCAACATCTGTAGTTAGTTCTCTCTCTAGAATTCTAGGAGTAAGATTAGAGTATAAAATAGGAGTTAAACAAAAACATAAAATGAACTTTTTGATAGATTACTGAGAGAAGTAATTTAAATTCACATTGGTATTTTGTTGTTATAGATTTCTTCACAGCTTTTCAGTATTCTCAAAGTCAAGGAGGGTAAAGGATGAAGGGAAATAAACTGAATTACTAAGGATGCAACCTTAATGGGAAGAACCATATGGTCTAGATGGACCACAAGTGAGTGGAACTCAGGTGCCAGCCATCTAGGTATCCATCCATGTAGTTGCACTTTCTCATCCCAGATGCCAACACAGGCATCAGAGATTCTCTCCACTTCATCCCTGCCCACACCCCATGGCAATCCTGTGAGGATAGAAATCTTGTTAGCCCCATTTTACAGATGAGATCACTAACTTAAAGGAGTCAAGCAGTTTACCTAAGACCACAGAGCCACTGAGTGGCAGAGCTGGGTTACAATCAGTTCCCTCTGAGCTCTTAAGACTATTAACTAATACTCTGTTTCCAGCAAAACCTTAGCCTGTTAAAAAAAGTTACCCTTCAGGAACCTTCCTGGCTGAGATGGGTAATGGCCTACAGAGACTGCATTTCTGATACAAATCAAACCTAGGCTGAAGAAGACAAAGCAAGGGCCTAAAACAATGATTCATTGCCTACCTTGTGAAAGATGATGGTAATTCTAGGTCAGAGTCGAATGAACGGATGTCCGCATACCAATTAGCACTGCCAGGCACCTCGGCTGGCAGGCTTGGCAGAGCAGCTGTGGATCGTCATAGAAACGGGCTCCTCTCTCTCCTGCAGAGGAATCCACTCAGCTGATCCAGGACAGAGCAGGCTTCTGCCAAGGACGCCCCTTCTCCCCCAAGCTGGAATCCTGCCTCTCCAACATCTCCCCAGAGAGAAGCAACTCACAGAGGGAAGGTCACAAGAAGATGGGAGAGTTGTGCCTGTTAGTAAAAATATACTTTGCCCTTCATTTCATTTAGTTGCTTTAAAACTTGAACTGGCAGCTCACAATTGCCCCCAAGGGCAGCGTCTCAAGTCTGCTAAGGAAAATTTAAGTAGAATCAACTTAGCTCAGTATATCCCATTCTGCAAGATCCATCATTTGTAGTCAAGAATGACAGTATTAATGGAACTAAAAAGATATCTCATTAATTCATTAATTCATCTTATCTCTATAAATGTCTAAGAGTGTTCCTGATTCCCTTAAAATTTTTTCACCAAGCAATGTTAATCTAATTAGCACTCTAGCCATTAGTTATATATGTTATCATATATAACTAAAGTTATATCTTTACTATCATTTATAGTATATGGCATTACGTTATAAATCTACCTTCTCTTTTACTGGGAAGATTAAGTGAAGGAACCAAAATATATAGAATGCCTAGCATGAACTGAGCATTTGATTTAATCTGCACAACTCTATGAGAAACTTCTTATTATTTCCATTGTATATGGAAAAAAATGAGATTCAGAGACGTTAAATAACCAGATCTTCATCTTACAGACAGTGTGTAGAGCTAGGATTCAAAGCCAGGACTGTTTGACTCCAAAACATCTGTTCTTTCTGCTACAAAATTTCACATATATTTATTTATAAATTTATTTTATTTTTGTTTATTTTTGGCCACGTTGGGTCTTTGCTGCTGCACGTGGGCTTTCTCTAGTTGTGGCAAGCTGGGGCTACTCTTCGTTGCAGTGCGCGGGCTTCTCATTGCGGTGGCTTCTCTTGTTGTGGAGCACAGGTTCTAGGCGTGCAGGCTTCAGTAGTTGTGGTGCGCAGGCTCAGTAGCCATGGCTCGCGGGCTCTAGAGCAAAGGCTCAGTAGTTGTGGCACATGGGCTTAGTTGCTCCGTGGCATGTGGGATCTTCCCAGACCAGGCTTGAACCTGTGTCCCCTGCATTGGCAGGTGGATTCTTAACCACTGCACTGCCAGGGAAGCCCCACATGTATTTATTTTACTTTGCATGCGTCTACATCTGGGGTTACTCTGCAATACATAAATTATAGAAAAATTCCAAAATTTAAACTAGTTGGAACCCAATTAATTAGAATTTTGAATTACATGATTACTCCTCTTCCATCCCCCAATCCTTTGCTACCATCTCATACTAGATGTGTAGGAACAATAATTAAATAGTGACAGAACAACTAGGACCTATGATTGTTTTTAATCCTTAAGGTATGTCATGAGGTAATACAATATTTAGCCCAACTTCCTAAACCTATTTTATTATACTGTTATGCAGGGATTGCTGAAATGAGCCCAAGGCATTGTGAAATTCTAATTTTTTAAAAAAATTTTAATGGAGAATAGTTGATTTACAATGTTGTGTTAGCTTCTGCTGTATAGAAAAGTGAATCTGTTATACATAAATATATATCCAGTCTTTTTAGATTCTTTTCCCATATAGTCCATTACAGAGTATTGAGTAGAGTTCCCTGTGCTATACAGTAGGTCCTTATTAGTTATCTATTTTATATATAGTAGTGCGTATGTCAATCCCAATCTCCCAATTTATCCACCCCCCCTTACCCCCTGGTAACCATAAGTTTGTTTTCTACATCTGTGATGCTATTTCTGTTTTATAAATAAGTTCATTTGTACCATCTTCTTAGATTCCATATATAAGCAATATCATATGATATTTGTCTTTCTCTGTCTGACTTACTTCACTCAGTATGACAATCT
The DNA here is from genome assembly GCF_964165515.1 of Mesoplodon bidens. Taxonomy (NCBI): domain Eukaryota; kingdom Metazoa; phylum Chordata; class Mammalia; order Artiodactyla; family Ziphiidae; genus Mesoplodon; species Mesoplodon bidens. Next base: position 90,869,328 of record NC_138177.1, on the reverse strand, counting down.
CTAAGTCCATCCAGGTTTCTGCAAATGGCATTATTTCATTCATTTTTATGGCAGAGTAATATTCCATTGTATACATGTACCACATCTTCTTTATCCATTCCTCTGTTGATGGACATTTAGGTTGCTTCCATGTCTTGGCTATTGTAAATAGTGCTGCAATGAACATTGGGGTGATGTATCTTTTCAAATTGTAGTTCTCTTACCCAGTGAGATTCTAAATTATTGAAGAAAGATTCAGTTAAGTTCAGAATATACTACTTAGGCAGTGAAATGGACTGATGAATTTCCCAAAGTTTTGGTAGAAAGCTGAAAGAAGAGTAATTTGGGGGGGCAGGGGGCTATCTAGAAAATTCCATTACACAGTTCCTTGATCATATAGTTAGTCTATGTAGTTAGATACATTTTAAAAGAAATCCTCATTTTCTTACAAAGGCCTACATTTTACCATGTAGATGAGAACAAGTGCCATTGGGCGATGAGGCAAAATGACCAGGTTCAAATCCCAGTTCCATCACTAGTCAGCCTTTGGACAACTGGCAAGGCTTAAATCTTTGGACATCAGATTCCCCCTCAATGAAATAATGAGTTAGAATAAGATGATCTCTAAGTCTCCATATAGGGGTATGCATTCTTTCATTCAGTAAATATAAGTCTTCTTATAAACAGAATGTTCCAGTGTTTGATGATACCATCTTGACATTATCACTACCATCAACATTACATAGTTATATTTTAGGCTCCTGCCATATTAGGCATAATGAATACAAAGAAATGACTGAGTCCTTTCCAAGGAGATCACGAGGGGAACCATGGCATATACAACTGCAGAAGGTAGCCCAAGGAAAGTTCCAGTGGTTGGTATGGGGAGGAAGCACTACAGAATTTCCCAAGAATTATTGAAATTTCTTTTTTTTTAAATACATTTACTTATTTATTTTTGGCTGCATTGGGTCTTTGCTGCATGCAGTCTTTTCTCTCTAGTTGTGGCGAACGGGGGATACTCTTCATTGTGGTGCATGGGCTTCTCACTGCAGTGGCTTCTCTTGTTGCGGAGCATGGGTTCTAGGCACGCAGGCTTCAGTAGTTGCGGCATGCAGGCTCAGTAGATGTGGCTCACAGGCTCTAGAGTGCAGGCTCCGTATTTGTGGTGCACGGGCTTAGCTGCTCTGTGGCATGTTGGATCTTCCCAGACCAGGGCTCGAACCCTTAGTCCCTGCATTAGCAGGCAGATTCTTAACCACTGAGCCACCAGGGAAGTCCTAAATTTCTTTCATTATTTTAGGAGTTACCCTAAGGCGAAGGTGATGATCTATGGAGGACTCCTTAGCCTCCACATTGGACGTGGGATTGTATTTGACATTTCCTCTGCATTTTGCCCTCATCATGAAAAGCACATGTACCCAGAACAATAACTAAATGCAATCAAAGACAAATGGTTACATGCACATAGAGAGTCTTCACAGGAAAAAGTGAACAATTACATGGCGAATATTCATACACCATATTTGCCTTCAGTTTGGCGTTCTAGTAAATGCCTGCTCTGTGCTTGGTGCTGAGAGGGCTATAGAGGTAGAAAAGAAAAGACCTTGACCCCTAGGACCTCACTATTTACTCAAGAAGACAAAAATGTAAACAATTCCAATAGGTAGGATGACAGCGGTACTAACAATAACGCTTCTGGATGGTCAAAAGGAGGGATCTAATGTTACTTGAAGACTTCTCAGAAAAGATAGGACTTTATCTGAGCTCTCAATAAAGAGGACTTTGCAGAGTGATGTGTGTAAGTATGTGTACAAAAGTAAGAAGGCCTATTCTTTCAAGTCACAGCAATCTGTGCCAAGATACGTCTGGGCCAGAGTAAGTAAATCCATATGACTGCAGCATTAGGGGTTTGAGGGAGTTAGTGGAAGTCTAAATGAAAATCCACAGGGCTTCCCCCCAGTACTGAGTAGCAACTAAGAGCATGAGACCTAGAGCCAGACTTCCCAAGTGTGAATCCTAGCTCTAGGTGACCCTGGGCAAGTTACTTAGCCTTTCTGTTCTGTTCCAAGTATTAAATGACTTAACATGTGGAAGTGCTTAAGCCTGCCTGGCACTTAGTAAGGGCCGTAGAAATGTTTGTTATTCAATATGCAACAAGGAGTCGCCAGAGGTAATGAAATTAGCATCTGAGCTAAGTGGTCTACTTACATAGTTATCCTTGTTGTGCAGTGGCTGCATTAAGGAGCTGAAAAAGGAGTTTGTGGTTGTAATTGTGTTGCAAAGTTCAGAGGAAAATATATTTAATCCATATAACTATTAATGATAGCCCTTCAGCCCTGGAAGCTCTCTGCCTGTTCAGATTCCAAAGACATACCATGGAGGGTGTTTCACATTCTCAGAATCTCCCGGGATTTGGAGGGGACATTTCCTTGCATTAAAACAGTCAGGGTAGGCACTTGCTTTAATATGAAATGACTGTCCTATTTCTTATTCACTCTTTCATTATTTTTATTAAATTTTGCTTAGAAAATACTAGTGTGTTGGAAAATAAAGATTATGGCTCATAGAAAAGAATGTAGAATAGCCAGATTGGCACACATGATTCTTTTAAGAGATGCAAAGGACATTTTCTTCCTAGGAGAACCAGAAGCTTAAAGGGGTTCTAGAGACTGTGTGTATTAATTATAAAGACTAATCTTTGTTTCTCTGCTCTATTGCTCACAGGTGACCAACCTTAAGAAGAAAAGCCATTGTTACAAACAGCAAGAAAAGAGAACTTAAAGTTAGAATTGTCTTAGAAGACTCCAAAAATGTGATTTTCCCTTTTTTTTTTTTTTTTTTTGCGGTACGCGGGCCTCTCACTGTTATGGCCTCTCCCGTTGCGGAGCACACGCTCCGGACACGCAGGCTCAGCGGCCATGGCTCACGGGCCCAGCCGCTCCACGGCATGTGGGATCTTCCCAGACCGGGGCACGATCCCGTGTCCTCTGCATTGGCAGGCGGACTCTCAACCACTGCGCCACCAGGGAAGCCCTGTTTTTCCCTTTTTTGAGGGATAGTAAATGCAGGTATTAAAATTCATAAAGGTTATTCCTTTAGAAAATTCTGGATCAAAATCTTATTACTCTCATCATTGCATTTTCAGCAAGAATTAAATTTCTAGATTACATAAGTTTTATGTAATGAAACTCCACTCAAAGACCTGCAGTTTGAAGAAAAATAAGTAGGGCAGCATTTCTATTCCATGTGCTGAAGGAGGGCTGGAAAAGGAAGCAAAGAAGCATCACCCTGCAGGAACTGCAGCAAGGCAGTATGACCTAGTTGTAGACCCAAACGCCTGGCATTCTAGTCCAGTTTTGCTACAATCTGGGCCACATCATTTACTAACCTCCCTGGGCCTGGTTTTCTTTCTCTGTTGAATTGTACATTAATGCCAGGGATAATCCCAACTAAAATAGTCAGGAATGGTGTTTCTCTCTCTCTCTCTCTCTTTCTGTCTCATTGCTATTTTGCTTCATAAAGGCTCAAACTAGGAAGATGTTAGATTTTTATGTATACATGTATGAATATGTATGCATACATTTATGTGATGAAGCTGTATCATACATAATGATCATATATATCATTATCATATATATATATATATATATATATATCATACATATCATACATAATCATTTTGTAGATCTTTAAAACTCATGCCCCCAGGACTTCCCTGGTGGAGCAGTGATTAAGAATCCGCCTGCCAGTGCAGGGGACACGGGTTCGAGCCCTGGTCCGAGAAGATCCCACATGCCGCGGAGCAACTAAGCCTGTGCACCACAACTACTGAACCTGTGCTCTAGAGCCCGCGAACCACAACTACTGGGCCTGCATGCCACAACTACTGAAGCCTGCACGCCTAGAGCCTGTGCTCCGCGACAAGAGAAGCCACCGCAATGAGAAGCCCGCGCACTGCAACGAAAAGTAGCCCCCGCTCACCGCAACTAGAGAAAGCCCGTACACAGCAACAAAGACCAAATGCGGCCATAAATAAATAAATAAATAAATAAATTTAAAACTCATGCTCCCTCTATGCAATGTTATTGTCTAAATGTTGAGGAAAGATCATTTTACTTCTGGGGGATATTGATGGGATGATAGGAACCAGCCCCTTTCACTTCGTGGGTTACTTTCCAAATAACGCCATTCATGTACATCAAGGGGGCTTTTTTCCAAAGAGTCTGCTTAGGGAGATACAGCATCTCCCTGTTACCTGGGATCCTCCTACTCCATGAGCTCCTCATCAGCAGTGGTTCTCAAAGCGTACTTTCTGGACCAGCAGTGTTAGCAACAGCATCACCTGAGAACTTGTTAGAAATGCAACTTCTCAGACCTCACTCCAGATCTATGGAGTCAGAACCTGTGGGGGTGAGGCCCAGAAACCTGTGTTTTCACAAGCCTCCCAGCTGATTCTTATGGATGCCAAAGTTGAGAATCTCCGCCTTATAGTACAGAAACGCGCAGTCAGCCACTTCAGAAATACAAGAAACGATTATGGTAGAATAGCAATCTGGTGGTACAAACCATATGCCAAGTAGGTTATTACGGTGAGATTTCTTCAAATGTTATTGTGGTATCCTCCATTTAAAACCAAAATTTTAATATGATTTTATTCATAGTTTTATTTCATTTCTTAAATCAAGAAACATTTATTGAGCCATACCATGTGCCAAGCACTGGGGAATTCAGATGAAAAAGAACTAGTCCCTGTACTTATCAACTCATACTCCACTAATAATCCAGAATTATACAACCACTATTTACTGAACACTTACTATGTGTTCTTTGCAAATGAGATACTAAGTAAGGCAATCCTTTGAGGTTTTTACTGTCATTACAGAGAAGGGGATAGTCTTAGTGAGGTTAGCAAACTTGCCCAAAGTTGGGAAATCTTCAAACATAGAGAAAAGTTGAAAGAAAGAATATTGCCAGGGTGAAAGCCTTCACTTAGATTCACCCCTAAATACACCATCATGTATCTTCCAAGTCAGCCTTCTACATAAGCACAACACTACAATCAGATCCAAAAAACTTATTACTAATACAATAGTATGACTCATAATCCCCACTTGGTTTGGAAATATCCTAGATAGCTGGGGAATTTTCCCCCAAAATTATGTTTCAGTCAAAGATCATGCATTGCTTTGGTTATCATGTTTCTTCAGTTTGTTTCCTTTAATCTAGAATAGTCCTCCTGTTTTTTTTTTCCTTAATCTTTCATGACGTTGACATTTTTACACAGCCTAGGCCAGTTGTTTAGGAGAATGCCCTACAGTTTTGGATCTGGCTGATTATTTCCTTATTTTAGTGAGAATTTTATATACATAATGTTGTATACTTCATTTTATATCACATCAGGTGCCTGATATCAGTTTGGCCCAATATTGGACATGCTAATTTAGATCCCTTGGTTAAATTCATGTCCAGAAAATATCTCCATTGCAAAAGTACATTTTTCCCATTGTAATTTTTAAGTGCAGGATGATGTTTTCTAACACTATATTCTGTCCTCCAGAAACCTTTTATCCAGTAATTTCACTATCCATTGATGATGCTTGTCTGAATAATTTATTATATTGTTGGTGCAAAACAGATTTTTCCTAATTCTATAACTTCTTCTAAAATCTTCAGCTGTCATTCTGGAACAAAAACACAGCTTTCTCTTTCTACTTCTTGCATATTCTTTGGAGCATTGCTATGGAACAACTGATTCTTGTTAAAAAATCAATATGTTATAATTTAGTACCATAATTATTTTTTTAATGTGCAAATGTTTTCCAAATTGGGCTTCCCATAGGGACCATTTCTCCAAGGAATTCTGGTTCCTTTTTTTTAAGTTCCCCGACCAGGGATTGAACCCGGGTCCTCAGCAGTGAAAGCGTGAAGTCCTAACCACTGGACCACCAGAGAATTCCCTCTGGCTCCCTTTAATAGGCAATAGTGTTTAGAAATCAACATGTAAGAGCCACAGCTGGAATTTGAACCCAGACCATGAGACTCTGGAGCTGAGCCCTTAATACTGTACTTTATGACTAGAATTAAGTGTAGCATCCTCTAATAACTGAGGTACACAAAAGACGCTTTGGGAATATAGAGAAGGATGTGTAGTGAAGGAAAGAGAGGGTTAGGCAGGGCAGGTTTGCCTTGTTCATCCACCTTTACTGTTATTTCCATGCTGATGTCAGAGCTATTTCATTTAACCACCTGGCCACTATAGAAACAGTCTTTATTATCTGGGCCCTAAGTCTATTCTGAGTTTTGGTTTTTCTGTATTTCACCCTAGTCACACAAATCTCTGGAAAACCGCCTCTTTCTGGGACATTCAGAAAAGGCCGGAAGCCACTCTTCTCTCCCTCATTCCACTCCTGCCCCTCCCTTTACACTGATTCACTCATTCTTGACTTCCTCGTTTCCTCCAAGCATATAAAGTGTGTTTCCTAAGTAATTCTCTTTCTCCAGAGTCATCATTTGGGAGCTTCTAACTCCTGCCCTCCTTGTAATAGATGCTTCCAGACCTCACTGTCTCAGCACAAGGGTTAGTATAGAATTTTAGCATGCTTAAAACCCAATTTTATCTCATATAATATCACTTGTATGTGAAATCTAAAACAATGATACAAATGAACGTATTTACAAAACAGAAATAGACTCACAGAAAACAAACTCATGGTTACCAAAGGGAAAGTAGGGGGAGGGATAAATTAGGAGTTTGGGATTAATAGATACACACTAATATATATAAAATAAACAACAAGGTCTTACTGTAAAACACAGGGAACTATATTCAATATCTTATAATAAACTATAATGGAAAAGAATCTGAAAAATAATATGTATTATATATATCTGAATCACTTTGCTGTACATCTGAAACTAACACAACATTGTAAATCAACTATACTTCAATTTTTTTTAAAAAACAATATTATATATTCATTACCCTGTCTCATGAGGAGGTAATTTTTACTACCTTGGATAAGTTTAAATTTGCAAAATGAGGGAGAGAGGAGAAAATGGGCACCTTGGCGTTAACATCAGGCCAGATTTCCTTAAAAGGGCAGCAAAAGCAAGCCAGCTGAGCGCTCACCTGGACTGCAGCAACTGAATATACATAGCCTGGGTTAGTTTGGACATTTCTAGATGGAGCTTCTCCCCAGGCATTCTTCATTTTATACTGTGTTACATTTCTTTGTTCCTATTACTGCTGCTGCTGCTATCAGTAAGGAAATTAATAATAACATTTTGGCCTTTTCAGCCATCTCAAATTCCTGTCCATTTTAACCCACAGGAGAGATGACCAGCCTGCAACACTGCAGTTGAATAGTACTTAAGTGATCTTGCAGTGGCACAAAGGAAAGAATCAAGGGTCTGTTTAAAACCATTCCTTTAGATCTATTCCAGATAGGAATCAATAAAGCATCCCTGCTTAGGGTTGCAAATTGGCCTGGAAAATAGACCCCCAACTGCAAGCCTCATGGCCTCTCCTGGAGCACTCCAGACCAGATCTCTCTCTGTCTGCTGACAAACTCCAATAGCCAGGCTAACCCATTATTCACTCTTAACCTGTTTTTTTTGCTGTTGCTTGACCATGAGCCAAGCAAAATGAACATTCATGTGGTGGGCTTGGGAGCTGCCCCACTCCAGACTGTGCTTTTCCACAGGCCGAGAGAGGCTTTGAAGCTGGCCTCCTCTCTGCTTTGCCCGAAGGTGGGGAATCACACGTGGAGGAGCAGAGATCAGCCAGCACTGAGTCACGCAACCCTTTGGGTCAGGCGACATTCAGGAGGGGCCTCGCCTATTGGCCTCATGACTGAGCAGAATGACTTGACCAACTCCTTGGGCTTCAAAAGAGGTCAGACATCATGCGAGAGTCTTATTTGCTGCATTTCTAGGGTAAAGAGTTCAGCAATTTACACTCATACTTTAACATAAGAATGTCCATCCTTTTGCCTGTATGCGTTGAGTTGAGAGTGCCCCAGTGCAAGGCTTTAGAAATGTTTTGCAAACTCACACTCAGTTTACCAATGATTAATTACAGGACATAAACTCAGATACGGTCAGGATTCAATACAAAGAGCACAAGAGTGAATGGATGGATAAACGAACAAGTGAAGTTAGAACACCAAACGAGGGAAAGGAATAAATGAATTGAGACTCAACAACTGTCAAGGAATCTGGATTTTAGTCCTGGCTCTGTTCCTTCCTGACCTCTCATTTAACTACTCGGTCATCAACAGCCCCATCTAAAACATGGCTCAGGGGGATGATTGTTGGCATCTCGTCCAGCTATAAGTGGCTTATTATTTCACTTGTGTGCATACACAGGTTAATAATAAAAAAATCAAACCAGTTTATAATTCATAGCTATCAGTAATATTCAACAGCTTCTGAATAAGCAGGAATCCAAGAGCAACCCAAAGTTGAATTATTCCACATGATTAATGAATTGTGAATTTGAGTTTTGATTCTGTCACAGGGTCAAGTAGCTCAATCTCTGTGACACATGTCATCACCTATAAATATTCTAGACACATATACTCCCAAACTAAAGTATTCAGAAAACATAGCAGAAAGAGTATATTACTTACTCCAGGATTATACTACTGTTCCAGGATGGCCACAGATGCGCTCTTCAAAACTGGCTCCTATTTGAAGACTCTAACACTGGAGGAAATAATGAGTCAGTTTAGTTAACTAAAGGTCTTCTAATTAATCAACAATTAAAAGAGTGCCAAAGTTAGTATGAATGCTTAAGATTACTCAGATGTATGGTCTTTCTACTGCTATCATAATTTAGAAATATGCTGTACTCATTACTTCTGGTTATTCTTTTTCCTCTACTCTTATTAATATGTCACTGTGGAAGCTGACATTTCAAAGAAGTTGAGGATAAAAACATCTTCTGGGTACCCAAAATGATCATCAGTCTGTAAAGTGGACCTGGGACTCCCTCACATCTCCCAAGTGATATTTCCTCCTTCCAAGCTGCCCTACATGTAATTAAACTATGAGGACAAAAGGGCCATCTGCATCAAATGCACAACCTTTCTTGGCACACACAGTTCCAATGGAAATCCAGGCAGTTATTGAGAAGGATTAAGAAATGGTCTTCAGGGTCAAATGTCTCCAGCATTTATTGTAATAAGAGTGATATTTTAGTAAATATTAAACTGGCAAATTTTACATCCTCCAAAATGTTTCACTTCATCCACTTTTGACATCAAGTCATAAAAGACCCAGGGAAGAATACAGCAGGCATGCTAAAGGAATTTAGACATCCTCTCTATGTCCAAGCAAGGCCTTGTCAGAAGATATTTTAAATTCCTCTAAGATACCAAGAACCAAACCTGGAAAACCTAGATCATAGGGTTTCTCCAGTTATGTTTAGGATTTTTCTCCACAAAAGCTTAAACACAAAACTGCAGTTGGACCAAAGGAGGCCATGAAGTAGAGGAAGAAAAAGAGAAGCCCTTCCCTCCTAGTGACTGGAGGATGGTGGTTGGATGAGGGAAGGCATTTAGGGATGGGAGACCTGGACAATATGGAAAAAACAATAAAACATATATTCTTTGATTCAGTCTGTGTTAAAATTAAAAGACTGAAATAAGAGTGATATTTAATGAAAAAACATAGGGAAAAGAATCCTTTTATCATACACACTTTAAGCTCTCAAGGTAGTGTGTCAGCTGTATTCTCAGAAGTTAATGAATAGAATACTAAGCAATACTTGCCTCCCATGCCTATAGGAGCAGAGGGAACAAAGAGCTCTTTTAAGAGACTAGGCAGGTGAGGAAAAAATGTGAATTTGAACAAACTCCATCACCTGTTATGTTTGTGGAGAAGCAAGAGGCCTTTTGTTTAATCCTCTAGGAATGAACCCTCTACTGCAAAGCACATGGAAACCACAAATTTGCAAACATATTGTGTATAGGTGCTCATTATAAGAAACAAAAGTTGTTCATTTAAACTGTAAATGTAATCACCATCTTGTGCCAACTGACATACCATTACATAAATTGTGTAGATTCTTTTGTAAATGAGAGAGCTCCAGACTCCCTAGTCTAACTTTTCCTTTGCAGATTGAATGAATAAATGTTGCTTCTAGAAGTTTCCAGTCTTAATAAATGTGAAGTTCTGTTCTCTTACCATGGTGCATTTGTAGAATAAACCACCTAGCCCAGGGGACCAGATGGCGGATATGGAAGAAACTCAGAAGGTGGACCTCAAGAGCTGGGGTGAGGTCAACCAGCTGGAACTGAGTACAGACCCTGACAGAGGAGAGCAGGAGTACCTGTGAATCCACTGGCCTCAAACATTTGCACCAGATATCAGGAGAGGGCCAAGTCAACCTAACCCCAGGGCACCCCAACTACCCTCTCTGCTACCCTAAGTTTACATAAATCACCCCACACCTGCAAATGTACCCAAGTGTCATCTATCTTGCACTTACCCACCTTCAAAGAGGAGGTAGAAGTGAAAATATGACTAAGTAAGCAATTATTGCATAGAGAAAGACTGAAAATTACCTAAAGGGCTGCTTACATCTTTGGTTCAGGCTAAATTTAAAACCATTGAGGAACGTTTTCCCCTGCTTCACAGTGAGTGGGGATCACCAGGAAGACTAGATCAGTTATAGATAAAAGAAAGAAAATATATTTACTTTGCAGTTGTAGAGTGAGTGAATTTGCAACTTTGCTAAATTGCCTATGAAATTAGACAGACAACAGCGATGACTCTGATTTAAGGAGCACCCGTGAAGCTTCACCTTTCCCCCAAATCACCTTTCTTAGCTTGCTACAGGGTAAGTCCGCTTCTCCTTCTCCTGGCCTGAAACTCCAAACTTTTCAGTAGGTAACAAAGGTAGATGTATTAAGTGCAGATGTTGTTGAAAATGAATCTTGAGGGTGAGAATAAGCTCAATTAGTTAATCTGAAATTAATTCAGAATTGTTATCCTTCTCGTTTCTGTGAACCATGCCCTAGAGGAATAAGATATAAGGAGGGTAATGAGTAAACATCATTGAACACCTAATATGCACCAAATGCTGTCCAATAGAACTTCCTGTGTTGGTAGAAGTGATCTATATCTGCATTGTCCAATATGGTAGTCACTAGCCACATGTGGCTTTTGATCATTTGAAATGTAGCTAGAGTGACTGAGGAAATAAATTTCAATTCTAATTAATTTAAATAGCCACGTGTGGCTAGTGACTAGTGCTATTGCATTGGACAGGTTTATATAAATGTTATATAAGGTTTGGAATGTTTATATAAATGTTAAAGTATTTGAGGTTCTAAAGCTTTAAGGAGATTCAGGACATGGGAAATATATTAACTTCAATTTCTGGTATTTGAAAATCAAAGCAAAGATTAAGTGTAAATCAAAAATGGTGCCCACTTCCCAATGTGCATAAGGCTAGTTCTGAGCTAAAGTACCAACACCAATGGTTTGAGAAACAAATATTTAGGGAAATTATATGTATTACATTCTTCCTTTGAATTCTGGTATGAATGTAAATGGGCTGAAATTCTGTTCCTGAAATTGCTTATAAAATGCTTGGGGGGCAGTAAAATACTGCAAGTAGCAAAAAGATGCTTTTGCTTCTGAGTTTCAAACATTTCCTCTCTTTTTCTTACTCCCATGGGCTTATTTTTTAATTGTTCCTTTGCTTTTATTTCTCAGAAACTAGATGTTGAGAAATTAAATTTAAAAAGCCAAGCATATAAATTTTTCTATATAGCTTCATGCAGCTCAAACAATGAAGAGGCATTTTGAATATCACCTACTTAGCCACAATGCTCAGCTATCCTGGAGACTGTATTTTACAGTCTTAATGACTCTGAAGCTTTACAGTTTAGATTTGGATTTGATAAGAAAAATAGGCACATGAGAATGTTAGCATCATGCTTGATAGGCTAGAATATGAGACGGGAAATATGCAACAATAGGGCTGGCATATCTTCTCCATATATATATATATATATAGGGAGAAAATATATATATAGGGAGAAAAATATATATATATATATACTTTTTTTTTTTTTTTTCGGTACGCGGGCCTCTCACTGCTGTGGCCTCTCCCGTTGCGGAGCACAGGCTCCGGACGCACAGGCTCAGTGGCCGTGGCTCATGGGCCCAGCCGCTCCACAGCATGTGGGATCTTCCCGGAACCGGGGCACGAACCCGTGTCCCCTGCATCGGCAGGCGGACTCTCAACCGCTGCACCACCAGGGAAGCCCCCCTATATATATATATATTTTTTAACATCTTTATTGAAGTATAATTGCTTTGCAATGGTGTGTTATTTTCTGCTTTATAACAAAGTGAAGCTCCCTATATATTTAAATTGAGAACCAAAAATTAAAGTAAAAAGGTAAAATAGGAATAAGTACACTTGAGAAACAATAGTGCATATGCTCCCCAGTATATAATATTGACTATTCAATTAAAACAATCAAAAGAGCTTCACTGATCAGCAAGAGGAATTAGAAAAACAAATACATATAAAACAATAACTGCTCTGTCCATCATTTGGGAACACAGTTGGGTGGTGGTCTCAATTAGATAGAAACACTGTAATTTGGCATTTGATATTTACTCCATCTGTCAGGTTCTTGGAAATTTTCTTTAAGTATAGATGGAGAAATTATTCTAAATGATAGCACAAAAAGGCATCTGAAATACATTTCTCACTGTCTGGAGAACTTGGCTCAGCACAGATTCCAGGGTTATAAATAGGATCATCAGCATGTCCTTGACAAGAGAATATCAGGAATCTTAGCAAGATGGGGAGTTTTCATTGTCTTATGCAGCACTATTACCAGCTCCATCTACGAGTTGGTTGTACCCTACATTGCAGGCAACTGCATCTCACCCAGGCACACTCGCTCAGCATCCATTCCCGATATTCATAACATACTTCTAGTCAAGACTCTGGTGAAATGATTTGGGCAGTAGGTAGGTTGATTTGGTGCCAAACTTAATGGATTTTGAAGTTGAGATGTGGGGGAAACACACACACACACACACACAAACATACTAACACATTTTACAAAGGAACTCTAGTAGCTAAATATTTATTTATTTATAATGCTCATAATACCACCTTATTCTGAATGTGTTCATGCTGCCCTAAAGTTCAAGAATAATAAAAGTAAAGGTTTGTTTTAAATTCTTTTCAAAATATGTAAACGTTCAAAGTACTTACTAAAGACTGATCTATTCGATTACTCCTTAGATATTCAATTTAAAGGGTATAAGCATAGACTGGATAAAAGAGGGTGGAAGACATCAAGGGAACCTAATTGCCCCATTTGTGACCTCTAACAGTGTGCATGTTCGATTCCATTTACTTTGATAAGTAACACATGCTGTCACCCTAGACACTTAAATGCAACCGATGGCAGAATTGTTAAATAAAATATTAAAAGGTAACTCTTTTGGAAAAAAGTGAATAAAATACTTCTGGATAACTTAAGAGAATTTAAAAAATGGACTTAACAAATTTTAAAGATATTTTAAAAGAAATCACAAGTAAATATTATGCAAAATGGTGTACTAAAACTTTTGGAAAACAATGAAATTGATGATTTCCTGGAAAAATTGAAATCAAAATAGACCCAAATTTATTAATCCAATGAATAGACTCAAGAAAAAGTTCTTGATCCTTAGTTAATAATCAAGAAATAAAGAGAAAGTTTCTAAGATTTATCTTTCAAACAAGTTCAGCACTCTAGGACCATACCAGTGTGTTAAAAATTATGATTACATTTAATAGTTACACTTATTAGGCACTTACTATCTGCTTGAGATTGCACTAAGTGACTTACATGCCTTATCTCTTCAATCCTCACAACAACCTTAAGATAGGAATTGTGTTTTCCGAGTTTTACAAAAAAAAAGAAGAAACTGAGGCCTAGAGAGAGCTTATAAAACTAGTATATGCCTGATCCAGGGTTCAAACACAAGGTACAGAAAATATCTTAATAGATAAATTATTCCACAACATGGAAACAAATGAAAAGCTATAAAATCATTGGATGAAGTACAAAAGCCTGAAAAGAACAGTATGAGAAAGAAAACTACAGACAAGTCTCACTCATGATTATAAATGTATGACTCATACAAAATACTAACAAACTGAATTCCAGTGTATTTTTTCCAACTTTATTGAGGTATAATTGGCAAATAAAAATTGTATATATTTACAGTGTACAGTGTAATGTTTTGATATATGTGTACACTGTGAAATGATTACAATAAAACTGACATATCCATCATGTCAAATAGTTATCTTGTGTGTGTGTGTGTGTGTATGTGTGTGAGTATGTGAGTATGTGGGTTGAGAACATTTAAGGCCTACTCACTTAGCAAATTTCAAGTATTCAGTATAGAATTATTAACTATAGTCACCATGCTATACATTAGATCTCCAGAACTTATTCAACTTGCATAACAGAAACTTTCCATTTCCCCCAACCTCCAGCCCCTGGTAACCACCATTCTACTTGCTGCTTCTAAAAGTCTGACTCTTTTAGATTCCAAATATAAGTGAAATCATGCAATATTTGTCTTTCTGTGCCTGGTTTATATCACTTAGCATGTCCTTCAAGTTCATCCATGTTGTCGCAAATGAAAGGATTTCTTTCTTTTGCATTGCTGAATAATATTCCATTGTACATATACACCACATTTTCTTTATCTGTGCATCAGATCTTGTACACTTAAATTAATTCTATATCTGACTATTGTGAATAATGCTATAATATCTCTCTGAGACACTAATTTCACTTTCTCCAGATATAAACCCAGACATGGGATTGTTGGATTATATGGTAGTTCTATTTTTGATTTTTTGAGGAACTTGATCATGTTTTTCATAACAGCTGTACCAGTTTGCATTCCCACCAACAAGGGTCCCACCAACAAGAGTGACAAGTGTCCCTCTCTTCTACATCTTTGCTGACATTTGTTATTTTGTGTCATTTTGATAACAGCCATTCATACATGTATGAGGTGACATCTCACATGGCTTTAATTTGCATTTCCTTGATGATTAGTGATATTGGGCATTTTTTCATGTACCTATTGGTCATTTGTATATCTTCCTTTGAAAAATGTCTATTCAGGTCCTTTGTCCACCTTTAATAGGGTTATTTGTTTTCTTGCTATTGAGTTGTTTGAGTTCCTTATATATTTTGGATATTAACTCCTTATCAGATGTATGGTTTATAAACAATTTCTTCCATTCCATAGGTTTTCTCTTCACTCTGTTGTTTCCTTTGCTGGGAAGAAGCTTTGATTCAATGTGATTTGTCCATTTTTGCTTTTCTTGCCTGTGTTTTTTGTGTGATATCTAAAAAAAATCATTGCTTGCACCAATGTTTTCTTCTAGTAGTTTTATAGTTTCAGGTGTTATATTTAAGTCTTTAATACACTTAGATTTAATTTGTATAATGGTATGAAATAACAGCTCAATTTCATTCTTATGCATGTGGATATCCACTTTTCCCAAAACTATTTATTAAAGAGGCGGTCCTTTCCCCATTGTGTGTTCTTGGCACCTTTGTTGAAGATCAATTGACCATAAATGTATGGATTTATTTCTGGCTCTCTATTCTGTTCAGTTGGTCTATATGTTTGCTGTTTTGATTACTATAGATTTGTAGTATAATTTGAAATCACATACTGAAATGCTTCCAGTTTTTTCTTTTTGATGATGATTGCTTTGGTTAGAATTGTTTTTCTATTTCTGTGAAAAATGCCATTGAAATTTTAATAGAGATTGTGTTGCATCTGTAGATCACTTTGGGTAGATTACTACAGACATTTTACAATAATTAGTCTTCCAATCCATGAACATGGAATTCCTTTCCATTTATTTGTGTCTTCTTCAATTTCTTTCATCAGTATCTCATAGCTTTCAGTGTGCAGATATTTCATCTCCTTGATTATATTTATTCCTTAGTATTTTATTGTTTTTGATGCCATTATGAATGGGATTGTTTTCTTAACTTCTTTTTTGAATAGTTTATTTTTAGAGTATAGAAATGCAACTAATTTTTGTATATTGCTTTTGTATCCTGTGAATTTACAGAATTTGTTTGTTGGGTCTAACAGTTTTTTTGGTGGAGTTTTGAGGTTTGTTTGGTTTATTTTATAAATCCTGTCATCTGCAAACAGAGATAATTTTAATTCTTCCTTTCTAATTTGGATGGCTTTTTTTCTTGCCTAGGTGCTTGGGCTAGGATTTCCAGTACTATTTTTTTTCTTTAATTTTTTATTTTATTTTTTGCTTTATAACAAATTTACTCAGTTATATATATACATATGTTCCCATATCCCCTCCCTTTTGCGTCTCCCTACCACCCTCCCTATCCCACCCCGCCAGGCGGTCACAAAGCACCGAGCTGATCTCCCTGTGCTATGCGGCTGCTTCCCACTAGATATCTACCTTACATTTGGTAGTGTACATATGTCCATGCCGCTCTTTCACTTTGTCACAGCTTACCCTTCCCCCTCCCCATATCCTCAAGTCCATTCTCTAGTAGGTCTGTGTCTTTATTCCTGTCTTACCCCTATGTTCTTCATGACATTTTTTTTCTTAAATTCCATATATATGTGTCAACATGCAGTATTTGTCTTTCTCTTTCTGACTTACTTCACTCTGTATGACAGGCTCTAGGTCCATCCACCTCATTACAAATAGCTCAATTTCGTTTCTTTTTATGGTTGAGTAACATTCCATTGTATATATGTACCACATCTTCTTTACCCATTCATCCGATGATGGACACTTAGGTTGTTTCCATCTCCAGGCTATTGTAAATAGGGCTGCTATGAATATTTTGGTACATGTCTCTTTTTGAATTATGGTTTTCTCAGGGTATATGCCCAGTAGTGGGATTGCTGGGTCATATGGTAGTTCTATTTGTAGTTTTTTAAGGAACCTCCATACTGTTCTCCATAGTGGCTGTACCAATTCACATTCTCACCAGCAGTGCAAGTGTTCCCTTTTTTCCACACCCTCTCCAGCATTTATTGTTTCTAGATTTTTTGATGATGGCCATTCTGACTGGTGTGAGATGATATCGCATTGTAGTTTTGATTTGCATTTCTCTAATGAGTAAAGATGTTGAGCATCCTTTCATGGGTTTGTTGGCAATCTGTATATCTTCTGTGGAGAAATGTCTATTTAGGTCTTCTGCCCATTTTTGTATTGGGTTGTTTGTTTTTTTGTTATTGAGCTGCATGAGCTGCTTATAAATTTTGGAGATTACTCCTTTGTCAGTTGCTTCATTTGCAAATATTTTCTCCCATTCTGAGGGTTGTCTTTTGGTCTTGTTTATGGTTTCCTTTGCTGTGCAAAAGCTTTGAAGTTTCATTAGGTCCCATGTGTTTATTTTTGTCTTTATTTCCATTTCTCTAGGAGGTGGGTCAAAAAGGATCTTGCTGTGATTTATGTCATAGAGTGTTCTGCCTATGTTTTCCTCTAAGAGTTTGATAGTGTCTGGCCTTACATTTAGGTCTTTAATCCATTTTGAGCTTATTTTTGTGTGTGGTGCTAGGGAGTGATCTAATCTCATACTTTTACATGTCCCTATCCAGTTTTCCCAGCACCACTTATTGAAGAGACTGTCCTTTCTCCACTGTACATTCCTGCCTCCTTTATCAAAGATAAGGTGACCATATGTCCGTGGGTTTATCTCTGGGCTTTCTATCCTGTTCCATTGATCTATCTTTCTGTTTTTGTGCCAGTACCATACTGTCTTGATTACTGTAGCTTTGTACTATAGTCTGAAGTCAGGGAGCCTGATTCCTCCAGCTCCATTTTTCGTTCTCAAGATTGCTTTGGCTATTCGGGGTCTTTTGTGTTTCCATACAAATTGTGAAATTTTTTGCTCTAGTTCTGTGAAAAATGCCAGTGGTAGTTTGATAGGGATTGCATTGAATCTGTAGATTGCTTTGGGTAGTAGAGTTATTTTGACAATGTTGATTCTTCCAATCCAAGAACATGGTACATCTCTCCATCTATTTGCATCATCTTTAATTTCTTTCATCAGTGTCTTATAATTTTTTGCATACAGGTCTTTTGTCTCCTTAGGTAGGTTTATTCCTAGATTTTTTTTCTTTTTGTTGCAATGGTAAATGGGAGTGTTTCCTTGATTTCACTTTCAGATTTTTCATCATTAGTATATAGGAATGCCAGAGATTTCTGTGCATTAATTTTGTATCCTGCAACTTTACCAAATTCATTGATTAGCTCTAGTAGTTTTCTGGTAGCACCTTTAGGATTCTCTGTGTATAGTATCATGTCATCTGCAAACAGTGACAGCTTTACTTCTTCTTTTCCGATTTGGATTCCTTTTATTTCCTTTTCTTCTCTGATGGCTGTGGCTAAAACTTCCAAAACTAGGTTGAATAAGAGTGGTGAGAGTGGGCAACCTTGTCTTGTTCCTGATCTTAGTGGGAATGGTTTCAGTTTTTCACCATTGAGGACAATGCTGGCTGTGGGTTTGTCATATATGGCCTTTATTATGTTGAGGAAAGTTCCCTCTATGCCTACTTTCTGCAGGGTTTTTATCATAAATGGGTGTTGAATTTTGTCAAAAGCTTTCTCTGCATCTATTGAGATGATCATATGGTTTTTCTCCTTCAGTTTGTTAATATGGTGTATCACATTGATTGATTTGCGTATATTGAAGAATCCTTGCATTCCTGGAATAAACCCCACTTGATCATGGTGTATGATCCTTTTAATGTGCTGTTGGATTCTGTTTGCTACTATTTTGTTGAGGATTTTTGCATCTATGTTCATCAGTGATATTGGCCTGTAGTTTTCTTTCTTTGTGACATCCTTGTCTGGTTTTGGTATCAAGGTGATGGTGGCCTCGTAGAATGAGTTTGGGAGTGTTCCTCCCTCTGCTATATTTTGGAAGAGTTTGAGAAGGATAGGTGTTAGCTCTTCTCTAAATGTTTGATAGAATTCGCCTGTGAAGCCATCTGGTCCTGGGCTTTTGTTTGTTGGAAGATTTTTTATCACAGTTTCAATTTCAGTGCTTGTGATTGGTCTGTTCATATGTTCTATTTCTTCCTGATTCAGTCTTGGCAGGTTGTGCATTTCTAAGAATTTGTCCATTTCTTCCAGGTGGTCCATTTTATTGGCATAGAGTTGCTTATAGTAATCTCTCATGATCTTTTGTATTTCTGCAGTGTCAGTTGTTACTTCTCCTTTTTCATTTCTAATTCTATTGATTTGAGTCTTCACCCTTTTTTTCTTGATGAGTCTGGCTAATGGTTTATCAATTTTGTTTATCTTCTCAAAGAACCAGCTTTTAGTTTTATTGATCTTTGCTATCGTTTCCTTCATTTCTTTTCCATTTATTTCTGATCTGATTTTTATGATTTCTTTCCTTCTGCTAACTTTGGGATGTTTTTGTTCTTCTTTCTCTAATTGCTTTAGGTGCAAGGTTAGGTTGTTTATTCGAGATGTTTCCTGTTTCTTAAGGTGGGATTGTATTGCCATAAACTTCCCTCTTAGAACTGCTTTTGCTGCATCCCATAGGTTTTGGGTCGTCGTGTCTCCATTGTCATTTGTTTCTAGGTATTTTTTAATTTCCTCTTTGATTTCTTCAGTGATCACTTCGTTATTAAGTAGTGTATTGTTTAGCCTCCATGTGTTTGTATTTTTTACAGCTCTTTTCCTGTAATTGATGTCTAGTCTCATAGCATTGTGGTCAGAAAAGATACTTGATACAATTTCAATTTTCTTAAACTTACCAAGGCTTGATTTGTGACCCAGGATATGATCTATCCTGGAGAATGTTCCATGAGCACTTGAGAAAAATGTGTATTCTGTTGTTTTTGGATGGAATGTCCTATAAATATCAATTAAGTCCATCTTGTTTAATGTAGCATTTAAAGTTTGTGTTTCCTTTTTATTTTCATTTTGGATGATATGTCCATTGGTGAAAGTGGGGTGTTAAAGTCCCCTACTATGATTGTGTTACTGTCGATTTCTCCTTTTATGGCTGTTAGTATTTGCCTTATGTATTGAGGTGCTCCTATGTTGGGTGCATAAATATTTACAATTGTTATATCTTCTTCTGGAAATCGATCCCTTGATCATTATATAGTGTCCTTCTTTGTCTCTTCTAGTAGTCTTTATTTTAAAGTCTATTTTGTCTGATATAAGAATTGCTACTCCAGCTTTCTTTTGGTTTCCATTTGCATGGAATATCTTTTTCCATCTCCTTACTCTCAGTCTGTATGTGTCTCTAGGTCTGAAGTGGGTCTCTTGTAGACAGCATATATATGGGTCTTGTTTTTGTATCCATTCAGCCAATCTGTGTCTTTTGGTGGGAGCATTTAGACCATTTACATTTAAGGTAATTATCGATATGTATGGTCCTATTCCCATTTTCTTAATTGTTTTGGGTTCGTTATTGTAGGTCTTTTCCTTCTGTTGTGTTGCTTGCCTAGAGAAGTTCCTTTAGTATTTGTTGTAAAGCTGGTTTGGTGGTGCTGAACTCTCTCAGCTTTTGCTTGTCTGTAAACGTTTTAATTTCTCCATCAACTCTGAATGAGATCCTTGCTGGGTAGAGTAATCTTGGTTGCAGGTTTTTCTCCTTCATCACTTTAATTACGTCCTGCCACTCCCTTATGGCTTGTAGAGTTTCTGCTAAGAGATCAGCTGTTATCCTGATGGGGATTCCCTTGTGTGTTATTTGTTATTTTTGCCTTGCTGCTTTTAATATGATTTCTTTGTGTTTAATTTTTGACAGTTTGATTAATATGTGTCTTGGCATATTTCTCCTTGGATTTATTCTGTATGGGACTCTCTGTGCCTCCTGGACTTGAATAACTATTTCCTTTCCCATATTAGGGAAGTTTTCAACTATAATCTCTTCAAATATTTTCTCAGTCCCTTTCTTTTTCTCTTCTTCTTCCGGAACCCCTATAATTCGAATGTTGGTGCGTTTAATGTTGTCCCAGAGGTCTCTGAGACTGTCCTCTGTTCTTTTCATTCTTTTTTCTTTATTTTGCTCTGCAGCAGTTATTTCCACTATTTTATCTTCCACCTCACTTATCCGTTTTTCTGCCTCAGTTATTCAGCTATTGATCCCATCTAAAGTATTTTTTATTTCATTTATTGTGTTTTTAATCGATGCTTGATTCATCTTTAGTTCTTCTAGGTCCTTGTTAACTGTTTCTTGCATTTTGTCTATTCTATTTCCAAGATTTTGGATCTTGGAAATAGAATCTTGGATCATCTTTACCATCATTATTCTGAATTCTTTTTCAGGTAGACTGCCTATTACCTCTTCATTTGTTAGGTCTGGTGGGTTTTTATCTTGCTCCTTATCCTGCTGTGTGCTTTTCTGTCTTCTCATTTTGCTTGTTACTGTGTTTGGGGTCTCCTTTTTGCAGGCTGCAGGTTCGTAGTTCCCGTTGTTTTTGGTGTCTGTCCCCAGTGGCTAAGGTTGGTTTAGTGGGTTGTGTAGGCTTCCTGGTGGAGGGGACTAGTGCCTGTGTTCTGGTGGATGAGGCTGGATCTTGTCTTTCTGGTGGGCAGGTCCACGTCTGGTGGTGTGTTTTCGGGTGTCTGCGGACTTTTTATGATTTTAGGCCACCTCTCTGCTAATGGGTGGCGTTGTGTTCCTGTCTTGCTAGTTGTTTGGCATAGGGTGTCCAGCACTGTAGCTTGCTGGTCGTTGAGTGAAGCTGGGTGCTGCTGTTGAGATGGAGATCTCTGGAAGATTTTCGCCGTTGGATATTATGTGGAGCTGGGAGGTGTCTTGTGGACCAGTGTCCTGAAGTTGGCTCTCCCACCTCAGAGGCACAGCACTGACTCCTGGCTCCTCAATTTGGGATGATTTGTTGTCTATTCATGTATTCCACAGATGCAGGGTACATCAAGTTGATTGTGGAGCTTTAATCCGCTGCTTCTGAGGCTGCTGGGAGAGGTTTCCCTTTCTCTTCTTTGTTCTCACAGCTCCTGGGTCTCAGCTTTGGATTTGGCCCCGCCTCTGCGTGTAGGTCGCCGGAGGGCATCTGTTCTTCGCTCAGACAGGACAGGGTTAAAGGAGCAGCCTCTTCGGGGACTCTGGCTCACTCAGGCCGGGCGGGAGGGAGGGGCACGGAGTGCGGGGTGAGCCTGCAGCGGCAGAGGCTGGCGTGACGTTGCACCAGCCCGAGGCGCGCCGTGCGTTCTCCCAGGGAAGCCGCCCCTGGATCCCGGGACCCCGGCAGTGGCAGGCTGCACAGGCTCCCGGAAGGGCGGTGTGGACAGTGACCTGCGCTCGCACACAGGCTTCTTGGCGGCGGCAGCAGCAGCCCCAGCGTCCCATGCCCGTCACTGGGCTCCGTGCTTTCAGCCACGACTCACGCCCGTCTGTGGAGCTCCTTTAAGCAGCGCTCTTAATCCCCTCTCCTCGCGCACCAGGAAACCAAGAGGGAAGAAAAAGTCTCTCGCCTCTTCGGCAGCTCCAGAGTTTTCCCGGATTCCCTCCCGGCTAGCTGTGGCACATTAGCCCCCTTCAGGCTGAGTTCTCGCCGCCAGCCCCAGTCCTCTCCCTGCGCTCTGACCGAAGCCCGAGCCTCAGCTTCCAGCGCCGCCCGCCCTGGCGGGCGAGCAGACAAGCCTCTCGGGCTGGTGAGTGCCGCTCGGCACCGATCTTCTGTGCGGGAATCTCTCCGCTTTGCCCTACCCAGGTATGTGGGGAGTTTCTTGCCTTTTGGGAGGTCTGGGGTGTCTTCTGCCAGCGTTCAGTAGGTGTTCTTTAGGAGTTGTTCCACGTGTAGCTGTATTTCTGGTGTATCCGTGGGGAGGAAGGTGATCTCCGCGTCTTACTCTTCCGCCACCTTACCCCTCCAGTACTATATTTAATAGAAGTGGTGAGAGTGTCTTATTCTTGATCTTAGAGAAAAAACTTTCAGCTTATCACCATTGACCATGACGTTAGCTGTGGCTTGTCACATGTGGCCTTTATTATGCTGAGGTACCTTCCTTCTATACATAATTTGTTGAGAGATTTTATCATAAATAGATAGTGAATTTTGTCAAATGCTTTTTCTTCATCTACTGAGGTGATGATTTAATTTTTAGCCTTCTTTCTGTTAATGTGGTGTATCACATTTATTGATTTGTGCATGTTGAACTCTCCTTGCATCCCGGGAATAACTTCCATTTGATCATGGTGTATGATCCTCTTAATGTGCTGTTGAATTTGGTTTGCTACTAAAATATTGAGGATTTTTACATCAGCATTCATCAGGGATATTGGCCTGCAATTTTCTTTTCTTGTACTGTCCTTATCTGGCTTTGGTGTCAGAGTAATGCTGGCCTCATAAAATAAGTTTGGAAGTATTCCCTCTTCTTCTATTTTTTGGAAGAGTTTGAGGAAAAATGTTATTAATTCTTTACATGTTTGGCAGAATGCACTGGTGGAGCCATCATCTTGGGCTTTTCTTTGTTGGAAAATTTGTTGTTACTGATTCAATCTCTTGTTATTGTTCTGTTCAGATTTTGTATTTCTTCTTGATTCAGTCTTAGTAGGTTTTTATATTTCTAGGAATTTATCCATTTCTTCCACGTTGTCCAAGTTGTTGATGTTTAATTGACCATAGTACTGTCTTATGATCCTTTGTATTTCTGTTGTATCAATGATAATATCTCCTCTTTCATTTATAATTTTATTTATTTAAGTCTTCTCTTTTTTATTCTTAGTTAGTCTGGCTAAAGGTTTGTCAATTTTGTTTAACTTTTCAAAATCCAACTTCTAGGTTTGTTGATCTTTTCTACCTTTTTTTAGTCTCTATTTTATTTTTTCCACTCTGATCTTTATTATTTCCTTTTTTTTGCTAACTTTGTGCTTAGGTTATTCTTTTTCTGGTTCTTTCAGGTGTAATGTTAGGTTATTTATTTGAGATATTTCTTTTATTCTTAATGTAGGTGTTTATTGCTGTACATTTCCCTCTTAGAACTGCTTTTGCTGTATCCCACAAGTTTTGGTATGTGTATTTCCATTTTCATTTGTCTCAAGGTATTTTTTTATTCCCATTTTGATTTCTTCTACCAATTGGTTGTTCTGGAGTGAATTGCTTAATTTCCACATTCGAAATTTTCTAATTTTCCTCCTGTTATTGATTTCTAGTTTCATACCATTGTGGTCATAAAAGATACTTGGTATGATTTCGACCTTTTTAATTTGGTAAGACTTGTTTTGTAGTCTAACATATACTCTGTCATGGAGAATGTTCCATGTGTATGTGAAAACAATGTGTATTCTGCTGCTGTTGGATGGATGTTCTGTATATATCTGCTACATCCATTTGGTCTATAGTGTTCAAGTCCACTGTTTCCATATTGATTTCCTGTCTGGATAATCTTTCCACTGTTGAAAATGAGGTATTGGAGTTCCCTATTATTGTATTACTGTTTATTTCACCCTTCAGTTCCATTAATATTTGCTTTATATTTTTAGGTGCTCCAATGTTGGGTGCATATGTATTTACAATTGTTATATCCTCTTGATGAATTAACACTTTTGTTATTATCTAATGACCTTCTTTGTATCTTGACTCTTGACTTAGTCTATTTTATCTAAGTATAGGCATTCCTGTTCTCTCTCTCTTTTATTTTTAATGCATAGTATATGTTTTTCCATCTCTCCATTTATGTGTGTCCTTAAAGCTAAAGTGAGTCTCTTGAGAAACATATATTAGATCCTTTTTTTTAATCCATTCAGCTATTCTATGTCCTTTCATTGAATATTTTAATACGTTTACATTTAAAGTAATCATTAATAGGAAAGACACAGACATAGAGAATGGACTTGAGGACAGGGGGAGTGGGAAGGCTTAGCTGGGACGAAGTGAAAGAGTGGCATGGACATTTATACACTACCAAATGTAAAATAGCTAGTGGGAAGCAGCCACATAGCACAGGGAGATCAGCTCAGTGCTTTGTGACCACCTAGAGGGGTGGGATAGGAAGTGTGGGAGGGAGATGCAAGAGGGAGGGGATATGGAGATATATGTATACATATAGCTGATTCACTTTGTTATAAAGCAGAAACTAACACACCATTGTAAAGCAATTATACTCCATTAAAGATGTTAAAAAAAGTAATTATTGATAAGTAAGTACTTCTTACTGCCAATTTCTTAATTGTTTTCTGTTTTCTAGTTCCTTTGTTCCTCTTTAGCTGTCTTCCTTTGTGATTAGATGATTTTTTGGTAGTGGTATGCTTTGATTGCTTTCTCCTTATCTTTTGTATATCTTCTACAGGTTTTCCTTTGTGATTACCATGAGGCTTACATAAAACATCTCATAGTTATAACAGTGTATTTTAAGTTGATAACAACTTAACTTTGATTGTATACAAAAAGGCTACACTTTAATTTTTCTCCCCCCATATTTTATATTATTGATGTCACAATATGTATCTTTTATATATCATATATCTGTTAACAAATTATTGTAACTATAGTTATTTTAAATAATTTGGTCTTTTAACTTTTTACATTAGAGTTAAAAGGAATTTATGCACTGCCATTACAGCATTAGAGTATTCTAAATTTGACAATATTCTTACCTTTACAGTGAGTTTTATACTTTCATACTGTTTTTGTATTGTTAGTGTCTTTTCATTTCAATGTGAAGAATTTCCTTTAGCATCTCTCATAAGGTAGCTCTCATGGTAATGAAACTCAAATGAATGAATGTTTACCTGATATATGAACAAGGAATAACTATCCAAGTGCAAAACTAATAAAAGGAATGATAAAAGGAGGGTGACAAGCAAAAGTTTTCGACAAGCAAAAGTTCAAAATGAACTTTTGACAAGCAAAACTTCAAAATGGCTGAGTAATATTCCATTGTATGTGTGTGTGTGTGTGTGTGTGTATACCACATATTCTTTGTCCATAGAAAAGAGTGAAATTCTGCCATTTGCAGCAGTGTGGATGGACCTAGACAATATTATGCTTAGTGAAATAAGTCAGACAGAGAAAGACAAATACTATATGATATCACTTATATATGGAATCTTAAAAATAACACAAACAAATGTATATGTAAAGTAGAAACAGACTCACTGATATAGAAAACAAACTAGTGGTTACCAGTGGGGAGAGGGAGGGGTGAGGGGCAAGATAGGGCTATGCGATTAAGATACACAAACTACTCTGTATAAAATAGATAAGCAACAAGGATATATTGTATAGCACAGGGAATTATAGCCATTATTTTGTAATAAGTTTTAATGGAATATAATCTATAAAAATACTGAAACACTATGCTGTACACCTGAAGCTAATATAATATTGTAAATCAACTGTACTTCAATTTTAAAAATTCAAACCATTAGCAAATCAAAATTATAAAACAAATGATACACACAACAAGTTGAAAAAAATATGGCAAAGTAGTAGCTAAAGGGAAAATATTCTTACATTAAACACTTCATCTGAATTGAAAATAAAAATCATAAAACCATTACAGAGGATGAACAAAGAATAGAAATAGACAATTAACAAAAGAGAAATTTTAATACGTATCAAAGAAACAAAAGAACTTACACAGAAGTAAAAATTTAAACATTAGTAAGATTTTGTTTTAGCTTATTGAATTATCAAAATAATACTAATTCTGATGAGACTACAATGAAACAGAAGCTACATACACTGCTAATGAAAGTGTGTATAATTTATCCAAAAGCCATTTGGCAATATAATATGAAGAGTTTTAAAAATGTTTATATATTTTGACCCAATAATTCCAAATCTGAGTTTAAAATTCAGGCAAAACTTTATGTATAAGGATAATACATATAGCATTATTTATGACAGTCAAAAATTGGAAATAACCTAAAAAGCAACCACTAGAAATTGGTTATGTCACATCCATATGATGCAGCTCTTAAAAATCATGTTCTTGGAAATATTTACCAACACCAAAAATCTTCACACTACTAAATTTATGTTCGTACTATAGAATGTTCATACTGTATATTTAGGAAAAGACTAAAAATAAATCACCTAGATTCTCATAAGATAAATATCAATGAAATCAATTTAAATATTATGGATAATTTTTAATAAAATGAAAACAACCTTCTGTTGTTTTTAAAATGGAAGATAAAATATGTACAAAAAATGCAAAGAAAGATGGTAAACAAATTTATAGTCTTTAGCTACACAGATCAAGCAACAATCCAAACAGCTTGGGATGCCAGGTAGCCAAGGAAAAGGCCAAGGGGACACAGTTATCCGTGTGAGGAACAGGTGAGGAGTTTGAATCCAGGAAGTGAAATATTAAAGATAGACACAGGACCGCTGCTGAAGAATTGCCTGACGTCAGGGCAAAGGGCATCTGGGCTAGCAGTTCCTAATATACTATTTCCTGTAAGGGCAAGAATTAGGGTCTGTGTGGGGCTAAGTCTGAATTTGCAGCTGTTTGAAGAATGAGGGAACCGATACTGGATAAGACAAAAAAAAAAAAAAGAGGTCTAATATTGCAGGTGGTTCCTGACATATATAGAAAGCAAGCTTTGAACAAAAGTCTTGAAGTTTCAACTGAGCGAAGAGAGAGAGAATTATTGATACCAAAACAGTTCAACAAACCCTCTAGTGCAGCCAAGTAAATCAGCACAGCTCAGGATCAGAATGAATCAAGCCAGGAGCACCATAAAATAAACAGATGGTCTGAACTAGACTCACAAAACTGGCTCCGTGAGGCTCTAGGCTCAAGGATGCACTTCAGGCTGGTGAATGGAGTGTGTCGATAGAGGGACTACAGATTGACTTCTTTTTTAATCAATGGAATAATTTTTAAATGCTATCTTATTGCTACCTTTGAATGCCTAGTGCCATGACAGCTACCAATCCCCTCATGTCCAACTGCCTAACAGATGGGGAAAATCAGCTTATTTCTCCTGCTGCATTACCCCAAACAGGCTTCTAACAGTTTACTTTGGAATCAACCAGAAATGAATGGTTTACCTACGTTTTGCTCAATCTTTTGAAAGAAAGATGGAAAGGAAAATTTCTGTTAAGAATTGCTGCCTAATGCTTTCTTCAGCCCCACAATACAGACTGAATTGATTTTTTCCACCACATTTAAGTTCTTTCTATACCACAGAATTTTAAAATGCATCTTTGATACACTACACATTCAGGAGGTGGAGGAGGAGGCGTGCAGCTCGTTTATCCTGAGGAGGTTTTAAGAGGTTCATGGTATGCTTTCGGGAGTTTAACCCTCGGAGAAATTGCATTCAGTTGCTCTTCTGCAACCACATCAGATGGTTGATTTCCCTTTTACAGGACCATTTATAGCATTCCTTTCTCCCCCTTATGGAAAGATTTTTCAAGTTTCTTATGCCTAGAAAGTAACAGGCATCCTAGGTAAAGTTCCAGGAAATGACTTGCCTTGGATTTCCAGATGCACAGATAGCACTGAGCCAAGACATCAGAATTCTTGGGGTTGGATTACCCCAGGGGATGCTACACCCACCCCCATTCCCACCCCCACCATCCAGAAGCTTGTTTTTAGAAGGAAGTGATTGACTTTAACCTTACTGATGATTGACTCAGTAATGTAGAATATATGGTTACACCTAATGTTAAGACCTTACTGAGCAGTGGAGAAAACTGTAATAACATAAAGCTTCAAAGGTAAATTACTGCCTCAGATTTACTAAGAGCTCATTGTGTACATAGAACTAGCATGGAAGTTGCCTTAAAGAGCCACACAGTCTCCTTCTGTGCCCAAAGCCGAATCGAAACCAAAATTAAATAAATGTGGGCATTCAACATTTAATAGGGAGTTCTGCCAAGAATTGGAGTTAGACCACCTAAAAGCCTGCCATGAAGGGAGTATTTCTTTAACTAAGAGGCTTAGGTATCCATAACACCTAAAATTGGCTTCTTAGTCTTCTTTGAAATATCAGCAGCTCCCCCAATGAGCACTCATAATGAGCCAGCTGTCTACTCTCTATTGATTTACCAGCACCTGTACAAGAACTTGAGTTATGTACCCCAATCATGATCAAGGGTGATAACTGTCATATCTAGTGACCCAATGTAATATCTCAAAGTTTCTAGAAATTTCCACAGAGGAGGAAGAATTTCACTTTCTCCCTGATAAATGGGAACATATAGGTAATTATGAACTCCCCAGAAGCATTGTCTTCAGGTTCAAAACTTCCAACCTTCTACTTGTTACATTACTAATTCACAATACATAATTCTGAGTTAAGAAGTGTAAAGCACTAGTTTTTGTAGTACTTTATAGTCATAATACAGAATAAGGAAGCACATGGTGGTTTTCTATCTTTCCAAGTCATTTTCTAGAAATATTCATGCATTCACTCCACAAGTATTTATTAAGCCAGGGACTACTTTAGTTAGTAGAAACAAAATAGTAAACAAAAGAGACAAAAACCCTAGCCCTTATAAAACTTATATTCTGAGGGGATTTGGTGGGTGTTTCAATGCCCCTAGCATTATAAGGGGCAGTGCTCACCAGATCCTTCAACATAGGAACAGAATTGCTGTTAACAAATGGCATGAACTTAGGTATTCTTCATCAGGTTATATAAATAGGCCTTTTAACTTGGAACTTTATTTCCCAGTTTCCCTCCTGGGAAAGTGGGAGCCCATACTGGACCCAAAGCATCAGAGTTTCTGGGTCAAAAATAGTTACATTTTCAGGTTTTTAATACATAGTACAAAATGTCCCTTTAGAAAGTCTGAGTCAATTTGCCCTTCTAGCAGCAATGCACGAGTACTCATTTCACCAACATATACACCCTTGTCAGTACTGGATGTTTTTTATTGGATCTTTTTCAATGTCACAGATGAAAACTATCATACGGTTATCATAATTTGCATATAGCATGGACAGTTGTTATACATAGGCTTAGCTGTTGGAATAATCAGTGAGTGAGCTCTGAAGATCTCCAATGTGATTTTTTCCCTTAGCATAGTCTTGAGTCTTATAAAGTTCATGTCTTTCTGAGAAAGTGGGGCACCTTTGTTGAGTTATAAAGAACTCCTAAACATGCCCAGCGTTCAATGCCTAAGTTCCTAAACCATCCAATCTTGCTCCATTTACCCTCTGGCCCACCTTGGCAATGAAATTCATCAAGATTCATTTGGTTGCAAGTGAAGGAAACTAAACTCTATCTTATGCAAGGAAAAAGAAAAGGTTTTGGCTCAACTGCGAAGTCAAGAGGTAGATCTAGCGTGGTTGGGTCCAGCTCTAACGATGTCAATTCATATTTATTCTCTCTCTGTCTTCCCCCTCCCTGCCCTTTCCTCCACTTGTCTCCGCTGTTCTTTATTCTTTTTGCTCTCCCAGGCTCCCCTGCCAGCTCCCCCAGGGATATTCAAAGGAGAACACTGGCCTGATTTAGGTGTATGGCTATTCCCGAACCAACACATTTGCCCAACCTGAGACATCTGCCCATCTCTGTGGGTTCTGAATAGAGGGCAGGGGGTAGGGAAGAGATACATTCTGATTAACAGCTTTACTCATACTATGTGGAAGGAAGGAGGAGTTAACCAAAGGAAGTAGAAGAAGGAGATGGCAAAGCTCACTGGACAGACAAAAACTACAGTTACCACTGTTCACTGTAGTTACCAACCTTGTGTTCACATTATGCCCTGTCAATACACATACCCCGAATCATGCCACCATGTTTCCCCTGGCCTCTGATCTTTGCTTTCTTTTTTTCTGGCTTGTCACACTTTGTGCATCCCCCTCAGCTTGGGCTGTCCATGGCTGCCAACCATCAGGGTAACATCCCTTCTAGATCAACTATCTCAGCTTATGACTGAGACTTATAAATTCTATCCTTTTCACTCCAGTCAACAACAGCAAATTAGAGTAAGAGATACAACCTTGATAAAGTAGCAGTTTCTCTGGCTTCTAAATGTCCATCCCTCATCAAATACCTGCCAGGATTTTAAGGGAGCAGTGTGGGAGAATTCAAGGTTGGGGAAGGTTGGGCTTGTTCAGGGCTGTGATGTGGCTGATTAAGCTATGGGGTCTGGGGGTTGGGAGGTGGAGGGAAGAAGAAAAGTGAATAGAAGGGAAGGGGGATGGAGAGAGATCAGTAGACTAGGTACTTCCCTGATGGTAGCTCGGATTGCCTCTCTGCCACAGACCCACTCCAGCAGGAGCCCAGGACACTCTGCCCTCAAATTCCCAAACCAAGACCTCCTGCTGAGTTGGTTCTCCACTTTCAGTGCTGCCCCCAGAAATAATCCTTCTCCAGAACCCCAACACAGCCACCTTGGCTGAGCAGGTCATTGTAGGCAGGTTTCTGTCATCTTCATTACCATAAACAGATTTGACTGGTCCTTGAAAAGACATTTTATCATTTAGTAGAATGTTTATTACCATTTTAGTATTTACTGTATTTGCTTGATTCCATTTCCTTACTCTCAGGTCTATTTTTTCCTCCGTTATTTTTATCCTTTTAAATGGGGAACAAGAAAGAGACATATTCCCAAGTTAAGGCCATACTGCAAAGGAGGGAAGCTGGATGCCCCTTCTCTGGTTTCTTCCTTTCTCAACAGCCACACCTCCTCCACCCATCTGACCCTTCCAGTCAGTCTCTGCAGTGGGCCTGTCAGCACCTGTCAGTCAGCCAGTCACTCAACAAACGCTGTGCCAAGGTTGGGATTTCAAGAGTAACCTCAGCTCATACTTATGGGGGATTCTCGTTCTATTCACAGGGTGACTCTTTGACCTTAAAGACCCATCTCTGGAGCACAACAATGATCGTATTATTTGTATCTTACAAATGTGGAAACTGAGATACAGAAAAGTTCAATAACTTGTCTAAATCACAAAACTAGTAAAGGGTATTTAGACCAGGTTTGTTTTCAAATCTCCTGCTCTTTCTTTTCACTGAACAGTGCAGTCTCTATAAATATGCAAGTTCACTGGGGGTGGGTTGCATTTGACATGGGCCAAGATTTTCAATCCATGTTTATTTCTTTCTGGGTATTCTGTCTGCAATTCTGATACTGGATGAACCTCTCTGCCTGGTTGAGAGTAGATAACTGAGAATAGCTCTCAAGTCTCAAGATCTAGAAATAAAACAATTCATAGCAATTTTCCAGTATTACCCTTTAAGTAGCACATAGATACGCATGAGTCAGAGAAATAATTTAAAGAAATAGTAAACTAAAAAATTTAGAGACTTCCGGGTAAGATGGCGGAAGAGTAAGACGCGGAGATCACCTTCCTCCCCACGGATACACCAGAAATACAGCTACACGTGGAACAACTCCTACAGAACACCTACTGAACGCTGGCAGAAGACCCCAGACCTCCCAAAAGGCAAGAAACTCCCCACATACCTGGGTAGGGCAAAGCGGAGAGATTCCCGCACAGAAGATCGGTGCCGAGCGGCACTCACCCGCCCGAGAGGCTTGTCTGCTCGCCCGCCAGGGCGGGCGGCGCTGGAAGCTGAGGCTCGGGCTTCGGTCAGAGCGCAGGGAAAGGACTGGGGCTGGCAGCGAGAACTCAGCCTGAAGGGGGCTAATGTGCCACAGCTAGCCGGGAGGGAATCCGGGAAAACTCTGGAGCTGCCGAAGAGGCAAGAGACTTTTTCTTCCCTCTTGGTTTCCTGGTGCGCGAGGAGAGGGGATTAAGAGCGCTGCTTGGAGGGGCTCCACAGACGGGCGCGAGTCGCGACTGAAAGCGCGGAGCCCAGTGGCGGGCGTGGGACGCTGAGGCTGCTGCTGCCGCCGCCAAGAAGCCTGTGTGCGAGCGCAGGTCACTGTCCACACCGCCCTTCCGGGAGCCTGTGCAGCCCGCCACTGCCGGGGTCCCGGGATCCAGGGGCGGCTTCCCTGGGAGAACGCACGGCGCGCCTCGGGCTGGTGCAACGTCACGCCGAACTCTGCCGCTGCAGGCTCGCCCCGCACTCCGTGCCCCTCCCTCCCGCCCGGCCTGAGTGAGCCAGAGTCCCCGAAGAGGCTGCTCCTTTAACCCTGTCCTGTCTGAGCGAAGAACAGACGCCCTCCGGCGACCTACACACAGAGGCGGGGCCAAATCCAAAGCTGAGACCCAGGAGCTGTGAGAACAAAGAAGAGAAAGGGAAACCTCTCCCAGCAGCCTCAGAAGCAGCGGATTAAAGCTCCACAATCAACTTGATGTACCCTGCATCTGTGGAATACATGAATAGACAACAAATCATCCCAAATTGAGGAGCCAGGAGTCAGTGCTGTGCCTCTGAGGTGGGAGAGCCAACTTCAGGACACTGGTCCACAAGACACCTCCCAGCTCCACATAATATCCAACGGCGAAAATCTTCCAGAGATCTCCATCTCAACAGCAGCACCCAGCTTCACTCAACGACCAGCAAGCTACAGTGCTGGACACCCTATGCCAAACAACTAGCAAGACAGAAACACAACGCCACCCATTAGCAGAGAGGTGGCCTAAAATCATAAAAAGTCCGCAGACACCCCAAAACACACCACCAGACGTGGACCTGCCCACCAGAAAGACAAGATCCAGCCTCATTCACCAGAACACAGGCACTAGTCCCCTCCACCAGGAAGCCTACACAACCCACTAAACCAACCTTAGCCACTGGGGACAGACACCAAAAACAACGGGAACTACGAACCTGCAGCCTGCAAAAAGGAGACCCCAAACACAGTAACATAAGCAAAATGAGAAGACAGAAAAACACACAGCAGGAGAAGGAACAAGATAAAAACCCACCAGACCTAACAAATGAAGACGTAATAGGCAGTCTACCTGAAAAAGAATTCAGAATAATGATGGTAAAGATGATCCAAGATTCTATTTCCCAGATCCAAAATCTTGGAAATAGAATAGACAAAATGCAAGAAACAGTTAACAAGGACCTAGAAGAACTAAAGATGAATCAAGCATCGATTAAAAACACAATACATGAAATAAAAAATACTCTAGATGGGATCAATAGCAGAATAACTGAGGCAGAAGAACGGATAAGTGAGGTGGAAGATAAAATAGTGGAAATAACTGCTGCAGAGCAAAATAAAGAAAAAAGAATGAAAAGAACAGAGGACAGTCTCAGAGACCTCTGGGACAACATTAAACGCACCAACATTCGAATTATAGGGGTTCCAGAAGAAGAAGAGAAAAAGAAAGGGACTGAGAAAATATTTGAAGAGATTATAGTTGAAAACTTCCCTAATATGGGAAAGGAAATAGTTAATCAAGTTCAGGAAGCACAGAGAGTCCCATACAGAATAAATCCAAGGAGAAATACGCCAAGACACATATTAATCAAAGTGTCAAAAATTAAACACAAAGAAATCATATTAAAAGCAGCAAGGCAAAAACAACAAATAACACACAAGGGAATCCCCATCAGGATAACAGCTGATCTCTCAGCAGAAACTCTACAAGCCAGAAGGGAGTGGCAGGACGTAATTAAAGTGATGAAGGAGAAAAACCTGCAACCAAGATTACTCTACCCATCAAGGATCTCATTCAGAGTTGATGGAGAAATTAAAACGTTTACAGACAAGCAAAAGCTGAGAGAGTTCAGCACCACCAAACCAGCTTTACAACAAATGCTAAAGGAACTTCTCTAGGCAAGAAACACAACAGAAGGAAAAGACCTACAATAACGAACCCAAAACAATTAAGAAAATGGGAATAGGAACATACATATCAATAATTACCTTAAATGTAAATGGACTAAATGCTCCCACCAAAAGACACAGATTGGCTGAATGGATACAAAAACAAGACCCATATATATGCTGTCTACAAGAGACCCACTTCAGACCTAGAGACACATACAGACTGAAAGTAAGGGGATGGAAAAAGATATTCCATGCAAATGGAAACCAAAAGAAAGCTGGAGTAGCAATTCTCATATCAGACAAAATAGACTTTAAAATAAAGACTACTAGAAGAGACAAAGAAGGACACTACATAATGATCAAGGGATCGATCCAAGAAGAAGATATAACAATTGTAAATATTTATGCACCCAACATAGGAGCACCTCAATACATAAGGCAAATACTAACAGCCATAAAAGGAGAAATCGACAGTAACACAATCATAGTAGGGGACTTTAACACCCCACTTTCACCAATGGACAGATCTTCCAAAATGAAAATAAATAAGGAGACACAAGCTTTAAATGATACATTAAACAAGATGGACTTAATTGATATTTATAGGACATTCCATCCAAAAACAACAGAATACACATTTTTCTCAAGTGCTCATGGAACATTCTCCAGGATAGATCATATCTTGGGTCACAAATCAAGCCTTGGTAAATTTAAGAAAATTGAAATTGTATCAAGTGTCTTTTCTGACCACAATGCTATGAGACAAGATATCAATTACAGAAAAAGAGCTGTAAAAAATACAAACACATGGAGGCTAAACAATACACTACTTAATAACGAAGTGATCACTGAAGAAATCAAAGAGGAAATTAAAAAATACCTAGAAACAAATGACAATGGAGACACGACGACCCAAAACCTAAGGGACGCAGCAAAAGCAGTTCTAAGGGGGAAGTTTATAGCAATACAATCCCACCTTAAGAAACAGGAAACATCTCGAATAAACAACCTAACCTTGCACCTAAAGCAATTAGAGAAAGAAGAACAAAAACACCCCAAAGTTAGCAGAAGGAAAGAAATCATAAAAATCAGATCAGAAGTAAATGAAAAAGAAATGAAGGAAACGATAGCAAAGATCAATAAAACTAAAAGCTGGTTCTTTGAGAAGATAAACAAAATTGATAAACCATTAGCCAGACTCATCAAGAAAAGAAGGGAGAAGGCCATATATGACAAACCCGCAGCAAACATCATTCTCAATGGTGAAAAACTGAAAGCATTTCCTCTAAGATCAGGAACAAGACAAGGCTGCCCACTCTCACCACTCTTATTCAACATAGTTTTGGAAGTTTTAGCCACAGCAATCAGAGAAGAAAAGGAAATAAAGGGAATCCAAATTGGAAAAGAAGAAGTAAAGCTGTCACTGTTTGCAGATGACATGATACTATACATAGAGAATCCTAAAGATGCTACCGAAAAACTACTAGAACTAATCAATGAATTTGGTAAAGTAGCAGGATACAAAATTAATGTACAGAAATCTCTGGCATTCCTGTACACTAATGATGAAAAATCTGAAAATGAAATCAAGAAAACACTCCCATTTACCATTGCAACAAAAAGAATAAAATATCTAGGAATAAACCTACCTAAGGAGACAAAAGACCTATATGCAGAAAATTATAAGACACTGATGAAAGAAATTAAAGATGATACAAATAGATAGAGAGATATACCTTGCTCCTGGATTGGAAGAATCAATATTGTGAAAATGACTCTACTACCCAAAGCAATCTACAGATTCAATGCAATCCCTATCAAACTACCACTGGCATTTTTCACAGAACTAGAACAAAAAATTTCAAAATTTGTTTGGAAAAACAAAAGACCCCGAATAGCCAAAGCAATCTTGAGAACGAAAAACGGAGCTGGAGGAATCAGGCTCCCTGACTTCAGACTATACTACAAAGCTACAGTAATCAAGACAGTGTGGTACTGGCATAAAAACAGAAAGATAGATCAGTGGATCAGGATAGAAAGCCCAGAGATAAACCCACGCACATATGGCCAACTTATCTTTGATAAAGGAGGCAGGAATGTACAGTGGAGAAAGGACAGCCTCTTCAATAAGTGGTGCTGGGAAAACTGGACAGGGACATGTAAAAGTTTGAGATTAGATCATTCCCTAACACCATACACAAAAATAAGCTCAAAATGGATTAAAGACTTAAATGTAAGGCCAGAAACTATCAAACTCTTAGAGGAAAACATAGGTAGAACACTCTATGACATAAATCACAGCAAGATCCTTTTGGACCCACCTCCTAGAGAAATGGAAATAAAAACAAAGATAAACAAATGGGACCTAATGAAACTTCAAAGCTTTTGCACAGCAAAGGAAACCATAAACAAGACCAAAAGACAACCCTCAGAATGGGAGAAAATATTTGCAAATGAAGCAACTGACAAAGGATTAATCTCCAAAATTTATAAACAGCTCATGCAGCTCAATAGCAAAAAAACAAACAACCCAATCCAAAAATGGGCAGAAGACTTAAATAGGCATTTCTCCCAAGAAGATATACAGACTGCCAACAAACACATGAAAGAATGCTCAACATCATTAATCATTAGAGAAATGCACATCAAAACTACAATGAGATATCATCTCACACCAGTCAGAATGGCCATCATCAAGAAATCTAGAAACAATAAATGCTGGAGAGGGTGTGGAAAAAAGGGAACACTCTTGCACTGCTGGTGGGAATGTGAATTGGTACAGCCACTATGGAGAACAGTATGAAGGTTCCTTAAAAAACTACAAATAGAACTACCATATGACCCAGCAATCCCACTACTAGGCATATACCCTGAGAAAACCATAATTCCAAAAGAGACATGTACCAAAATGTTCATTGCAGCTCTATTCACAATAGCCCGGAGCTGGAAACAACCTAAGTGTCCATCATCAGATGAATGGATAAAGAAGATGTGGCACATATATACAATGGAATATTACTCAGCCATAAAAAGAAACGAAACTGAGCTATTTGTAATGAGGTGGATAGACCTAGAGTCTGTCATACAGAGTGAAGTAAGTCAGAAAGAGAAAGACAAATACCGTATGCTAACACATATATACGGAATTTTAAAAAAAAAAAAGTCATGAAGGACCTAGGGGCAAAACGGGAATAAAGACACAGACCTACTTGAGAATGGACTTGAGGATATGGGGAGGGGGAAGGGTAAGCTGTGACAAAGCGAAAGAGAGGCATGGACATATATACACTACCAAACGTAAGGTAGATAGATAGTGGGAAGCAGCCACAGAGCACAGGGAGATCAGCTCGGTGCTTTGTGACCGCCTGGAGGGGTGGGATGGGGAGGATGGGAGGGAGGGAGATGCATGAGGGAAGGGATGTGGGAACAGATGTATATGTATGACTGATTCACTTTGTTATAAAGCAGAAACTAATTAAAAAATTAAAAAAAAAAAAAATTTAGAAAAGGTCAATAGAAAGAGCCCTGCATTAGAAATTAATAGAGCTAGGTTTAATTCTTAGTTCTATCATTAACAAGGTATGTTGGGCAATTTATTTTATTACCTCTTAAGTCCTGGGTTGCAAAAAAAAAAGAGATATTTAAATTAGATTCTCTCTAATATGTCCTTCCAGCTCTAAAATTCTGTGAACCAGATACATACTTTATGAAATGTAATTTATCTTTCATTTCCCCTTTTCTCCTCTGAGGAGAGACTTTTGACTTTTTCTCACTTAAGGTACCTGGGATGTTGGAAGGCCCCCAAATTTAAAGAGCTATTTTCTTCCATGGGACCTCTGTCAGGTTCAGGCTCTAACTGCCCCTGTCAATCATCTCCAAATCCAAGTTAACCTCTATCCCTTGCTGCATTGTCACTGACACACAGAAGTGTTCCCACCCCAGCAGCAGTCACTGCCCTCAAAATATCAGGTTGAGCACAGGCTCTGAATCAGGTACACTCTGATCCCCCCATAGCTGCAAGATTAACATGTCTAGAAGAATTTGGTTCTCCACTCTGCCTCTCCTCCTCTTCCTGGGAGACTGGGAGGAGATTAGAAAGAATGTGGATGAAGCCTGTGGGGACACTGTAGGTGCCTAGCAAGTAGCAATTTTTCCTTTCCTGAAAAAGGGCCCTAATCTTTGGGTTTAGGAGTCTCCCTTTCATGAAGTCTTTCCTAACAACAGTACAATTTAATCAAAAGCTAGAGGTTTTTGAGCTCCTCATTTTCATCAGATATTTCCATGTAAACTATCATGACACTTAAAACATAATATGGAGCAGTTAAATTAGCCCAGACTTGACCAGTTGTGTCCAAATGTGAGCGTGCTTGGGTTCAACACTCCACTGGGAAAAGATGACCACCATCTGTAAAACAAATTTCTTGACTCTCTTAACTTGGGTGCTGATCAGAAGAATGAATTGGTTTTAGGTGTAAAAAGGCTAAGGTGTAAGAGAGAGTTTGCCTGAAGTCAAAAGAGTCAGCCTTCAAAGCTCTGAATCAGACCTCCTTATTCATATCTGCTGTTGTCTCTGCCCAAATCCATTGGCTTCTCATCTAGCAAATTCCTTTCATATGGCCTCAGTGCTCCAAAATTTAGGCACAAAGACCCTCGCTTTAACATATCTAAGTGGGTGGGTCCCATGCCCATCCCCTCAGGACCCTGCCCTCGGCATAGGAAAATGAGCATGGGCTAATCTGAAAAACCAAGCATGAAGCCACAGACGATGCTAAGGGCTTCTCTTCCCATCCAGTTATTTGAGTGTGCTTCAGCTTGGTCAACTCAGGGCCCTTTTACATGCAGTTTGCTCTGTCTAGAATGCCTCCTTTTCCCCCAGCCTGGGCACTCCAATTTAGCCTCCAGGTCTCAGATGTCATTAACTTCTGGAAGCCTGCCTGCATCCTTAAGTCTGGGTCAGATCCCCTGTGATCCCCTAATGCCCCAGCTTATACCTTTTACAGCATGTATTACTCTGTGTTGCACCTGTCTAGATGTACACTGTCCAAAGGAAGTTTCTACAGTGATGGAAAAGCTTCTATATCTGCACTGTCCAAAATGGTAGCCACCAGCCACGTATGACTCTTGGGACACTTGGAATGTGGTTAGTAGGACTGAGTAAATAAATTTTCATTTATTTAAATTTAATTAATTGCTAATAGCCACATGAGGCTAGTGATTGCCATACTGGACTATGCTGGTCTAGATCTTATGTCTCTTAAACATGAGGGGTGTGTATCGTTCACCTTTGAATCCTTGGTACTTATCTGAGAGCCAGACAATCAGTAGGGGCTGTATAAATATTTGTGGAATAACTGAATTTAGCAAAAAACCCTGTTTTGTTGTTTCACCAAAAGAGCTTTCACAGTGGGACCTCTAGGCCAGGTAAAAAGAAAGAGGTGCCTTGATTGATAAGGAGGAAGCTTTTAAAGGGCAAATGAGATTGTCACCCAGAAGCACCTCTAGGCAAAATTCTGAAGGATGAGGGTGCCATTGGTGTCTCCTTCTTCGTCTCTCAGTGCCCTTTATCCCCCTCTTAGGGTGTGTCACCCTAAGCCACTAGTCTCCCAAGGCCAGTCCAGTGCCTCCTGCCTACCCGAGCCCTCACACAGATGCATTCCAGGGTCAGTGAGAGTATTTGGTTGCAACTGGCAGAAGCCAACTCAGGCTCACTTAGGCAAAACAAAACAAAACAAAAACCTGGAAGGATATGGGTTAATTCACATAACTGAAGAAGAGTGGGAGACTGGGACTTCAGAATAGACAGGAACCAGAGCAACTCTAAGAATCCTGGTGACAGGTCCTAATGAAGAGTCTCTGGAGAGAGTTGCCCTTGGGATGATGGGATCCAACTGTTTCTTGTCATCTCTCCCAGGATTAAAATCTATGAAGGGTATATTTGATTGGCCTGGCCTTGGACAGGAAAAGGCAGGCACCCTGATGGACTGTTGCCAGACATAAATCTGATAAGAGGCAGTGGTTCCCCCAAAGCAAAGTCAGAGTGCTCAAACTAGAATAGATGCTGGCAGGCAAAAATGATAGATGTCCATGAGAACTTCCACTGCGACTAGTACGTCATAGCCATGTGCTTCCAGATCTTTCTTCTCCTGTTTCATCTTCATTTCACCCCTAGCCTGGCCCACCCAATAAGACCCAAACATCCAGTATCTCAATTCCCATTAGTTCATGGTATTGAAAAGTTTGCCTGTCAAGTCTTTAACAAACTTTTTTTCTAGAATACTTATAGCTGAAAAAGTAATCAGGGTGCTACCAAAACAAAGATTACTTTCATTTTAAGAAAGATTCTCTTTAAAACTCAGAGTGATGTAAGACTATCAGACACTGTTCAGGGCCAGGAGAAGAAAGATTTGCAGGTGGAGGGGCTCTCGACCTGTCTTTCAAATCCAGCACTTGGTCTGCAAATAGGTTTTCTCCTGGTTCTCACTTTCTTCATTTCCTCACTCTAAGGAGGAAAAAAGAATCATCTGCAACTACTTCTGCAAAGATAATAGCTACAAATATTGCGTGTGTGTGTGTGTGTGCACATGCAATACAGCATACAGTTTAAATGTAAAAGATTCTACACTTGTATTTAAATATTTGTAATCCATTGGTGAGAATGGTCGGTCAATCTTAGGTATCCATCACCAGGAGAGGGGCCTGAGAAGATTTAAGGGAAAATCCAAAAAGAAAGTGACATATGAAGGACTGGAACAGCTCTGCCATGTCCCTGGTCTCTGCCTTATCAGGCTGAAACACTCCATCCTTGAGGTCTGGAGCCCTCAAATTTAAGAAACAATGCCCCGAATAAATAGTGCCTGGAGCAGGAATGTCCACCCAGGTCTCTGCTGAAAGTAGAGGGGTCATCCCCTGTAGAAAATGGTTCTCCACACTGTGACCAAGGTGATGGCTGACAATTAACAACAAAATTAGCTGCTGGCTTCACTATCCCAGCACTGGAATAGAGAAGCAGCAGAGAAGGAAAGTTCCGCAGAAGCCAATAATAAGAACAGATTTATTATTGTT
Source organism: Mesoplodon bidens (assembly GCF_964165515.1). NCBI lineage: Eukaryota > Metazoa > Chordata > Mammalia > Artiodactyla > Ziphiidae > Mesoplodon > Mesoplodon bidens. Next base: position 90,827,634 of record NC_138177.1, on the reverse strand, counting down.
ATTTCTAAAAGAATTAGTAAATATTTAAAAATTTGTTTAAACATCTAATATAGTAAAATTAACAGACATAACCTACAAAAAAAAAAAAAAAAAGAACTCACCAGACCAACAGATTTGCTCACACATTCCCTGAGGATAATGTAAACCCAGCTGTTTAGTCTCTGGCTGGGTGGCCAAGCCTCTCTCTCCTACCCACAATTGTTCCAGCTGTCAATTATGGCCCATGAGTCACCACTGCAGAGAGATAAGCATCCTGCTACAAAGACAATCCCAAGTGTCCTCCTGGTAATGCTTATTGTTTTTTTCTCACACCACAAATGTTCCTCTTGGCTCCTTCCATCAGGCATTTCAGCACCTGAAAAGTTTCAAACTTGGAGTGTCATCCACATCTAGCTTCTGAGGGCTTTGAATCTCTTTGGAGGCTTCTAAATCTCACGATGCAGGGAAATCATCACAAACACCAGTGATCATTGCACATTAGTCAATGAGCCCTATTATGGATAAACCCCTATGTTATGGTGGCCATACAAACAGTATGGTACCCAGCATTGTAATGTAGCAGGAAGAGATGAAGAAAGTTAATAGAATTACATAGCAAATGAGGATTAAATGAACAATAAATATCTTATATACTATAGAAATGTAAACAGAGACAGATATCACTCAAGATGAAGTTATTGAGGGAAGGAAGGAGAGTAGACAAAAGAATAAGGGACATGACATACCTTAAAACATACTCTGGCATGGATGACCCACAAAAACATCCTGCTGAGAGAAAGAAGCCAGCCACAAAGAACCACATGTTGTTTGATTTATAGGAAATGTCCAGAATAAGAAAATTCATAGAAACAGAAAGTAATTAGTGGTTTCCAGAGCCTGGGATGAGGGAGGAAATGGAGAGTGACTGCTAATGGGAATGGGTTTCTTTTAGGGGGGTGATGAAAATAGTCTACAATTAGATTGCAATCATAATTGAAAATTAGATTGTGGTGATGGTTGTGAATATACTAAAAAACATTGAATTGTACATTTTAAATGGGTGAATTATATGGTATGTGAAATACATATCAACAAAGTTGTTTAAAAAAATATTCCGGGAAATTTTAAAAAAATAAATAAACTTTTGATAATTCAAATTGTGTTTGTACTATTTCTTTCATTATTCTAAAAATCAGCTGCCAAGAAAAATTAAATTAATCACAGTTTTATTTTACATTCTGTCATCAAGAACTAGGAAAGGTCTCCAGAGCTGCCCACGGTGTCTGGGCACACACAGCACAGCTGCCAGTGCTACAAGCTGTCCCTTCCAGCCCATAACACTCACTTTCTTCATTCTCTCACTAACATCCAAGAAATCATGTGCCTGCAATGCTCTAAGTCTTGAGGAGATAGTGCTGAGTGAGAGACAAGGTCCCTGGTGACTCAGAGCTTTAATTTCAGTAAGACAGGTGAGGAGAGGTAAAAGTGTGTTGAACAGTCCCTGGGAACCTGAGGTATAGAGAGCAGCTCTGGAAATACTTTAACCTGAAAGCATTCACTAAGCCCATGAGTTGGATTTTGGTCTCCCACCGCTGTCTTCTGCTATGGATTGAATGTTTGTGTCTCCCTCGAATCCATGTTGAAACCTTAATTCTTAATGGGGGAGTGTTTGGAGATGGGCCTTTGGGAGAGTAGCCTCACAGGCTGCATGACCTAGTTTTATGTTTCCCCAGAGGTCATTAACTCCACCTTGTTGATAGCTTAGTTTAGATCTTGAGATTCATACATTTATCTTTCTTTTAACTCTGAAGTCCCTTAAATTTGAAGGAGCCATATATACACATTACTATATATAAAACAGATAACTAACAATGACCTACTGTATAGCACAGGAAACTCTACTCAATATCTTGTAATAACCTATAAGGGAAAGGAATCTTAAAAAGAATATATATATATATATATATATATATATATATATGAATCACTTTGCTGTACACCTGAAACTAATACAACATTGTGAACCAACTATACTTCAATTAAAAAAAATTTTGAAGGGAGCCTTAAGCTACGTAAATATACTTTCTTCTAACTTGATAGAATCTTGCAATCTTTCATGTTTTTTTGATGACACAACACTTATCAATACTTAAAATGATATTCCACTGAATTTTGGATACCTCAGGTGGCTCTGTCTGACTGTTAAACCATATGAGGTTGTTTTACCACCAAGTTAAAAGGGCAAAAATGTCAATGGTGTGTACATGTTGAGAGGCACATGGAGTAGTAGCTGGGCGCAGACCCTGGAACCTAGCTGAACGGGTTTGGATTCAGCTTTGCCTTTTACTGGTTATATCATCTTGGGCAGTTTAATTTACACCTCTCTGCATCACTTTTCCCATCTGAAAAACAGGGTTGCTGTAAGGAAATGAATGAGCCTACATGTGTCTCTATCGCCTTTCAGCACCACTCTAACTCCTTTTGGGCCCTCCCTTTGCTCCAACTACCTCTCCAGTGACCGATTCCCTTCAGCCTTGACCAGCTTCACCCAGGAGCACCTTGACAGCACCTCACTCCCAGAAGTCCTTGCATACTATTGTTTCCTGCCCCAGAGCTTCTCTGATGTTCCAGTGGAGAACACCCATGGGAACCCACTCTGAACTGGTATGTATACAATCTAAAAGTTCAGGGGAGGCCTACACTTGATCCGAGAGGGAAAGGAATCATGGACAAATGCCACCCCTTTCCATGGGCCAACAGTCTTGGGAAGCATTTTATAAGGCTTCCTGCAGAGGGCCAGTTACCCATGGTGGTCACCTACTCCATAAGGCATCCTCGTATTGCGTTTCCCTCCTTCTGTATTTCATTGGCCTTTGTCTCTCACTCCTACTCCCTGGGATCATTTCCCAAATAAACTACCTATATGCAAGTCTTTGGCTCAGCTCAGCTTTGGGAGAGTCCAAGTTAAGACCACATGTAAAGTGCTTAACACAGTGCCTGGCCCATGGTAAGCCCTACATAAGGACTAGCTACTACTATTTTGCAAGGGAGTAATTGTCATGCTGGGCCATAAAATTTAAGCTGGGTTAGGTAGGAAGCGAGGAAATGATAGAGATGATAGAAAGTGAAAAATTGTGGGGTCGGTGAATTGAAGATCACATAAGATATTGAGGTATGAGTAATAGAGCAAGTGAGTGGAGGTGGTCAGAGAGTGAGATTCTGGAAATCAATATTTCAAGGTGGTACAGTTATTCATAGCAACATAGTCTAGAATACAACCATGGAAATGGGTGGCTGAGGGGTGAGGAAAGAAGAGATCTTGAGAGGCAAAGAGGTCAGTGGCTCAGAGGCCATGGTATTCATCTACATATGAATGAGAAAGCTATCACCGCAACAGTACTGTATAACAAAATACCTCACAACTCAATGGCATACACCATCACTGAGCACTTAGCATCATGGTCTTAGTTCATAGGCCTGCAGATCAACAGCTGGCTAATCTGGGCTGGCCCCAGCCTGCTAGTTTGCTGGGTTTGGTTCAAGTTGGCCTCAAATATATTTGTTCTGAGGTCCAGGCTGAAGGGGCTCTAGTGACTAGGGGTGTGTTCATCTCAAGCAGATCATCGCGGCAAGAGCCAAGCCAAACCCTGTCGGCATTTTCACCACATCCTCCAAAATTACATTGGCCCAGGTAAGCTGTATTGTGCCAAACTCACCACCAAAATTTCAGGAACGAGAGTGAATACTTGCTGAAGGATAATCCAAGCTATCGCAACATAGATGCTGCAGTTGCCAAGAATGGTGATGTGAGGAGCGGTGAGAAGGAGGACAGTGAACCAGGGGCGAGTAAGCACACTTTTCCTCCCTACACGCCCATTCAAATACATTTCATGGAGCTATATATTTTCCCTACCCCCTTTTGAAATCTTAGGCACACATTTTTCATTTACTATTAAATAACAGAGTCTTTGGTTTGCTTTTAACTGCAAGAAGTTTGAGTTTTAGTCATTAACATGTCCAATTCTGTGTAATAATCAAAAAGCCACATTTTATTCAAAATTCAAGTTTCTCCCCTACCCGATTTAGACCTTTGGAAGGTGGGAAGCCTGCAGCAGGACTAGGGGCAGGGAGTGGCTTCCTTACGTCTCCGCCTCCCATTCACACTCACTCAGATGGCTGGCTCGTGCAGGATTGAAGAGGTGGCAAGAACAGAGAGGGAGATGGGAGGCGAGCAGGGCCCAGCCTGACTGCACTGCTGAAATTGACATTGGTTTCCTCTGACCATAGCGGATGTTTAAATCGACTGGTATTGACAAATGTTCAAAGTTGCCTCTTTCTGGGACATGCTAGTGGTTTCTTCAGAGACATCCCTGTCTCTTGTTTCCTAGGATTTCTCACTGTCAGTTTCTTTATGGAAAGCTGTTCCTCCTCCAGCAGTTGCTTACAAGTCCCCTCTGAGCCTCTAGTTTTACTCCACACTGACTCTCTCTGTTGGGGTCCTGCTGCCTTGCACATTTAGGCTTCTTGGTCACAAGTCCAGCACCAGGCTCAGTGCCCCCAGAGACTCCAGGGGACACAGCTCAAATTCCCTGAGTGGTTTTCTTGAAACTCTTCTCACTAGGCTTAAAGAGACAAGAATCACTCTCACCCTCACTCCATGGGGGAGACTGAAACCCACAGCACACTAAAAATTCTCTCCAAAAAGCATTCTCCCTCTAATCTCCTACTCCTCTCTCAGAGCTGGATGGTCACCTGAGGGTGGGTAATCTAGCACCTTACTTTGGTATGTGAAGCAATTGCCTCCACCATCTCGGAGCCTCATTTTAATGTCCTGCTGCTCATGAATGTAGGAGAGTCACTGATAAGTCACAAATGGAGTGCAAAGTGGGTAGAGACAAGATTTTCACTCTGCAGAATCAGGACTCCAGAAGAGAACTGATTCTTCCCCTTAGAATTCTTTCCCTGGATTCTTAGTCATTGGATTCCTGCAGGAGCAATCAGAAAAGAAGTATATGGGGTTACAACTTACCTGCTCATACCAGAAAATGTAGAAGACACTTTTATCATTTGCCAGTGGAAGATTCACTAAGATTTGAGCTGCAGGAGCTCAGAGGAAGAACTATAATGAAAGCTCTGAGTCGTGAGACAGTAAAGACAAGGACTCTGCAGGCCACCATGAAAAGAAGGGGAAACTCAGAGCCCACATAATTTATATATAGAAAACCAGAAATCTAGATCCCACATGAAGTGAAAAATCAGGACCAGCATGTGGGAAAACTATAGAGTGAAAGAAGTTCAGTTTTCAGGGTACACCTACCTCCCCTTTCTGAGGTCAACCCTGTCTTACTTCCCTACACTCATGAAGCTCTTCATTTTGGGGAAGGTAAGTCTCTTTCAAGATGGGGGCAGTGGGGGGGAGAATTTAGGAGGTTGGGATTAGCAGATACACACTACTATATATAAAATAGATAAATAACAAGAACCTACTGTATAGCACAGGGAACTATATTCAATATCTTGTAATGACCTCTAATGGCAAAGAATCTGAAAAAGAATATATATATATATATGTGTGTGTGTGTGTGTATGTGTGTATACATATATATATATATATGTATGTTTTCTGTACACCTGAAATTAATACATCATTGTAAATCAACTATACTTCAAAAAAAAAAAAAGTCAGGTGATAACCCTAAATGTACCACTCCATCCAAAGCCACTCCACTGACAAAGTCAAAGCCAGAATCAAAACAATGAGAGTCATCAAAGGGATTTAAGCAAAGTCAAGACATGGTTATATTTACATTTTCAAATGATTACCCTGGTTCTAGTGTGGAGGAATTCAGGAATCAATGAGAGGTGGAGAAAGGGACTTCATAGTTCAAACCATGTGTAAGTTGAACTGTATGTGCTTTTGAGAACAAATATATGATGATATTCACAAAGTGACTGCAAAACAAAACAAAGCCATGGGATACTTGGATTTTAAATCATTCATATCACATTTGTAAGAGCAGGTATGATGTCCTGTTTGTGCTTGAACACTTGGTATCTAGTATAGTGTCTGACCCATGGCAGCTGCTAAAGGATGTTTGTGAAATTGAGCACACGGAATAATCAGTAAATATTGAACACATGTAATAATACAGTAAAAAAACACATGGAATAATACAGTAAAAATCAAAAGTTCAAGGTGGTGTTTCTTAAAATGTTCCTCTGATGAACTGCTATATTTGCTCTTTTTTGATGGTGAGAGTTATTGTTTATGTAGTTTCCCCTTTTGCCTTGGCTGCCAGTGAGCTTAGAGTCAACTAATTATTTTAGCCCTCAGGCTCGGTATATTTGCTTCCTTCTCTTTTTGAAGGGTCTCCATAGTTCTTCCTATTTTATGAACCTTATAATGTCCCTTTATATAATTTTGGAAAGGAGGCAGGG